>NC_060145.1:169532631-169860654 GCF_021461385.2 Schistocerca piceifrons
ATCGGTATTGTAATTGTAAACTGTCGAAGCTGCATTGGTAAAGTACCGGAACTTCAAGCGCTGATAGAAAGCACCGAAGCTGAAATCGTTATAGGTACAGAAAGCTGGCTGAAGCCAGAGATAAATTCAGCCGAAATTTTTACAAAGGCACAGACGTTGTTTAGAAAGGATGGATTGCATGCAACCGGTGGTGGCGTGTTTGTCGCTGTTAGTAGTAGTTTATCCTGTAGTGAAGTAGAAGTGGATAGTTCCTGTGAAATATTATGGGTGGAAGTTACACCCAACAACCGAGCTAGGTTAATAATTGGCTCCTTTTACCGACCTCCCGACTCAGCAGCATTAGTGGCAGAACAACTGAGAGAAAATTTGGAAGACATTTCACATAAATTTTCTCAGCATATTATAGTCTTAGGTGGAGATTTCAATTTATCAGATATAGACTGGGACACTCAGATGTTTAGGACGGGTGGTAGGGACAGAGCATCGAGTGAGTGCACTATCCGAAAATTACCTCGAGCAATTAAACAGAGAACCGACTCAGGGAGATAACATCTTGGACCTACTGATAACAAACAGACCCGAACTTTTCGACTCTGTAAGTGCAGAACAGGGAATCAGTGATCATAAGGCCGTTGCAGCATCCCTGAATATGGAAGTTAATAGGAATATAAAAAAAGGGAGGAAGGTTTATCTGTTTAGCAAGAGTAATAGAAGGCAGATTTCAGACTACCTAACAGATCAAAGCGAAAATTTCTGTTCCGACACTGACAATGTTGAGTGTTTATGGAAAAAGTTTAAGGCAATTGCAAAATGCGTTTTAGACAGGTACGTGCCGAGTAAAACTGTGAGGGACAGGAAAAACCCACCGTGGTTCAACAACAAAGTTAGGAAATTACTGCGAAAGCAAAGAGAGCTTAACTCCAAGTTTAAAAGCAGCCAAAACCTCTCAGACAAACAGAACCTAAACGATGTCAAAGTTAGCGTAAGGAGGGCTATGCCTGAAGCGTTCAGTGAATTCGAAAGTAAAATTCTATGTACCGACTTGACAGAAAATCCTAGGAAGTTCTAGTCTTACGTTAAATCAGTAAGTGGCTCGAAACAGCATATCCAGACACTCCGGGATGATGATGGCATTGAAACAGAGGATGACACGCGTAAAGCTGAAATACTAAACACCGTTTTCCAAAGCTGTTTCACAGCACTGCAGTCCCTTCTCTAAATCCTCGCACAAACGAAAAAATGGCTGACATCGAAATAAGTGTCCAAGGAATAGAAAAGCAACTGGAATCACTCAACAGAGGAAAGTCCACCGGACCTGACGGGATACCAATTCGATTCTACACAGAGTACGCGAAAGAACTTGCCCCCCTTCTAACAGCCGTGTACCGCAAGTCTCTAGAAGAACGGAAGGTTCCAAATGATTGGAAAAGAGCACAGGTAGTCCCAGTCTTCAAGAAGGGTCGTCGAGCAGATGCGCAAAACTATAGACCTATATCACTGACGTCGATCTATTGTAGAATTTTAGAACATGTTTTTTGCTTGAGTATCATGTCGTTTTTGGAAACCCAAAATCTACTCTGTAGGAATCAACATGGATTCCGGAAACAGCGATCGTGTGAGACCCAACTCGCTTTATTTGTTCATGAGACCCAGAAAATATTAGATACAGGCTCCCAGGTAGATGCTATTTTCCTTGACTTCCGGAAGGCGTTCGATACAGTTCCGCACTGTCGCCTGATAAACAAAATAAGAGCCTACGGAATATCAGACCAACTGTGTGGCTGGATTGAAGAGTTTTTAGCAAACAGAACACAGCATGTTGTTATCAATGGAGAGACGTCTACAGACGTTAAAGTAACCTCTGGCGTGCCACAGGGGAGTGTTATGGGACCATTGCTTTTCACAATATATATTAATGACCTAGTAGATAGTGTCGGAAGTTCCATGTGGCTTTTCGCGGATGATGCTGTAGTATACAGAGAAGTTGCAGCATTAGAAAATTGTAGCGAAATGCAGGAAGATCTGCAGCGGATAGGCAGTTGCTGCAGGGAGTAGCAACTGACCCTTAACATAGACAAATGTAATGTATTGCGAATACATAGAAAGAAGGATCCTTTATTGTATGATTATATGATAGCGGAACAAACACTGGTAGCAGTTACTTCTGTAAAATATCTGGGAGTATGCGTGCGAAACTATTTGAAGTGGAATGATCATATAAAATTAATTGTTGGTAAGGCGGGTACCAGGTTGAGATTCATTGGGAGAGTCCTTAGAAAATGTAGTCCATCAACAAAGGAGGTGGCTTACAAAACACTCGTTCGACCTATACTTGAGTATTGCTCA
Organism: Schistocerca piceifrons; assembly: GCF_021461385.2. NCBI lineage: Eukaryota > Metazoa > Arthropoda > Insecta > Orthoptera > Acrididae > Schistocerca > Schistocerca piceifrons. The sequence goes on from NC_060145.1 coordinate 169,534,978, forward strand.
TCAGTGTGGGATCCGTACCAGATCGGGTTGACGGAGGAGATAGAGAAGATCCAAAGAAGAGCGGCACGTTTCGTCACAGGGTTATTTGTTAATCGTGATAGCGTTACGGAGATGTTTAGCAAACTCAAGTGGCAGACTCTGCAAGAGAGGCGCTCTGCATCGCGGTGTAGCTAGCTCGCCAGGTTTCGAGAGGGTGCGTTTCTGGATGAGGTATCGAATATATTGCTTCCCCCTACTTATACCTCCCGAGGAGATCACGAATGTAAAATTAGAGAGATTCGAGCGCGCACGGAGGCTTTCAGACAGTCGTTCTTCCCGCGAACCATACGCGACTGGAACAGAAAAGGGAGGTAATGACAGTGGCACGTAAAGTGCCCTCCGCCACACACCGTTGGGTGGCTTGTGGAGTATAAATGAAGATGTAGATGTAGATGTAAATTATCCTATGGACAAACACACTCACCCAAGCCCGAGGGAGAACTCGAACCTCCGCCGGGACCACTTTCAGAAAGACAAAAGTGACAGTCTGCTAACACACCCTCAAAATCTGTTAAGTACACAGAATTACCAAAAAAAAAGGGGATCCTATACTTTTTGTACAGACAATGACGTTATTACAAGACAAGTATCATGAAAGTGGAATGAGGTGGAACGGAGTGTGGGCTCCAGCCTAGCGGCCTGCTTCTCTGCATTGTTACCACATTCACTCAGTGTGCAAGTGGGCTCGTCTTCACTTTTCATGTCGCCCGTAAGCACCGCAATTGACGCGAATTGCCGCAGTTGAGTGGCGGTGCGGCGCGAGCGACTCGTAAAGGCACGGGCCTAAATGCGTGTGTAGCTATGCTTTTCAACTGCCGCCGGGGAAGGGCGCGCCCCCGTGTGCAAACGGACAGACAGACAAACAAACGCCGATGGCGACGAGTCGTTAAACACGATGGCCGCCGCCGTCCGTAACGTCCAATTAAAACGAGGGCGGATATTTGGCGCGGCGCTGCGCGGCGCGGCGCGGTCGGGCTCTCGCGCCGAAACAAATCTTGACGGGCGCGGACGCGCGAGTGCACTCTACGCGCGCGGGCGTTAATTAACACCACAGCACACAGCAGAGGCGCCAGGAAATGAAGGCCGCCGGTGCGTGCCGCCACAGCGCTGAGCCGAGCGGAGCCGGGCCCGGCCCGCCGCTGCGGACGGCTGATTTGATTTTTAAAATATGCGCGCGTCACACAGGGCGGCGCTGCGCCCTTAAGTGTTTAATTGCAATAAACACGCGCGCCAGGGTAAACTGGCCGTGTGTGTTTTTCGGGCGGCGTCCGCTCCCGGTTTATTTCATTCGGGCCGCGCCGGGCCTGGCGCGCGCGTGTAGGCCGCCAAACAAGCGGCCCGGCCGCCACAGTCGCGCACACAACCACCCACACGCGAACCCCCACGCACACACACACACACGAGCTGGTGACGCGCCCCTGCAATGTTTACAATGCCGCGAGCACTGCCGCAAACGCGTCATAAGCCGACGTGGCGCGGGCGCGTGCTCGCTCAGCCCGACACCTGCCGTCTCTGTTCTGCCACAAAGCGGTGGAATGCTCCACCCGCGAGTGCAGAGTGGGACGTGCTCCAGAGAGATGGCAAAAGCAAACTCGTATCCTGTACCTGACGCAGAATACGATACAGCGATCGTATCTCTTTCCTCAGTTTGAGCAACCAGTGTGTGTCTGTGTGACCAGTGGGTGTACAGATTGTAACACACAGTCCAGTCACGGCCTATGTTCTACGTCAAAGTGCATAAGTCACTCACAGATGGTGGCAGCACTAGCAGCAGAGGGAAATAAAGCGTATCGGAAGGACGTGGAAAACAGAGCAGTCATTGACGTTTTGCAGAAAGGAGCAATTTAGATGGGCGTACTGAAAATTGCGCCCACTGAAATTTGCGCCTAGTGAAATCTGCGTCCCGAAGGAGTCGAGGAAAGGTCCACTAACCCCCTTGCACAGCAGGTAGAAGAGCTGAGGGATGCTACCTAGACGTTTCCGAGCTCACATTTTCGAGCCACACTATGCAAAACGCTGCGAACGGAGAAGGTCAATGTTAAGACTACATCGACAGCTTTCGACAAGAAATCGATACACTTTGCAAAACCATGGAAAGTATAAGAGATGCTGTTTTACGTGCTAGGCAAATGGTTCAAATGGTTCTGAGCACTATGGGACTTAACAGCGGAGGTCATCAGTCCCCTAGAACTTAGATCTACTTAAACCTAACTAACCTAAGGACATCACACACATCCATGCCCGAGGCAGGATTCGAACCTGCTACCGTAGCCGTCGCGTGGCTCCTAACTGAAGTGCCTAGAACCGCTCGGCCACTCCGGCCTGCAGGTGCTAGTCATTTCATTAAACTTTCAGAAACGAAACTTCCCACGATTATACAAAAATCGGTTAGCAATTATCATGAGATCCCCGAAGACGGCATCCTTGTACAAATTTAACGACTAGAAAGATTTTTTCCGAAACTGTTGTCAACTTTATTTTGGCGCCAAGGTTTTTCTTAACTTTGTATGTTTCCATAGCGTTATGTAAGAGAATTCCCGTTTTTTAAATAAAAAAGATCAAATTAATTAAGAATTAATTTGGATCCACTATGAGTCAAGCACGACTGTCTAATTTAGCTGTTAGTCAATTAAAAAAATGTGCTAGCTAAAGATATCGTTATTGATGAGGCAATTTCAAAACTTATAGCCGAAAAAGAAGGAAGATCGTGATGTTTAGTTTGCGGGCGCTCAACTGCGCGGTCATCAGCGCCCGTACAAAGTTCCAGTTTTTACAGAGTCCAATTTTTAACTCAATCATATCTAGCAGTCATCACGAATGATGATGATGATGATGATGACGGTGAAATGATGAGGACAACACAAACATCCAGTCCCCTGGCGGAGAAAATCCCCAACCCGGCAGGGTATCGAACCCGGGGCAGAAAAAGAAGGAAGAAATTCTAAGGTACGTGCCAGTCACCTGTCGCTAAAGAGAACTTCGGTTACTTGTTCTGCTTTCTTAAGTAAACAGTTAAACTGTGTGTTTATAAAAACGCGTTTTACTTACTCGTTTTCATCCTTAAAAACCGTTTGCGAAGTAGTTAACGTTATACTTTGATGACTTAATCACGCATTTGAAAAAACTACTATACATAAATTTTGTATTTTATGGTTTTTTAGGTTGGCAATTTTGGGTTGCGGGAGGAGGAGACCATCAAGTCAAAAGTTTGCACCGGGTACCAAACTACCTAGCTATACCACCGCGTAAACGTCATTCTGAACGAGAGTAATATATTGTATGTGTACGTAAACAAATAGAAAATTCTCTATATAGTTGTGTACAAGTTCGAAATTGATCACAGTAAATATTGCCAAACATTCAGGAACATTTAAATAGCTCATCAGTCTTATCTGGACATCATTAAAAGTATATGTATGTATCTTAGAAGCCTTATGAAGTGAATGACAACTTCACTCACAGAAACAAAGTTTGCATTCCAGTGACAGGTTTAATTTTAGTTCAGAATATCTTCATTCATCGTCACAACAACCTAGAGAAAACAAATTTTGCGTTTGGTGTTTTACGTCGCGTCGACTGTTTTTGTCGTTAGAACTTTAGCTTTCGCTCGGATTTGTGGTTATTGGAGGGGGAGGAAGCAACCGTGGCCTCCTTAAGGAACCATCCCAGCATTTGCGTGGAATGATCTGAGAAACGACGGAAAATTAAATGTGGCATGGCCAGCCATAGAACTGAACCCAAGTTTTTAAAAATAATCAGATTTCCGTCACACTTTATCCTGGCTTTGGACAGGTTAAGTGGTGAAAGTAAATTATTGTCGTTTAGGCGTGTTTAAAATCAGCTTATAAGCATCATCAGTATATCTATTTTCAATTTATTTTATTTTTAAGTTGCTATTTACATTTTTTTACGTTTTTCTATCTATATGCAGCTTCTGATAAATTTAGTAAAGTTTTTGTAGATAGGACACAGCTTTCAAGCAATCTCTGATCTCAGGACCCTCTTCGCACTTTCTAACCATTTTTTTCCAACCTTTCATCCCATTTCATGTAGACCGTTTTGTCTTTTATTGTTTACCTTCCATACTCAGCTCTGCCCTCATTAACGCGTACGCTGAATTTTCTGCTTCTCTTTTCATACAACTGATTATGTGACTGATTTTTGGATTTGGTTTAGCAAGCATGTAATTGTGTAGTGCCAGCCTTCTACAGCGTTAGTCGTTCGATGGCACCGTTTGGGGCAGTTCCAAAGGCGATTAGGTTTTCTTCATTTTCCAACCATCTGTCTACAAATCAGTCAATAAACTTAGTAAATCTAAAAAAATTCAAAGCCTGGGGATATCTGGTGGGTATCCGCATGCGGGTCAAGGACCTCCATCTGAATTTGATCACAACCTACGAAGCACCAAACAATAAACTTTCCAACAACAGAATGAAATTTTCACTCTGTAGAGGAGTGTGCGCTCATATGAAACTTCTTGGTAGATTAAAACTGTGTGGCGGACCGAGACTCGAACTGGGGACCTTTGCCTTTCACGGGCCAGTGCTCTACAATCTGAGCTACCCAAGCACGACTCTCACCCCGTCCTCACAGCTTTAATTCTGCCAGTCTGCCAGTACCTCGTCTCCTACCTTTCAAACTACACAGAAGCTCCCTTCTGACCCTGCAGAACTAGTCTCGGTCCGGCACACAGTTTTAATCTGCCAGGAAGTTTCCTATCAGCGCACACTCCGCTGAAGAGTGACAATCCCATTCTGGAAACATCCCCCAGGCTGTGGTTATCCATGTCTCCGCAATATCCTTTCTTCCAGGAGTGCTAGTTCTGTAAGGTACACAGGAGAGCTTCTGTGCAGTTTGCGAAGTAGGAGACGAGGTACTGGCAGAAGTAAAGCTGTGAGGACGTCGCGTAAGTCGTGCTTGGGTAGCTCAGATGGTAGAGCACTTGCCCGTGAAAGGCAAAGGTCCCGAGTCCGAGTCTCAGTCACGCACACAGTTTTAACCCGCCAGGAAATTTCTTTTCAAACAAGAGTTAACAAAAATGATTGACTCCATAGGGAAATCCCTTCTGCCACTAGATGCATTGTCCGGCTGCAGAGGTGATAACGCGATGGGAAAAATGGTAGTGGAGTACCCGATAGCAGCAGACATGAGCATAGCATCCCCTGCAATTGTCTACCGGTAGATCATGGGAAGTGATACCGGATATTTGCCAATACAAATCATCACACACGCACAATCTATAGAGTCTGTCAAATACGCAATCAGCCAGAAATGGAACACAAAGCCAATTGGGACCCATACGAAACACTACTGGAAGAAAAGCTGGAATCGATCGTCAAAACTGAGGATCCCCAAGTAGAGTATGGGGTTTTGGTACCACTTATCAATGAAGCAGGGTAAATCTCAGTACCTCAAAACGGACATAAACGGACTACTAACAGGTCATCACACTGTTAGTGGAGTTCAAAATGTGAGGCATTCCTCACGGAACGAAGGGGAGGTTAAGGAAATTAAAATTCTCTCTACTGATACAAACTATATTGCACTTAAGAAAGCATAGGATACTGCCAAGAAGATAAGTACCAAAAAAGAAAATCTTGGTAAAATTTATGCACTGCAGTCTGCAAAGAAAGACGACCAGGATCTAGAATGTCATAAAGAACATAAAAAACCGCCTGACAACGGACACGTACGCAACTCCACCACCCGAAGAACTTTTAGAATCGTTCTTGTGTATGACAAAGCCCACCTGACGTAATTGGCAAGGAATGCGAGGCAGATTATAACGAGGGCAACCGTGTAATTACACAACAGTTTCCGCTGGAAGAACTCCAGATTGCGCTATCTCAAGAGTAGCCTACTGCACCCGTCCTGCCCAATGCAAAGGCACATCCCACACAAAGGGAAACTGCTGCTGCCCTAAATTTACAATAGCGCATGGATTCAAGAAGCCAAAATCGACTCGGTGAAAACATCATGCCACCCACATCCACAAATTCTGAAAAATATGTGATAAACCCGGGTGATATCGACCTATCGCCTTACTACTGAGTTTGGTGAAGATAATGGAAAGGATTTTAAGCGGCGCTTAGAATGGTGGTGTAAAAACAAGAAACCTAGAAAAACAAATTGGGTTTCTAAAAGGAAAATGGACAACTGAAATCCTTCTACGGTTAGTTACTGACATAAAGCAAAATCTTTCTCAGAATAATTATAGGATTGCTGAGTTCATATGCCAGACTAAAGCATATGACAACGTCGTCTTTCGAGAAAAATGGAGAAACTTCAGTCTTGCGTAAGCTTCGTAAGCTTCCTGAGCAATACGAAGACAATCATTTTCACCAATTCCACTGGGACCCAGAGAAACTAGCAAAGGACTCCCCCAGGGATCAGTCTTGGCTCCCTTATTATTCATTCTCTATACTGCAGGCCTCCATGACATCTTTGCCAGTGACATCAAAATATTACTATCTGCAGACGACGTATGAATATACTCCGAAGACGGTACTCTTCAGTCCTGTCATCTGAAAATGCACACTGCAAGAACCCTCCAGTTGGCCGACCGCGGTGGTCTCGCGGTTAAGGCGCTCAGTCCGGAACCGCGCGACTGCTACGGTCGCAGGTTCGAATCCTGCCTCGGGCATGGATGTGTGTGATGTCCTTAGGTTAGTTAGGTTTAAGCAGTTCTAAATTCTAGGGGACTGATGACCTCAGATGTTAAGTCCCATAGTGCTCAGAGCCATTTTTTTGGACTTTATTCCAAATAATATAGCTTCCTGTTTCATCACTTAGAATCACAGGGAGTAGAGTTTCACTTGACAGCGAACCCGACGGCGCTGATACTGCTTCTGGGAGGACATTAACTTCGAGAACTTCTCGGCAAAACAGGTAGAAAGAATCCAATACGACTGCTCTCTAAGACACACAAAGGATCAAAATTCAGATGGAAAATCACGGCCAATCATACCCTACGCCTTTTATACCATCCTCTACGGACTCACTGACTAAACTGAGACGTTTATGCAAGTCAACTGGAGGGTTCAAACGGTTCAAATGGCCGAGAAGTTCTCGAAGTTAATGTCCTCCCATAAGCAGTATCAGCGCCGTCGGGTTCGCTGTCAAGTGAAACTCTGCTCCCTGTGATTCTAAGTGATGAAGCAGGAAGCTATATTATTCGGAATAAAGTCCAAAAAAATGGCTCTGAGCACTATGGGACTTACATCTGAGGTCATCAGTCCCCTAGAACTTAGAACTGCTTAAACCTAACTAACCTAAGGACATCACACACATCCATGCTCGAGGCAGGATTCGAACCTGAAACCGTAGCGGTCACGCGGTTCCAGACTGAAGCGCCTAGAACCGTTCGGCCACACCGGCCGGCCAATAAAGTTCAAAAGTGGTGCCATTATTCTGTATTAATGTACTAAACACAGTAAATAGATAATATCGATAAATTAATAATAATTAACTGAAAACCAACAATTTCCTGAGAGTATGGTCTTTCAAAGAACTAGCTCGGAAGGCACCCCATCGGCGACTGGCGTCAATGGCGCGCAGTCTGTACGTTGTACTTACACCCGTGATGTTTCGTACCCGTTGGTACAGTTCGCTAGCTTAAACATTGTTCATTTATTTAGTAAGACGATCGGTTTCTGGCGTTGTAATATTGTTGTAGGAAAATACTACTTTTAGGCTTCTTCTAGTATCTGTATTGGAAAGGGCGACGTTTATTAGCAAATATTTATTAAGCAAGATTACCTGCTTCGCGGTGGGCTAACTGCACTTTCCCTACGTACCTCACTGCTGACAAGGGAACCTCCCCATCGCACACCCCCCCCCCCCCCCCACCCATATTTAGTTATAAGTTGGCACAGTGGATAGGCCTTGAAAAACTGAACACAGATCAATCGAGAAAACAGGAAGAAGTTGTGTGGAACTATGAAAAAAATAAGCAAAATATACAAACTGAGTCGTTCTTGCGCAAGATAGGCAACATCAAGGAGAATGTGAACTCAGTAGCGCCGTGATCCCGTTGTTAGTGTGAGTAGCTGCGGAACGAGAGGTCCTTGGTTCAATTATTCCCTCGACTGAAAATTTTACTTTCTTTATTTTCGCAAAGTTATGATCTGTCCGTTCGTTCATTGACGTCTCTGTGCACTGTAATAAGTTTAGTGTCTGTGTTTTGCGACCGCACCGCAAAACCGTGCGATTAGTAGACGAAAGGACGTGACTCTCCAATGGGAACCGAAAACATTTGATCGCAAGGTCATAGGTCAACCGATTCCTCCACAGGAAAACACGTCTGATATATTCTATACAACACTGGTGACGGCATGTGCGTCACATGACAGGAATATGTTGTCGACCCACCTAACTCGTACACTTAGCGAATGGGTAAAAAGATTCTTCTATCTTGCCCGATTCAGGTTTTCTTGTGGATGTGATAATCACTCCCAAAAAAGTGATGAAAACATAAGAGTTTGTCACATAAACTGAAAATAAAAAATTAAACTTTTCACTCGTGGGAAGACTTGAACCAAGGACCTCTTGTTCCGTAGTAGCTCTCGCTAACCACGGGACCACGGCGCTCCTTACCTCTCATTGTCCTTGATGTTGCCTATCTTCGCATGGACCACTCAGTTTCTATATTTTACTTATTTTTTTCGTAGTTCCACACAACTTCTTCCTGTTTTCTCGATTGATCTGTGTTCAGTTTTTCAAGGCCTATCCACTGTGCCAACTTATATCTAAATCTGAGGGGGGTGCGATCTGTAGGTTTCCTTGTGAGGTTTAAAGGTTGTTCTCATGTCTAGCCACACCGCTTCACATCACCGTCCACTGGCCACGCCAGATGGTCCTCCGGCTCCTTCAGCCCGCGCGAACAGAAATCTTATTCCCAACTGTGTGCGTTCTTCAGTACCGCTTTTCTCTCTGAACACTACATGATATCTGCTGATGTAAAACTGGAAAATAAGGAAACAAAATGTGACTTGACAGAATGGGTATGTTACAGCATAGTTCTCATAGTCTGCATGAGTGGTGTACAGAAAGTGGCTTCGCAATCTCTGATAGAAAGTCTACTCTAATCATCTTTACTCACCCAGGGATTCCACTTCCCCAAACAATGCAACTGGGACAATATAATTTTCCAATTACGAAAACGCCACACTATCTTGGGATAATAATCGATCGTAAACTAAGATGGGCACATCATATCCGACATATTATTATGTTAATGTGAAGTAGCATGTAATCTCATCAGAGCTACGCCTGAGGTATGGTGGGACTGGCTGGCAGCGTTGGTTTTATACCGGTCACTGGTAAGGACACACTTTAATTATGGACACATGTGCTACGAATCAGAGTGAGACAGGACGTTCCAGAGGCTAAACACTATGCAGTACAAAGCCTTGAGTATAGTTACCGTGGCGTTCATATCAACCACAACTAACGCATTGCTGATTGAAACGGGTGAACTACCATCAAAGATGCCACGAATATTCCTCTGCAAGAAATTCCTCCTATGACTCTTTTTCTACCAATATGCGCCATTTGACGAAAAGTCCAGGAATTATTATCGTACTGAGTGTGCAAAAGATACTGGCTAAATAAGCAACTTCCACCCGCTGAATATACGGAGATGTGGGCATTAAGGCACAAAGTATGGAAAAGTCCTCTTCTAGCGCGCCACAACAAGCCATACGAAACGTCGACCCTATAGACTGGTGCCACAACCAGTATCACGTTTCAAAACCAGGACCCAACTAAAGCAACCGCAATGGAATTTGTCTGACTATCATGATGCACGCGTGGCATATAGTGATGGGTGCAAGTCTATTGATGGCGCTGGCAGTGCCTATTGGGTACCCCAAAGCAGACGACTAGACCTGTGCAAGCTGGATCCACATTTCACTATTATAACACTCGAGCTGATTGTCATTTTGGAACTACAGCTATTCGCGCAGATAACAAGGTCAGACACAATAGTCATCATCTTTAACAATATGTAAGCCCTACACCCTCCCACGAACCATGGACTTTGTAGTTGGTGGAGAGCCTTGCGTGCCTCAACGATACAGATAGCCGTACCGTAGGTGCAACCACAATGGAGAAGTAACTGTTGAGAGGCCAGACAAACGTATGGTTCCTGAAGAAGGGGAGCAGCCTTTTCAGTAGCTCCAGAGGCAACAGTCTGGATGACTGACTGACCTGGCCTTCTTACATTAACCAACACGGCCCTGTTGTGCTGGTACTGCGAACAGCTGGAAGCAAGGGGAAACTGCAGTCGTAATTTTTCCCGAGTGCATACAGCTTTACTGTATGGTTAAATGATGGCGTCCTCTTGTGTAAAATACTCCGGAGGTGAAATAGTCCCCCCTCAGACTTCCGGGCGGGCCTACTCAAGAGGAAGTCATTATCAGGAAAAAGAAAACTGGCGTTCTGCGGGTCGGAGCGTGGAATGTCAGATCCCTTAATCGGGTAGGTAAGAAAATTTAAAAAGGGAAGAAGATAGGTTAAAGCTAGATATACTGGGAATTAGTGAAGTTCGGTGGCAGGAGGAACAAGACTTCTGGTCATGTGAATACAGGGTTATAAATACAAAATCAAATAGAGCTAAAGGAGGAGTAGGTTTAATAATGAATAAAAAAATATACAATCGCGGGTAAGCTACTACGAACAGCATAGTGAACGCATTATTGTAGCCAAGATAGACACAAAACCCACGCCTATCACAGTAGTATTAGTTTAAATGCGAACTGTTTCTGAAAATGACGAAGAGATTGAAGAAATGTGTGATAAGATAAAAGAAATTATTCAGATTGTGAAGGGAGACGAAAATTTAATAGTCTTGGGGGACTGGAATTCGACAGTAGGAAAAGAAAGAGAAGGAAAAGTAGTAGATGAGTATGGAATGGGGTAACAAATGAAAGAGGACCCCGCCTGGTAGAATTCTGCCCAGAGCATAACTTTGTCATAGCTAATACGCGGGTTGGAACTTTAATAGTGGCAACTATTTATTTACAGCTCATATAAAATAGATACGTGTCTCAAAGTTTTACTGACTTTCAAAGTACTCACCAGCATTGTGTATAATCCGTTGCCAGCGATGTGGAAGTCGTAAGATACTCTTAGCAGTGCCAGTTGTGTTGACAGTTCGAGCGGTGCGGTCTAATGCCCCACGAATTTGCAGAAGTTCTGAAGCGAATGCCGTGAAGTGTTTCCTTCAGTTTAGAAATCGGGTTGAACTTACGAGGGTTTAAGTGAGAGGAGTGCAGTAGGTGGTAAAGCACTTAGCAGCCCCATCAGTCAAACAAATCAATAACAGCTTGCACTGTACGTGCTTGAGCAGCGTCCTGCAAAATGATGGTCCTGTCCTGCAGAAAGGTCATCACTTGTGCCTCTATGCTGTTCATTTTTGGAACACAACCTACGACCAGCTTAGCTCGCTTAGATTAGCTACAATCATACTTCCGGAGCTATTCTAGGTGGCAATAGTTAGTGACTCACACTGTATCATAATGACCAATTCGAAGTCTGTCGTATGCCGCACAAGCCAATAACATGTAATATATAATTTAAAGACGTCAGATGGTACAGTTTTCTTGATGATCTTTGGCCAGGGTCAATTATGTGTGACGTATCAGAGAAGGATGTACGGAGAAGATAAAATCTATTTTGCAAAACTTAGAGCCATTTAAGAACTCTTTAATTACTGAAATCACCAAGTTTTTAGCTTAACCATTCTCTAATACGAGCAGTTGTTTCTTATGGACTACGAGTTTGAAGTATTAGAGAAGAGGATGTAATCAGTTAAGTGGAAAATCAAAAGCCTGTGTTGTTAATTACGGGAAATCACAGAGTTGAAAGATGTAGTTCAGTTCATGGGCTCATAGAAGTTACTTTGATTACGAGATGTCAGGAAGATGTCAGGTGACAAGATGTCGAAAAGAATAATAAATAGGGGTTTGTGTTCCTCCGTAATAACAGGGATGACCAAAGCAGGACAAATTGTTTGTTGCATAGATGTACATTACGTTCCATATATGCATATTGAAAAGGTCCTCAAAGATACAGATGCAGGGTACATGCAGGACTTGGCCTGAAGTATAACTGACATAAGTGGGAACTCCCGATAGCAAGACGTTTTCAAAAAATACTATTTTTGGCGCCGGTCGGTTGCAGCATAAGCGATTTATGTTAGAGTCGTTTCAAATGTTCAAATGTGTGTGAAATCTTATGGGACTTAACTGCTAAGATCATCAGTCCCTAAGCTTACACACTACTTAATCTAAATTATCCTAAGGACAAACACACACACCCATGCCCGAGGGAGGACTCGAACCTCCGCCGGGACCAGCCGCACAGTCCATGACTGCAGCGCCTGGGACCGCTCGGCTAATCCCGCGCGGCATAGAGTCGTTTCAGGGCAGTAGTTCGTTCTGCGGAATGATTACATAACGGTAATCCGAAGTTCATGGGTTCGGCTCTCTCTGTGGAAACTTTTTTCCATTTTCAATTTTTGTGTTACACTGATCAGCGAGAACACTATAATCACCGACCTAATATCGATATAATCCCGCCCAGGCGATAGCAGCGGCACCTGGCGAGGAATGTCTGCTAGTAAGACACACGCACGGTGCATGCATGCCAGTGAGAGTGCTGTCCGTGTGCAGAATGGGGAATGTGCGAGGTTTATCTTTGACCGAGGGCAGATTGTGATGGCCCGGAGACTCGGCACGAGCATTTCGGAAACTGTACGACTTGCCGGGTGTTCGAGGAGTGCTGTGGTGAGTGTCATCAACACGTGGCGAAACCAAGGTGAAACCACGTTCGGGCGTTTTGGGGGGTTGGTCGGCCATCGCTCATTACAGATGACGGACGTCATAGTCATAGGCTGGGCAGACTGGAAAAGCAGGACAGTCGGCGAACTGTAGCGGAACTAACATTAGATTTTAATACTGGACAGAGTACAAGTGTTTCTGAACATACAATCCACCGAACACACTTAACGACAGGCCTTCGCAGCTGATGGCCCATGCGTATACCAATGTTACTACATTGGCAACTACGACTGAAATGGGCACGTGACCATCGACACAGGACGTTGTTGCAGTGGCAGAGCGTTGCAAGGTCTGATGAATCCCGATATCTTCTTCATCATGCCGATGAGAGGGCGCAAATCGGTCCTCTTCCAGGGGAACAGCCCTTTGACTCCTGCACTGCGGGACAGAGACAATCTGGCGGCGGCTTCATTATGTTCTGGGTAACATTCACGTGGACATCCAGGTGGGTGCAGTGGAGTTCGTGCAAGGCACCATGACGGCAAAGGAGTATCGTACACTGACTGCAGACCACGTAGGCACATACCTTCGTGACAATCATGTTTCCCGATGACAGTGACATTTTTCAGCAAGATGATGCGCCATGTCACAAGGCCAGGAGAGTGATGGAGTGGTTCGAGGAACATAGTGGCGAGTTCCAATTGATGTGCTGCCCCCCCCCCCCCCCCCCAACTCGCCAGTTCTGAACCTGCCCGGAAATTAGGTAGCTTGTATGTGCATATGTGATGCCAACTCTCTCCAGTGACCTACTAAGGCCTCGTTACTTCCATGCCACGACGCGTCGCCACTGTTATCCGTGCCAAAGGTGGAGATACCAACTATTAGCTAGGTGGTCGTAATGTTCTGGCTGATAAGTGTATTTACACTGCAAATAAACAGAAATAAAGTTCAATATACTATATATATTACTATTTTCATAAGAGGCATGAAAAGAGAAGGCAGAGTATATTTTGAAAACAAATTTCCAGGAAGCAGTTATGAACCATAGACGAGGACTCCGTGTATAAAATTAGACACCTTTATTATTTTTCGGTTGATGATGTACATGTGCTGCGGTAATATGAATCGTAAAAAACAGGGGAATCATTTATCTTCTCGGCATCTTGCACACATTTTTACAATTACTCATTTTTACAATTGCATGTTTCTGTAGGAAAACAACAGTAGACCCAGAAGAAGGCCGCTGCAACCGTGGCCGAAACGTTGGGTTTTCTCCAGCGGCAGTAATTTAATACATTAAGACGCGGCACCACACCCAGAAAGCTTTTATGTCCTCAAACTACATTCTGATGCACACTTCTCGGCACGTGATTTGTTTTTCTCGCTCGATAAGACCACTTTTGAAGCTTTTTGACCAAGTAATTTACCTGGCGTTAAAAACAGGTATCACAGGGTTTCAAATGGTTCAAATGGCTCTGAGCACTATGGGACTTAACATCTGAGGTCATCAGTCCCCTAGAACTTAGAACTAATTAAACCTAACCAACCTAAGGACATCACACACATCCATGCCCGAAGCAGGATTCGAACCTGCGACCGTAGCGGTCGCGTGGTTCCAGACTGAAGCGCCTAGAACCGCTCGGCCACACCGGCCGGCTATCATCACATGGTTTGCACAAACTTAGTGGATTTGGAAGGTCAGGGGAGGGAGGTGGGTGCGATGGGGAGAGGGAACCATTTTAATACCAGCACGATGTAAATTCTTCTCCATCTTCAAAATTTTGTAACATAATTGTGAATTTGTTTGTCTTCCCGATGAGTCTATTAAAAGAAGGAATTTGTTCTCTTCCACGTCACATCAGTCAAGACATTTTTGTAAGTTTCCCAGCCTTTGAAGAAGTCATAACATTGCTATATTTTGCCGTGTACTATCCACCGGTTTTTGAATCCTCGATCCGAAGGAGACAGTACTGCCTAGTAGGTATACGTTGAATACTGGCAATAATTTTCCAGAAAGGATTATAACATATTGTGCTGCGTACGACCTGGACTGCTTTGATCATTTTCTGTTTATTTGCAGTGTAACGTAAAAATTGAAAATAAAAATAATTTTCCGCATACGGACTCGAACGCACGATCGCCGGATTAGCGTTCTGTAGTCTTTCGCTGCACCATCTGGTGCCTGCGAATTGTACCCAACTGAATGACTTACGCGTCTCGCGATCCGTGCGAAAATTACTACTTTTTCTAAACGTTTGGCCACCTGGAGCTCCCACGTGGTAAGGTCAAGACTTATTTGGTACTGTAGTGACAAAAAAGATTGTTCATCGTAATGATCACATAGGCGCAAAAAGTTTCTAGGAAAAGTCCGGTCCTGATGTACAACAAGCTGATACAGCGCGACATTCTTGCGCTCGAGTACACAGGTTGTTAGAGTGAACATCAGTTCAGCACTGCAGGTCGTATGTTACGGAGTTTCCACCCTTCTCATTTTCAGGTCATCCATAATGGGAAAAAAATGCGTTCATAAATATGATGTCAACCTACGGACGTCATGGGGTACGTCAGAGCACATTGCTCATCTCGAGCTCAATAAAGCGAGGACGCACGGCTTCCGACGTTGCGAAAACTTCTGGTGCGGGCGGACTCTTCTGCCGGTAGGTGGGCGGACGCCCCGCGCGCCAAGTGTCGATCTATCGATATCCGAGAGGCGGCTGCGAGACCGGGCGGCTACATGTGAATTTCATGAGGCGGCGCAAATAAAGCAGCAATAAAAAGGAAGGAGGTTGTGGCGCTGGAGGTGGTGAGGTGGTGTTTATACGGAGAGGGCGGCGGGCGGCTGAGTTACGACCTCGCGGGGAGGGATCCACCCCTCCGAACCATCCGCATCCACCCCCCCCCCCTCCCTCCCTCTTTCCTCCACATACACACACAGGAACTGTCTGAAGAGGAATGGCCATCGGTGCGGTAATGAAAACAGGGCCTTCAAAGCAAAAGCAACTTCCTTCCCCACGGATAATCCGCGTGGCGAGTTGTCGGATTAAAGCGCATCCCCTGTAAAGTGTACTCGCGCGCATCAGCACGGCACGTCAGCCACTTTGCCTGCGGCGTGTGGCGTGAATGATTCCCGGAGAAGGTACAGCGTGAGCACGAGGACGACACAGAAAAAGTTTACAAAATCAAAAAAAGGATTAGTTTTAAAAGTATTTAAATGATTTGTCTCAATATATTCTCAATAGGTTTTTGCATCCGATAAAACCGACCCTTAAAGCAATGGTGTCACTTTACTTGAGACACTTCAGAAACTAGATTTTTATAATGTTCCGCGATTCATCTGATGAAGCGATTTGTCTCATTTTGTCTTTAATTTTTTTGGAAACAAAATGACTTGATGAGGTGCTAGGCCAGTGTTGTATGGCGAGACATCCATGGTGTTGACCTTTAGGGCATTCAGATACTCAGCTCTTAGTTTCGTGGTATGCAACGATGTGTGGACATGATGTAATTTTTTTTTCCTTTTTCAGACTTTTTTCAAAAAATGCTGCAAAGAGACATTTGTATGGCAATCGGCAGCAACAGTACGTCCATTTTCTAATAACATATGGGAGAGAGGTGCAGTATCGGCCAACTTTATGTGTTTTGACTATATTCTGTAATTGTGACGGTTCATCGGAACATTGTCCGCGGCTCGTGATCTTGCGGTAGCGTTCTCGCTTCCCGCACACGAGGTCCAGGTTGCGATTCCCGGTGAGGTCAGGGATTTTTCTCTGCCTCGAGATGCCTGGGTGTTGTGTGTTTTTCATCATCAGTTCATCTCATTTACTCGCAAGTCGCCGTAGTGGCGTTAAAGAACTTGTGGAACGGCGGCCGAACCGCCCCGCGAGGGGTCTCCCGGCCACCAATGCCATACGCTCATTATTTATTTATCGGAACATTAATATACGTACTGTTCTCTTGCTTCAAGACGTGTTCTATGAATAGTAAAGTGTAAAGATTTTTATTTTTATTTACAGTACTTAATTACATCGAAAGTAAAAGAGCTACAATTACAAGGCTTGCACAAAGTGTTTTGCCGTATGTAATATTGTTTGTTTATCATACATTGCATTGATACTTATTGAATAATCATTTTTTCTTCTATCAAGACACTATTTAGCCACCAGAACTTAATTAAATTGACAATTGGAACATCATAACATATAATCGTGATCAGTAACTCTGAGGAGAGGAGATAATTATGATACCCATTCAATGAGGATACCGGGTACCTGTGAAAGTAAACCAGCTGTTTGTATGAAAGATGGTAGTTCAGTGCCTGTAGTAAGATCGACAATCATCATTTCTTTTAGATTTTTATATCTTCTTCAGCCATAAATTTGGCTAAGGGTTCATAGCTACTGCCGGCCAGTGTGGCCGAGCGGTTCTAGGCGCTTCAGTCTGGAACCGCGCCACCGCTACGGTCGCAGGTTCGAATCCTGCCTCGGGCATGGATGTGTGCGATGTCCTTATGTTAGTTAGGTTTAAGTAGTTCTAAGTTCTAGGGGACTGATGACCTTAGACGTTAAGTCCCATAGTGCTCAGAACCATATGAACCATTTGAATCATATCTACTCCTGGACGGGTATAGAACTGGGATAGTACAGAGTGGTTGACAGTGACCAAGTCTTGTGAGTTCCTGTAAAAAGTTGATTCTGCCGGTCTCATAAAGCTTGATTGAGAGTGAGTGCTAATGCCCGTCCGAAGTAAGTGAGCAGGGAAGGATCCATTATTGAAACACATCCGCACAATAGATGATATTGATTATTCAATTAACGATGTAAAAGCTATGCCGGTATGCAGCCAAACATGCCGAGATAGCCCTGATTTGTGAAGTTCAAACACTCACAGAAAATAATATTATCTATTGTACGGATGTGTTTCAATAATGGATCCTTTCCTGCTCACTTACATCGGACGGGCATTAGCACTCTTTTTCAATGCAGGCTTTATGAGACCGGCAGAATCAACTTTTTACAGGAACTCACGAGACTTGGTCACTGTCAACCACTCTGTACTAACCCAGTTCTATACCCGTCCAGGAGTAGATATGATTCAAATGGTTCATATGGTTCTGAACACTATGAGACTTAACATCTGAGGTCATCAGTCCCCTAGAACTTAGAACTTTAAGAACTAACTAACCTAAGGACATCACACACATCCATGCCCAAGGCAGGATTCGAACCTGCGACCGTAGCAGTCACGCGGTTCTGGACTGAAGTGCCTAGAACTGCTCGGCCACCGCGGCCGACCATTTCAACAAGATAATTCCCACTTGCACACAGCGAAAGTTTCTACTGTTTGTCTTCATGCTTGCCAAACTCTTTCTTAGCCAGCAAGGTCACCGGACCTCTCCCCAATTGAGAACGTTTGGAGCATTATAGGCAGGCCCCTCCACCTATCTCGGGATTTTAACGATCTTACGCGCCAGCTGGGCAGAATTTGGAACGATATCCCTCAGGAGGATATCCAACGACTCTGTCAATCAGTGCCAAAGCGAATAATTACTTGCATAAGGGCCAGAGGTTGACCAACGCGTTACTGAGTAGTCCAATTTGTGAAGGTCTTGCTCTTGAGTGAATCATCCAATTTTTCATTTGTTTGTCCGTACATCTGCATCATATCTACGATTTCCATCTCATTCCGATAATTCCTTCGTGGTGTGTCGTTTTTTGCGTATGCGTATGTGTGTGTGTTTGTGTATGTGTGTGTTAGACTGTATATGGAGAACAAGGTTCCATTGGAAACACAACACCACCACCTCTAACCCAAATAGCTGGTAGTTGAGACAGCACCTGCTACTTTTATGATAAAGGCCGGTGGCTTTGTCCCATCTTTGACGGCTCCAAGACAGCTTTGAACACGATAACGAAAGACTTCATGTTGCCCTTGCTGTGGTGTCCCTACCTCCGTACAGGAGTAGTTCAACTGGTGCCCACATACGCCCGCTCTCCAGCTCTCCCCCTACTGAGAACGTTACGTCACGAGTTACCGACACACTGAAACTTTAGCACTCGCGTAACAATATCACTGATGAGCTCTGGGGCAGAGCTTTAGTGACATGGAATGACGTATCCGTATCTCTGATTCACGTTCATTTCTGTTCGATGGCCAGCCGGTTGGAGGTGTTGCTACTGCCAGATGCCTGAACTAGCACCTCTGTGTACAGTACAGATGTACCAGTGTATTCTTCCCATTATACTGCATACACATAATAAGCAAAATATCGTTATTTGCATCCCTCTTGGAGCTATATAATTTTAATGGCCTGCAGTGAATTTTAAAAGTAATTTTTGAAAATGACCCTTACTATTACGATAGACTGCGGCGTACCGTGGACTATAATGCGTGTTCTAATGCACTTCGTGACGAGCAAACGACTCTGTTTGAAGAACCATAGCCATCAGATCCTAGCATGTTTTGTTGAAGTCTAGTAGAACAGATTCTTTGGGAGGATAAGTTCATCAACGCTATGTCTGGATATTATAGAGGCTACAAAGCAAGTCCACATCACGTCCACCAATTCATGCGTTCAGCTTCATTATCTTGTTTTGTTCTACACTAATAATAAATCTATAAAACTGTTGTGACTCTCTGCTAGTCTGTTTGAACACGCTTCTTCAAAATTACTAGACGAATTATCACGATATTTTCGCAGCTTACCTGAACATAGCTTAGGGCAACGTATATGCATCATTTCTAAAAATCGGATCACGCAAAAAAAGCTATCGTGATTGAAAGTTTTATCTAAAAGTCGCATCTGTCTCTTTCTCTGTTTTAAATCGCTATTATCTTTCATGGGGTTTGCATAGGTAACTTGGACACAGCTTGGGGCACAGTACAGGTTTTTATTTCACCAAACTCGGATCACGAAAAAAATGATATCGTAATTGAAAGATTTTATTACGAATGCGAAATTAGCTCTGTCTTTTACATTTTCACAGCAAACCCGTCGGACGGATTTAGATGAAATTTGGTATGGAGCTGGATGAAGCCTAAGGAAGAACATAAGCAGCCTTGGAAATTGTGCAGCACAAAATACTTATTAATCTGAAGGATATTACGCGAACTGGGGAAAAATAATTACGCTTCGAAAAACCTATTTACTCTTTGAGTTTTGACCTTCTGTGAAAATGCCTTTTTTGTTGATATGTGTGGTAAATACATTGCTTACACAATCTTCAGTGTGTTTAATCCATACTTCCACACTATTTGTTGCATAATGTACACATTGTATAAGGTACAGATAGATACTTCAATAGCACAACGCACAGGTGTGCCCATGCCCCTCTGTATGCACTCCTCGCCAGCGACACTAAACGTGCTGACGCATCGTGCTTACAGCCGTTTGAACCATTTTTTGAGGGTTCCAAGACGGCTATGCACAGCTACTGGTTGGAATGTTTACGATATATTCCTAAGATTCCGATATCGTTATGGGTACCGAGATACAGAGGTTCAAAGTTACGCTACTCGCAGATGTAAAGTACGCACATAAAATTGGGTGTGAAGTGAAACCGTAGTTTATGAAGTGGCGTAGCATGGAGAAATACGCTGCAAAGAGTCTCCGTTATCATCTAGGAACCCCATGTCGTACTACTGAAACACATGAATAATTTTTTTTGTACGTAAAATACGGTACGAGGTGTAAAATTAGTTTCGCACTATTGCAGTTTCACAGAAGTAAACTACCTAAATTTTATTGACCGATACATTTCTTTTGAAATGATTTAAAAATGAGAATACGTACCCGTTTATGTAAAAGACTCAGACTGAAAAGTGGAGTACCAACTGCTGCATTCTATCTTCATCAGCACCTTAAAATCGTCCTTAAAAATTTTGACAGGCGAACATATTTGAGATTTTTTATAAGAGAAGGAGGCAGTAACAATAGGAAAGAGACAGAAAAGTAATAAATATTGGAAAACAGTAGACAGTGGTTGCGGTAAACAAAGAGCGAAGGAAATTGTTCAAATGACTCTGAGCGCTATGGGACTTAACATCTGAGGTCATCAGTCCCCTAGAACTTAAAACTACTTAAACCTAACTAACCTAAGGACATCACACACATCCATGCCCGAGGCAGGAGTCGAACCTGCGACCGTAGCGGTCGCGTGGTTCCAAGCTGAAGCGTCTAGAAACGCTCGTCCATATCGGCCGGCGAAAGAGCGAAGGAGACAATGGCTTTGTGAGAAAAGAGAGGGACACACACGGGCAGTGGAACATAGCTGACAGTGACAAAACAGTGCTGGGAAAAGAGAGAAGAGCGCCAGCGGGAGAGGAATAAAGAGAAGGAGAAAGTGGAAATTTGTGGTATGGTCTATGGGACCAAACTGCTGAGGTCATTGGTCCCTAAGCTTACGCATTGCTTTATCTAACTTAAACTAACTTACGCTAAGGACCACACCCACACCAATACCCGAGGGAGGACTCGAACCTCCGATGGGGTGTGCCGCGACAAGGCGCCCAAGATCGCACCACGGCTGCTCCGTGCGGCGAGAAAGTGCAAGTGAGTGAGGGCCAGTCATAATAAGAGATGGAGTCTATGACAATGACAGCGAGGAAGAAAGATTCAGCGGCAGTGAGAAGAGACAGTAACAGTGGGAAGGAATGAATGAGACACTAGCAGTAAGAGAGAGCAAGGAGACAGTAACTGTGAGAAGAACAGTATTAGTAGGAGAGATGAAAGACACTGTGACTATGAGACAGGAAACAGAGAACCACAAAGAGGTAATACCAGTGAATTGGGCTGAATGAATGAGTGAGAAAGGGCAACTGTGAGTGTACGGTTACGGACGGCTTATAGCCATGGACTACTGGGTGTGAGTGAGTTACACTTACGGGGGTTTGTGGGAGTTCGAGGTGAGTTTCATGTTACAAAAAAACGCGAATATTTTCGAACGCCAAAGTTTTTTGGAAAATTTTTAAAGATTCCGAGGAAGGTAGAATGAGGCACGTGGTAACCCGCTTTCCAGTCAGAGTCTTTTTAATCAACAGGAAGATAGGAGCATTTTTTGTGCTCCGATAGGAGCATTATTCCGCTTGTACTTTATTATTCCTTAATTTCTTTCTTATTAATGTTGTGATGTCCTTCCACCTACCCAGTATCCAGGGAACCTACAAGTAGGATCGTTAATTACGGCTTAGACGGTCGGATGTTGGGTGTGTTAATATCCTTAATATTTACTGCGCCCGTAAACTGAGGCAAGCTTCTTCCATTTTGACAGCTTGGAATTGCAAGAGCTGTGGGAGACAGCAGCGTGAGGTAGTGCACTGTGAAGATGCATATCAAGTTTCAACGCAGCTCCAGCATATTCAATCGTTTTCATGTCAACAGAAACCGCAGACAGCTGTATCTCCCAAGAGGAAGCTACTAAAGAGGTTGGCGCGCTGTGATCACGCGTGTTCTTGAAAGACAAATCCACCACCAGCCGCGCGGAGTGGCCGCGCGGTTAGAGGCGTCATGTCACGAACTGCGCGGCCCCTCCCGCCGGAGGTTCGAGTCCTCCCTCGGGCATGGGTGTGTGTGTGTTGTTCTCAGCATAAGTTAGTTTAAGTAGTGTGTAAGTCTAGGGACCGATGACCTAAGCAGTTTGGTCCATTAGGAATTCACACACATTTGAACATTTTGAAATCCACCACCGAAGTGTTGACTCTAGGGCTCGACAACATGTTGGACAAACCCATACAGCTACCGCACAGCCGTCAAATTATTCGCGACAACAACGAGAAACTTCCGATATCCGCACATGATACCAGGCCGAAACATAACTGACCCACCTCTCTAAGCGAATCTGTGGGGATGCATGTCTGAGACTATTTATAACGGTCATCAGGTGTGAAGGAAATCCTGTACTCGTCGGTGAAGAGAACCCTTCGTCACTGATTCAGGTTACATTCCGAGTGCCCCCTTGTCCACCTTTTCGTGCAGTACGGTTCTGGGGTTTCTGTTCTGTTGTTCCTATGTACTCCTAGAGACCAATTTGACTGTTCATGTGAATGTGTGGTGTCTGTTCTTTCGGACATGTCTGAAGGGGCAGACACCACATATTCATATAACTGATTCCCCTCGGTAGGCAACAAATCCACCTTCTTCAGTGCAGATGCAAAATTACGTCTGACCTTCTGCGGTAGTCTCCAGGTAGCGAGCATGGACGACATGGACAGGGACTGCTGATAGGTGGCCCTAGGTGGGAGTGTGGGTCGTTCATGAGACGTGTCAAGATAGTCCGTGTGGTTGTGATAAACATTGCGTCCGGCTGGCGCAGTGGTTAACGCAATTGCCTAGTAAGCAGAACACCCTCGGTTCGAATCCCAGTGCAGCACACATTTTCATTTGTCGCTGCTGATTACGGATAAAGTCCCGATGCAGCTTTCTTTTCTCCCCCCTCCACTTTCAAATTACATAAATATGATTGTGTGGAGAAGGTTGCGTACTGCCTGCGTTGACGCAGCCCTCCGTGTGGCCTCCAAATAGGCAGTATGAATTTTTGGTGCACCCGTTGCCGGTAGCTGTCACCAGTTGCGGTTGATGACTACGGGCGATCACTACACAGTACGTCTTCAGTGTTTTATTTATCGTAATAACGGTTCAGTGGTCGAATGACGTCCCTTGGCTGCCTTTTTTTTAATGATGTTGCTGCCATTTCATTATAAGGCCGAAGTCAGGATCGTATAACAATAAAATAAAAATTATTTCAATCAAATGGCGGCCGCATCATTAAAAAATTTACCAGACTGCGGCTCCAGCCAAAATAAAAATTATCAATGTCTGAAAACAGTGTACGCCACACTAGCCTTATTGTCCCCTTCACGAGTAGAGAACCTCAGCACTCTACTAAGCTGAGAAGTCTGGTTTACTTTGACATCCTTTACAAGTACACTACCGGATCAACAGCATCCGGACACCTATTAGTCTGTTCATTCCTCACCTTTATGACGACTTGAATTCTGCTATGGACACTTTCAAAGAGGTGTCTCAATGTATGTGGACGAGTGACAACCCATTCATCCTCAGCAGCTGGTGTCTATAGCGAATTCGACGTTCAAACCCATCCCAGTCATGTTACATAGGCTTCAGGTTGGTTCTCTGGTTAGGTCCATCCATTTCAGGAATGTTACTGTCCACAGACCATAGCCTGACAGGTGTTTGGCAGGGTGCACTGCCATGCTTATACAAACCATCGCCGCCTCCTACCTGTTCCTCTATTGTACACGATACACAATATTGTAAAAGATGTTGGTACTCTTCCGCAATCAGCGTTTTCTTACGCACCATAAGATGACCACACCCTGACCACGAGAAATACCACCATACTGTAATACTATCAAACAAACTAACATCGTCGGAACAGGCCGTGAAGGCCCAACGATACCGACCGGCCACCGTGCCATCCTCAGCCCTGTGGCACGTGGATAGCACACCGCTCTCCCAGCCGTTGTCAGTTTTCGTGACCAGTGCCGCTAATTCTCAATCTAGTAGCTCCTCAAACGGCCTCACAAGGGCTGAGTGCACCCCGCCTGCCAACAGCGTTCGACAGGCCGGAAGGTGACCCAGCCAAGTGCTAGCCCAGCCCGACAGCGCTTAACTTCGGTAATCTGACGGGGACCGGTGTTACCACTGCGACGAGGCCGTTAGCATACCGCAACAGTACTTCCTCCATAATGCACTGTTCGCTCTACACGTGATGGCACGTAACGTTCTCCAGGCATTCGCCAAAACAAACCTTTTTCCAAAAAAAATGGTTCAAATGGCTCTGAGCACTATGGGACTCAACTGCTGAGGTCATTAGTCCCCTAGAACTTAGAACTAGTTAAACCTAACTAACCTAAGGACATCACAAACATCCATGCCCGAGGAAGGATTCGAACCTGCGACCGTAGCGATCTTGCGGTTCCAGACTGCACGGCCACTTCGGCCGGCCCAAACCTTTTCATCGGATTTCCATAGGGTATAGAGCGGTCCATCACTCCAAATCACTCATTTCCGGTCATCCAATCTCCAGTGGTATAAACCACGTCAAAGACTGCTTAGCACAGACTAAAGAAATGGGTGGCTTATGCGTAGTTCCTCGACCGTTGTACCCCATTCCTTTAATTCGTACGCACAATCATTTTGCCAGCTGGACTGCTAAGAGCACTCTGGGCCTCACGAGTGATTTCTGCTGCTGATTTATCCGTTTGTGATTTTTTCTTGTGGGGCTACCTCAAGAACAAAGTCTACACGACTCGACCAAGAACCCTTGATGAGTTAAAACAGAGAATTCGGGATGCAATTCACAGTATCCCAGCTGAGATTTTGCAGCAGTCAGTGAGGAATCTCAACAGCAGATTTCACGAATGTATTCGTACAGAAGGATGCCATCTAAGGGACGTATTTTTTAAAAAATGATTAATGCCATTAATGTTTCGTAAATGGCAAAGTTGTAAGGTTTCGATTACTATGAATGCAATTTCTTTCCTTCACCACTTCTAGTTTTATCGGATAGTGGAAATGTTCCCATTTTTCTGTGTCACACTGTATATACCTAGAAAGTACTTGAAATTTTTGCAATCGACTCAAGATGATCGAAAATGCAACGTGATACCAAAGAAGAAACACGAGAAGGGATTGCCGGTCTTTATGCAAGTTCTTGTTTTGCGAGTTCAAAAATGGTTCAAATGGCTCTGAGCACTATGTGACTTAACATCTGAGGTCATCACTCCCCTAGAACTTAGAACTACTTAAACCTAACTAACCTAAGGACATCACACACATCCATGCCCGAGGCAGGATTCGAACCTGCGACCGTAGCGGTCGCGCAGTTCCAAATTGAAGCGCCTAGAACCGCTCGACCACAACGGCCGGCCAGTCTTGCGAGTAAATCCCGAAGTATCACCAAGGTAGTTGTATGGAATTAAATGCAACAACACATTTAGAAAGTATATTGCAACGAACCATAAGCATGTTAGGATGTAACGACTGGTGCATGTCTACTATGCAGAAAGTCTACCTGGGGGGATTAGCTCGTTTTTAGGCCACTTCTTACGAATCTGAGTAGCGCAAACTCTTTGAAACTTAAGAAGTCTGCAATTTTTAATGGCCGTTGTCACTGAAAATAATTTTTTTTACGTTGTTAGGCCACGTCATGTTCATCTTGACTTTCTTCTTACACGATCGACGTTTCGACTCCTCTGTCGGAGTCTTCTTCAGGATCTTCTTGTGTTGCCAGGTAGCTGCGCACTTACCGGGCTTCAGAGTAGACATTCCTTTCTTTTGCATAAATATCCTTAGCAACACGAACACTCGCAACTAATTAAATTAAATTAAGTGTACTTCCACTCAACTAAATTTAATAAATCGTTACATCAAAGTAATCAGCAAATTCTAAATAATGTTTCTGCATGAAGAAACAAAAACTATTTTTTTTTCAACAAAATGACCGTTTATACTCACCTTAAGGGAATGGGGGTTTATGGATATTACAAACAATCGAATTACAAACGTTACCTAGAAGATTCTACCGTCTTGGAAACTTGTGTGTTTCACGTCAGAAATTAACTATACAATTCTCTGTACAAAACTGAAACTTGAAAGCTTTAATGAAGTCTGCCTACGTAAGCGACGCTATTTATAGAAGTTTGAGCGGTGACGTTCGATCAAGACCTAGTCACTTCCAGTGCAGACAGAGGAAGAAATTTTCTACAGCTGTATCTGAGTGGCAAGTAGATTCGCACCAATTCCCTCGATTACATTCGGAACTTCTTGGCAGTATTTCATTAGCGAGGGCATAATTACGACACTGTTAGTAGAGATGGTACGTCAGATAACCGCCTTGCTACTGCGCAGTTACAGGGCTTCACGGTCGATATTCCTTTGTTTTCTATAAATATCCATAGCAACAAGAACACATGCAACCAATTAAATGAAATTAAATTAAATATACTTCCAGTCAACCAAATTTAATAAATCGTTACACCAAATTAATCAGCAAATTCTACATAACGTTTCTGCTCAAAATGATAAAGCCTAAATTTGTTTCAACAAAATGAGCATTTATACTCCCCATAATGGAACGGAGGTTTATGGTTATTACAAACAACTGAATAACAATCGCCACGTAAAGATAGATGTGCCTCCATGCTTCTTTGCTTTGTGTTTCACAAATTGCATCCACATTTAATTTGTTCATGATTTGCACATATTTTCGTCTCGTCATAAACGCTGTATTAATGATTGGTAGTTTTCAAATTAAATTAAATAGAAACTATTGCTTGACTTGGAAAATGTTATATCATATGAAACACTCCATTCTCGAGAGCAGAGATTACAGATAATATCTGAAAACATGCAGCTGGACTTCATTACACGCAATATGGGGCCACAGAAATTTTGTAAGTTCCCGAATAGACTTATTCTACGCTAGCAGATCAAAGTTATGAAGCGAACACAAACAGTTTGATGCGGCTCGCATTTACCGACTGTAGTGTGGCACTGATTCAACATTTCTCGCACGCCATCCGAGCAACAACACCAGTAATTGCCAGTTGCGATGTCCACAAATTGTGTTTGACCGACCAAGACAGCTGTGCTCATTGCCCAGTGCTATGAATATTCTCGCAGGGGTCATAAATTATTTATAGTCGGCCAACGGAAAACTCCTGCTAGCAAAACTCCACCGACTGCATAATGTCACGCGACGACCACGCGACAGAATGAAAATAAAAACCAGCGGAAAACAATAAAAAAAAAAATCTGACAGGGAATGGTGGCCGCATTCAGGATACATCATTTTAAATTCAGCGCCGGCAGCAAATTAACAATATACGCACACTGACACACGAGAGACAGTGTCGAAAATAAAAACAATTTTTTTGGCGGGGGGAAAAAAAGCAAAAAAGCTGCATCGACGCTTAGTCTCACGGTTGATTTAACATTCAGCGCCCCGGCGGGAAAGCGTGGCGGCGGCGGTGCAGTTCGCAGCGCAGCCGCGGCGCGGCGCTCTAGTGGCGCCGGCAGCGCTCCTCGCGGCGGGCCGCAGCACTGTATTAACAACGTTAGCCCTCTCGCAATCAGCAATGTTTATGAATCTGCCCGCCGGAATACATTAGCGGACCTTTGCCTGCCGCACCGCCCGCTCATCTTTCTGTAAACAAAAAGCCGGGGGCAGGCGGGCTCGTTGCAAAAATAGCAACAAGTGAAGCGTGAGGGCGGGCCCGCCGCGCTGCGCCGATATTTTTGTAGTTCCGCGCGAGCGGTCGGCAGCGGTGGTTTTTCCCAGCGGCCAGGGTCGCTGTTTGTGCACAAGCTCGACCGCCCAGCAGAGCTCTGAAGCTCTCTCCTCCCCTACGGGCGGCGGCCGCTGCTGGCCAACTTCTGGTGCTGCTGCCGGCTTTAGCCCACGGGGTCTCACAAGTCGGAGTTTGCGAGGGGAAACATCCGGAGGCGGCACTCAGGCGCGGGTTCGTGAAGAGCCGCCGTGATCTCCTTAACTCGATTAATATCGAAAGGAAGTCTCTCTGAATTCATTACACTTCATGCAAACAGCATAAATTTCCATGGTTATAGAAACTTACCGATACACTGCTGGGTAAAAAAATGCGACATCATGAAGGAAACAGCAGAAAAACATAAAATTTTATCTATTTATGCATATATGGGACTATCCTTGATTCTATAGCCACACATGTACATGACGAAATGCAATATACATTCTGCAATCGGTACTGAAATGAATTCCCTGGTGACAAACGAAAATTTGTGCGTGACTGGTATTCGAACCCGGATTTCCCGTTTTACGAGAGCAGTTGCCTTAACCAAATCGGCCATCTAACCACTCTTCCCATCCAGCTGTGGAGCCCCCCATCCATCCCCCTCTGTCCACCATACGCATTGCTTAAAGCCTCAAGCTGATTTTCGAAGGACTTTGGGAAAGAGTACATCTCCACAGAAATGACCTTCAACCCTCTGCCCACAAGGTGGATTGCAAGGACGTTAACAATAAGGTCGACTGGAATACCACTACTGTGATTGTGACGGGCTAGAAGGATAGCTGGGAATAAGGTCCTAGCTGCATCATGCTGCGCGCTAAGGCACAAGGCACACAGGGCGGGAAGGTGGTTTTCTTTCGGACATGTCCGAAAGAACAGGCATCATCCTCATCATTCTTGATCCCACAACCATACATACATATGATGAAACAAAATACATTATCATATACCGGCGACAATCGGGCATTGAAACGGATTCACTGGCGACCAGC
The DNA here is from genome assembly GCF_021461385.2 of Schistocerca piceifrons. Lineage (NCBI taxonomy): Eukaryota > Metazoa > Arthropoda > Insecta > Orthoptera > Acrididae > Schistocerca > Schistocerca piceifrons. The sequence goes on from NC_060145.1 coordinate 169,564,079, forward strand.
GAAAATCATTGTGAGGTTGCGTGCAATGTGTATGGTGGACAGGGGGCACTACGTCAATAGCGCGTGACAAGTTGGGAGTTTGTGTTCGATGGGAATCGTGCTCAGGTAGCCTAAGCAGTTAAGGCGACTGCTCGCTTTAAGTGGGAAATCCAGCTTCAAGTCTTGAACTGGCACAAATTTTCGCTCCTCGTAGTAGCATTCATTTCAATTCCCAACTACAACTGAGGTCAAAACTTCTATTTCATTTCATCAGGTATACCATATATCTGACGGTCACTGAAGATCCTTTCTGTGAGGTTGCACCCCCTCTCCCAAATTCTTCCATTAATCACTCTGAGGCTGGGAGCAATGAGTATGGTGGACAGGAGGATCTATGTAAGTAGTCTGCGACAAGTTGGGAATTTGGGTTGGACGGGAAGTGTGCTCGGACAGCAAAAGAGGTTATGTTAAGGTCACTGCTCGCGCAAAGCAGTAATCTGCGTTTGAGTTCCGGTCCGGCACTAATTTACACTTGTCACCACTGAATTCATTTCAGTTCCCGATTGTGGCTGATGTTGGAATTTCTGTTTCAGTTTACCATAAAATTTTCTGACAAAGGCATTCCTGGCGATGAAACAATGGACAAGCTAGACAAAGCAGCCATTTATGATGCGGAGGGGTACACATGGAATTACCAACTACAGACCTCTCAAGCGCTATCAAATAAATGATCAGAGAGAAGTGGAATACCGAATGTCAAGAGATCTCAAAATTAAAAAGCAAAGATTCTGCCGAAGTGAACACGGTGCTGTTATCTAATTTCTGTCTCGAGAAACATCGATGCTCCAGAAGGCTCAAGAACACTATAAGATGCCTCATCTGCAACCAGTGCTGTTGCAGGAAGCATCTACGTCGTATACATTTGGTCGCATCCCCATTGTGCCAGCACAGCAAGGAAGAGGATGTTAACTGCATCTTTCTTTTGGCTGGCCGAACAGATACGACACCGTAAGTCACCCACCACAATGTGTAGTGCCCCAACGGTTGCACTTTGCCGCCATGTGTAACCGTATTGCTATGCTTAGAGGACCTGAGTATATATCGTCGTTTATATGACTTTTTGTTAGAAGAGCAGGCCAACTTTTAATGTGACTCTGCAGTAATATTAAGTTAACGCTGATGAGCAACGTATTAAATACTGTGTGTACCTAGCCCTACAATGTATTAACATGTGTGATTCCGGCTGAAGGAGTCCTGCTCTGATGCCAAACAGCAAAAGATATGCCGCTTAAAATTGAGCACGTAGAGTCACTAATACTCCCCATGCCCGATTCTGGCGATCCCATTCTCCAAGGACTTTTGTACCAAAGCTCAAGCAGAATAGAACTGGTGATGAATGCTTGTGTGCGATAGATTTGTGACGTTCGCTATTTAGACATCACCCCTGTCTACGGACAGTTATAGTTGCGTGCCAATAAGCGTAGAGACTATCAAACTCTATGTCTGCTCTGTCGTCTTCTAAATCTGAACAACTCAGCAGAAATACTCGTTCTCAACAAAGTAAAATCCTCTCTGTACTATAGCATAACACTGTCATGTCCTCTAAATCATTTTCTGTACCAGGAACTCGACTTCAGAACAATGTTCCTCAAACAGTAAGAGAAATTAAATTCCTTTGAAACTACTACCACAATAGTCACCTCTGCCATATACTCATCTGCGGCTCACTCTTGTCAACCCCTCCTCCCACACAAGTTTCCCCTGCCCCATGTTGCCAAAGTTCTTAATTTAAATTCTGTTCTTTCCTGACTGCCACTGTCATTGTCATTTCAATCTTCTCCTCTTCCTTCATCCCTTCCACTATAAACATGCGTTCAAGTGTGCTAAACTGGTCAGTATCATTCTTAATACCCTTTACTATTATTACTGTTATTACTATTATTATACCTGTAAATGTTTTTGTAATATCTTTGGTATATGTTGTTCCGGGTCAGAAGTAAGAGGGCTAAGTCCCTGATCTGGTCAGGCTAAATAAGCAATAAAGAGATACAGTCACTAAACACCTTACAAAGAGGCTATAAAATTTAAGAATGATATATTAAGATTATTGTTTTGTGAAATCCAATTCGTAGAACGTTTTCATGCAGCTCTCACGCTAATCTATTCTTGCAAGTTCCAACTTCCAAGAAACTATTGATTTGCGCTGCAACGAAGGCCGTAATAACACTTTTGCAAAAGTCAAATTCGTTGATGTGTTAGTGACACATTACCTAAAACGTTTACGTTATTCGACCTAATAGCCGACCAGCAACAAATTCTGCAGGACTCTTTTTGACTAATGGCTGGAAGTGAGGGAAACACATTTCTTCTATTTCTTGTTTGCTGCAGAGTCAATGGAACCCTTCAGGTTGAGTGTCTGTGGGTGTTTGGTAATCCCTAAAACGTAATCTACGAAATCAGACCGTAGTATTACGTTGCTTCCGTCTGGGGCGGGAGTGCTTTTGCCATAGCAAAAAATAATAAATGTTTAAAAAGTTATCGTCTACACACGCAGGTTAAGACCCCGTCAATTCTTTTTTTTTTTTTTTTTTTTTTTGTCTGTATGTGAAGGCTACTTAAGAAAATACTGTAGAGATTTGGTACAGCTTTCACTAATAGATTTACTGATTCACGAGTGAGGGTTGTGCTTACAGGGCGTATAAAAAAGGATGGCGCAGACTTACACAACTGAAAGTACACGATAATAGAAGCACAAATGTCAAGTCATCATGGGCTCTAAAACGCATATTATGAGATATTCTTGATTTTCAATATTGTGAAACAAATCTCTTCTACTGCAAACTTTTTGCTTTCCATATTTTGGGAAGTGGTAGTAGGGCCCAAAACAAGAAAAAAATGTCCAGTAAACATGTGCTCTAAAACGCATACCTTAAAAGTTATGAGCACTTGTTCATTAGAAGAGTTGTGTTCCAAAGTACCGAAGATTAAGGGGAGCTCATAGCCGTTAAGGTATGCATTTTACAGCACATGTTAACTGGATTTTTTTTCTTCTTTTGGCCCCAAAATATGGAAAGCAAAGAACTTGCAGTAGAAAAGATTTGTTTCACAATATTGAAAATCAAGAATATCTCACAGCTCTTAAGGTATGCGTTTTAGAACCCATGTGTACTTGACATTTGTGCTTCTATTATCGTGTACTTTCAGCCGTGTAAGTTTGCACCATCCTTTTTCATACACCCTGTATAATTAGCACTGAGGTAACGAAAGTCGTGGGATATCTACTAACATCGTGTCGGACCTCCTTTTACCCGACATCGTACAGCAACTCGACGTGGCATGGACTCAACAAGCCGTTGGAAGTCCCCTGCAGAAATATTAAACCGTGCTGCCTCTACAGCCACCCATGATTTCGAAAGTGTTGCCATTGCAAGATTTTGTTCATGAACTGAACTATCGATTATGTTCCAAAAATGTTCGTTGGGATTCATGTCGAGAGATCTAGGTGGGCCAAATCGTTCGCTCGAATTGTCCACAATGTTCTTCAAACCAATCCCGAACAATTGTGGCCCGATAACATGACATTGTCGTTTGGGAACGGGAAGTCTATGAATAACTGTGAATGGTCTCCATGTAGCTGAACATAACTATGGAACCACCACCAGCTTGCACAGTGGCTAATTGACAACTTGGGTCCATGGCTTTACGGGGTCTAGGCCACACTCCAACCCTATCATCAATTCTTACTAATTGAAATCGGGGCTCATCTGACCAGGCCACGGTTTTACGCTCGTCTAGGGTGAAACCGACACAGTCACGAGCCCAGGTCAGGCGCTGCAGGCAACGACGTGCTGTTAGCAAAGGCACGCCAGTCGGTCGTCTACTGCCACAGCCCACTAACGTGAAATTCTGCCGCACTACCCTCAGACGTACGCAACACATTGATTTCTGTGTTTATTTCACGCAGTATTGCTTGTCTGTTAGCACTGACTGTTCTACGCAAACGCCGCTGCTCTCAGTCGTTAAGTGAAGGCCGTCGGCCACTGAGTTGTCCGTGGTGAGAGACAATGCTTGAAATTTGGTATTTTCGGCACACTCTGGACACTGCGGATCTCCGAATATTCAATTTCCTAACAAATTCCGAAATGGGATGTCCCGTGCGTCTAGCTCCAACTGACATTCCGCGTTCAAAGTGTGTTAAAACCCGTTGTGCGGCCATAATCACGTCGGAAACCTATTGACACGAAATCACCTGAGTGCCACTGACAGCTCCACGAAAGCAAGCCCTTTAATACCGTGTCTACGCAATATTACCGCCATCTGTATATGTGCATATCGCTATCTCATGATTTTAGCCATCTCATTGTATTACCGCTATGCCAAACAAGAGGTCTGGGCATAGATACTTACAGCCAGTGCTACAGAAGTGAAGTCGGGAAGGGTCGCTAATTGTAAGCTAAATAGTTTGGGTTGAACTATCATAGAATCAGATGCATTTTCTGTTATGTCCGACTGTACTTGTAATATCGTATGATCAGCATCGTATTACGACGGCTTCTGTGGCCGAGCGGTTCAAGGCGCTTCAGTCCGGAACCACGCTACTGCTACGGTCGCGGGTTCGAATCCTGCCTCGGGCATGGGTGTGTGTGATGTCCTTAGGTTAGCTAGGTTTAAGTAGTTCTAAGTCTAGGGGACTAATGACCTCAGATGTTAAGTCCCATAGTGCTTAGAGCCATTTGAACCATTTGCACCATCGTATTACAAAATGGCTCTGAGCACTATGGGACTCAACATCTGAGGTCATCAGTCCCCTAGACTTAGAACTACTTAAGCCTAAGGAAATCACACACATCCATGCCCGAGTCAGGATTCGAACCTGCGACCGTAGCAGCAGCGCGGTTCCTGGCTGGAGCGCCTAGAACCGCTCGTCCACCGCGGGCGGCCACCATCGTATTACATAAAACAAAAATATGCTTGTGAATTACAGTTTTACACGTCGATTACATTATTTACTTTAATTCAAGGTCCAGTTTCTGCTCAAGTTACATACACTAGGTTGCGTTTTAAAACTGCCTGGAGAATGCACAGGAATCTCCAAAATGAAAGTAAAATTCAAACTGGGGGATAAGAATAGCATTAGAACGTTTACTGTTACTGAATAACCATATAAATGTTGTAAGCCGTGATCTTCTGGCAGTAACTATCTTGGAATTAAACTCATGTTTTATTCAGTTAGCTAGGTTGAAAATAGCTTGTTTTACATTCTGCGATGTATCCTTAGAGGATTAGGTTCGAAGTCAGTCACAGATGCATTTCACCACAACATGATGGCTTAAGCTTCATTTAATTGTCAACAGTGTACCTTATGGATAGTTTGCACATGTAGACAGAAAACAGCTACAATGGGCTTCCAGATATGACACAACGCCGAGCTAAAAATAGGCTGTACAACTTTATAATCTGCAAGGACTTTTGACCATGTTTGTGTGAGACCATAATGGTGAATGGATTTTCACTTTTATATGCTTCTACAAAAGACAACCTTACATTAATGTGTCGCATAACTTAATGACTGCTGCAACAAATAAACTGCATATAAATGTATTGCACCACTTGCATTTTGTTCAGCTGCAGCAAGGAATGAAATAATAAGCCTATTAAACTAATAAAATAACTTTACTGTTAAATAAAAAGAAAACAATAACCAAAATAACGGCATCAGTTCCAAAATGCACATCTTTGCACACATCTGAGATCAAATTCCGCACTCGATACCACGCTGCTCCTCCTCGCGATTTGCAGTAGGCTCGCGTGCACCTTGGTAGAGTTGAAAAAAATAACTTAATAGGAAAACATGAGTGGTTATTACGTATTCACGGTTAGAGAAATAACCCATTATCAGCACCCGTCAATTATTTCAACTACTGCTGCTTATGCCGCGCGTCGTTTGTTTGCCAACGTACATCGTACTTCCCTAATTGCCTTTCCCTGTCGCTCTGTCTTACCGTGAATAATGAAAACAGTAACCATGCGACGTTCGTACTCCCATAGAAATAATTGGTAACTGCTAATATTGCGCGCCATCTGTTTACCACTGAATGTCCCCTAATTCGGTCGCACTCTATCTGGCCACGCTTAAATCACGGTGACCAAAATATATTCGTACTTCCATGTAAATAACTGATGGAATAAATGGTTATTTACAAAGGTATAGAAATACTAGAGGTTGATGGTAACCAGAATGGATAACTTGGGTCCCTTCCTTTTTCGTTTGTCGAAGACGCTACTACAAGGATACTTTTCGTTCGTCTTCGTTAGCGACGGTGTACCAAGAAACCCAATACCAGCCAAATGTGGAACTACTTCTCTGTTTTAGATAAGGAGTTCGCGAAGTGTGATTTCTGCTTTAAGAAATATCGTACAAGTCATGCGCAGCGAATTAAAAAAAAAGAAAAAGAAGAAGAGAGAAGAAAGGGAAAAAACGCTTAGAAAATTTACCATAACAGTGAATGTGATTGCTCCAACGACTGCAGATGTCTATATTTCAATTCAGGTCACGATCCCATGACACACCTTATAATCTTTGAAATATCATTAACTGAAAGATTCTGGAAGCCAAGTGAGCACGAGACTGCTACATATACATAGCCTGCTCAGCTTATGACACAGTTCAGCAGATATTGCTGCCAGTTACTAATAACAACAGTAACTGCCACTGTTGTGCGACTGGTACAATGATAAGCCGTATGCACAAATACTTGTATTGGATGTGGAGGTATAATGTTTTTGCAATTGGTAGTACAAATGAGTTATTTTCGGTAGTTGCTTACAACTGTTGTAAGTAACCGTTACCTAAAAATAACTGTGATAACTGATGCCGGCCGCGGTGGCCGTGCGGTTCTGGCGCTGCAGTCCGGAACCGCGGGACTGCTACGGTCGCAGGTTCGAATCCTACCTCGGGCATGGGTGTGTGTGATGTCCTTAGGTTAGTTAGGTTTAAGTAGTTCTAAGTTCTAGGGGACTTATGACCTAAGATGTTGAGTCCCATAGTGCTCAGAGCCATTTGAACCATTTTTTTGATAACTGATATCGGTAGCTAAGTGTTTAGCCCGTCCCTACTCTTTGGCCGCTCAAGCATGTCACACAGGTGTTCCGTAAACTGAGCGTTGTGAAATTTGCGCCCAGTAAAATCTGCGACCAGAAAAGGTCGGCGAAAGACTACTAGCCCTCGCAGCTCGCAGCAACTTGCACAGTAGGTAGATAAAGAGGACTAGAGATGCTCGAACAAGAACTGTAACGAATACATCGCAATATGTTTTAGAAATAACGTGTCCTCTTCTTCAGATGATTCATAGGCTTATGTACTTCTAAGCAAGAGTCCTCCGGAGTTCCACATTGATGCTCATTTGAACTGAGCAACTTAGTCTTTGATCTTCTACATTCCTTGGAAACACATTGATTTCTTTTTGTATCAGCGTGAAATCACTGCCCATCTCCTTTGGTCCTCTTTATGACATCCAAGTAATCTTCATTGAGGCGGATAATTGTTGACATTTCCACACTCCAGTAAAACACAATGCGGTGACCAGGGACTTCCAGAGCGCAGGTACGCTGTGGTGCTTAGGCAGTGTTTCCAGTGCGCGAGGACTGTTGGGGTGAAGGCAGGCCATGGATTAGTGAACAAGTAGTTTCCAGGAATAATAATGCACTCATCAATCTGAAGACTGTTGTGAACAACAAAGTGCTTTAGTAGGCATGGCCTCGTTGAAAGTGGAACGCCGTTGCCTTCCTCCGACTTTGTAGCTGACTCTCCCACCCTGTTATAAGGGGAGGAGGGCGAGCTGCAGTTTAACGTGGATTCAGAACCACAGTGCATCTCGTCATTTTACACATCAATGAACATTGCCAGAGGTGGAAGAAGTTATAAGTAACAATAATCCTAGGATTGACAGGGAATCGAAAGCGCGACCTCTGGAATTGTTGTCTGGCTCAGGGCACAAAATTCACTAGGGCGCCTTTACTGTGTATCCGTCACACAATAACGGCTGCCCTCATGAGGTCACCCAGCGCGTGAAGATCATTCGTATAACGACGCACTGCAAGTTTCAACTGGTCCTGTGCATTCTCAGTTGGGTTCGTGTCAGCAGTTATTACGTGCCATTCTGTTTGGTTCATTCTTGCCTCATCGAGGTGTGGCTAGAAAAAAACCGGACTAGTACTGGTGAAACAATAAAACGAATGCAATAAGGCTGAAAGTCGCGTGGCCTGTCACGTGACTCTCGCTCCGCCTACTGCTCGAGTTTCATCTGCCTCCTGCACTCAGTCTGCCCGTGGAGTCTGTTTTAAGTAGTTGACGTTTTGTCTGTGCGTCGGAAAATGTTGAGTGTACAGAAAGAACAGCGTGTTAACATCAAATTTTGTTTCAAACTAGGAAAATCTGCAAGTGAAACGTTTGTAATGTTACACCAAGTGTACGGCGATGATTGTTTATCGCGAACACAAGTGTTTGAGTGGTTTAAACGATTTAAAGATGGCCGCGAAGACACCAGTGATGACACTCGCACTGGCAGACCATTGTCAGCAAAAACTGATGCAAACATTGAAAAAATCGGTAAACTTGTTCGACAAGATCGCCGTTTAACAATCAGAGCAGTGTCTGAGTTAACAGGAGTTGACAAGGAAAGTGTTAGGCAGATTCTTCATGAAAGTTTCAACATGAACAAAGTGTGTTCAAAAATGGTTCCAAAGTGTCTCAGAATTGAACAGAAGGAACGCCGAAGAATGATTTGTTCTGACATCCTGGAAAACATTGAAAGTGATCCCACCTTCTTACAAAATGTTATTACTTGCGATGAATCGTGGTTTTTTACTTACGATCCCGAAACTAAACGCCAATCGATGCATTGGAAAACTCCTGGTTCTCCACGACAAAAAAAAGCACGAATGTCAAAATCGAAATTCAAGGCAATGATGATTGTTTTTTTTTTTTTTTTGACATCAAAGGGATTGTGCACATTGATTGGGTACCAGAGGGACAAACAGTGAATCAGCATTACTACATTAGCGTCCTGGCTACCCTACGTGAGCGAGTACGGAGAAAACGGAACAATTTGTGGAGAAAAAAGTCATGGATCCTTCACCAAGACAATGCCCCAGCTCACAGTGCGTTGTCAGTGAAGACGTTTTTGGCAAAACACAACATTCCCATCTTAGATCATCCACCCTACTCACCTGATTTGGCCCCCTGTGACTTTTTTCTTTTCCCTAAAGTCAAGTCAGCTTTGAAAGGAACTAGATTTGAGACTGTTGAAGCAGTAAAAGAAAAAGCGACGGAAGTAATGTATGGACTTTCCGAAAATGATCTGCAGCATTGCTATGAACAGTGGAAAATTCGTATGGAGCGGTGTAGAGACCGAGGAGGAGAGTACATTGAAGGAGATAACATGAACTTGTAAATAATTGTAAATAAATGTTTTTTCCAGCATCAGTCCGGTTTTTTTCTAGCCGCACCTCGTATAAGGACATGTTCACAGAGACAAATTTTGCACCAACAATGAAGGGACAGACGCCACTCATCAAGCTTCTGTTACATGTGTTCTGATGCCCACTTCCTCCGCGCACCGCGCTGTTGTGCGCATTTTGTACAGTCGTTTGTAATGGATGTCCGGAGGCCAAACTGACGGCATGAAGCCGGTTGTGTACTGTCCCAGTTGGCCTCAAAACTCGTGCGACTAGCAGTAACAGCGACTCAGTAACTTCGAACATGGACCAGTCACTGGATGTCACCTGAGTAACAAATCAATCAGAGACATTTCAACCCTTCCAAAGCTGTCCAGGTCGACTGTTTGTGGAATGGGAACGCAAAGTAACAAGCAAAGCTACACCAAGACCAGGCAGAGCTCATGAACTGACGGACAGGGACCGTTGAGTATTGCGGAGGGTAGTTGTGAATCAATGGCAGGAAATTGGAGTGTTAAATCACGCTATACCTTGTGGAATTCCTAGGGGGAGAGGCGGGAGGGGCAGGGGGGGGGGGGTTAGTGAATGCCTGGAGAACGTTTCCTACCATCATGTTTAGCGCCAACAGTGCGGAGCAGGTGGTGCTAGGGTATGCGGGTGTTTTCGAGGGTCAACATGTCTTCCCCTTATTGCGCTTAAAAAAACGGTAGATGCGGAAGGATATGAGCACATTTTGCAGCATTGAGAATTGTTTACAGTAGTAGAGGAACAATTCGGAGACAATGACTGTGCATGCGTGACAATGCACCCTATCATAAAGCAGCATGTGTGAGCCGAGCCAATGGTTTGTGGACAATAACGTTCCTGAAGTGGACTGGCATGTGTTCAACAAAAGCCTTGGCCGCCTTGGTGATGAGTCTCGCGCCGCGCAGTATTCGCTGCATTGTCTTCGGTCACGACGTCCAGGCGCCGGACGCCACCGCATCTCAGGATTCGCGACTCTTAACCCTTTCAGACGCGAATTTTTTCTTGATGAAGGAACATTTTTTAAAATACTGTAATCGACTTGGATGATTTTTTAATGATTTTAGAAGCAACGTTTATAAAAGGATATGTTACCATTTTCGAAAAAAATTTTGGACACATTTGTGTACACTGGGTCTCAATCAACACTGAAATCATAGCAGACAAAACTAATTTATTTAAACATTACACATAAAATGAAATCATTTACACACAAAATACATGCAAAATTCACCATAGTATTAATTAAAAATGAAATGAGGGTCAGGAATTATGTTCATTATGTGGTTCTAATTGACATTAAATGAACGGAAACAGTTTTTTTTGACAAACAAAGACGTACGTTACATTTTTCACATTTTATTCGTGAACGTCCCTTGCATCCCGGAAATTTGCACCTGGTAGGCAGTGCACCACTTTCATGAAGAGGCAAGTGTTGTGTTCCATCATACTGAATCTCTTCAGGAGGCCTAGTTTCTCCTCGTCGTCTTTGAACAGGTATATCTGGAGTTGTGGCAGATGTTCGGCCTCGTTTTCGATTCGAGGTATCCATCCCACTTAACATTAGAACATCAGCCAGCTTCATACAGAAATGTAGGAGATCCATTATTTTCTTCGTTGGTAGACCAACTGCACTGGCATTTTTCCTGTATTCGAGCCACCTCTCTACCACAGCAAAATCTACAGCATGGAAAATAGTTCTGAGTGTCCATTTCTTTGACTTTATAAATATTCTGTAGTATGACATCAATTGATCAAAAAGATCAACTTCGCCCATGCCATGGTTGTAGCATTTTACAATCTCTGGTCGATGGATAGTAACATATGTACTTTCTTTTTTGTCCCAGCGTTCAACTTTGTCAATTTCTCCTTTTCCAATAAAATTAGAGCCTAGAACAACTGTTTTATTGTCAACTCATTTTACCAGTGTTACGTCATCTGCGCTACAAATTTCTGCTGAAAATCCTCTTTCCTTCTTCATTGCCTCCTTATCTGGTATTAGAGGAGGATTTGCAAAACGATTAACTCTGACAGTACCAGCAGCACAATTTTTTTCTTGTTTCAACGCTTGGAAAATCTTGTATGAAGAAAAGACGCCGGCCGGAGTGGCCGTGCGGTTCTACGCGCTACAGTCTGGAGCCGAGCGACCGCTCCGGTCGCAGGTTCGAATCCTGCCTCGGGCATGGACGTGTGTCATGTCCTTAGGTTAGTTAGGTTTAATTAGTTCCAAGTTCTAGGCGACTGATGAGCTCAGAAGTTAAGTCGCATATTGCTCAGAGCCATGTTTTGAAGAAAAGAAATTGTCAAAATATATCTTATGCCCTATTTGGTTTTGTATTCTCTGGGCTAATTGTAAAACTACTGTTGGACCTTGGCCAAATTCCTTCAACAAAGATGTCTGAAATTTAGTCGATGCTCCCTGATAAAGAATAAAATCATAGGCTTGTCCACTCTTACCACATAACATGTACATTTTGATACCCCACGGAGAAGGCTTTCCCTTCACATACTGTTTTACTGACAGGTTCCTTGTGAATGGGATTATTGCCTCATCAACAGCAAGCTCCTCCTCCACAGATAACTCCAGACATCTGTTACGGATGGCAGTATATATAGGCCGAACTTTATAGAACTTGTCTTTATTGTCTGCCGGTATAGCCATGTTGTTAACAAGGTGTAAATTTGTTCTGAGTTGGAAGAATCTATTTCTGGGCATACTGTCCAAGAATAATTGCATTTTCAATGTTGTGTCCCAATAAATTCGGACTCTAGGAAATTTTAGAGCTCCGATAATTATATGAAGCCCAAACAAGATTTGGAGTTCCGCTGGTGTAGTTTGCTTGAAATTGCTAATTGTTCCACTCTGCAAGGCATATAGGTTTGTCATATCAGCCATAGTACTGAACAGATCATTGATAATGTACTTGCTGAAATAAGTTGGAGACAGTATTTCCTGTTCTTCAATACATTGTTCCCATTCGTAATATGAATCCAGTATAGAGAGAGGACGATGACGCCACTTGATGTCCTTTTTTTCTGACAAAATGTATTTTACATCACTGAGCTCATTGCTGGTAAGTGGATCACTGTCTTGAATATCACTATCGTTATTATCATTGTCACTGCACACACCACTTGCAGTTGACTCATCATTGATCTCTCCCCTGTTTTTGTTAGCCCCCACTCTCACTTCCTTCTCTCTTGAAGTACAGTAGGATTCTACATCAGGAACTGATTCTTCATCTAATGATAAATCGAAGTCTGACACTTCTCCATTCAGCAGCATCTCTAATATGGCATCTGCATCTCGCTCAGTGTTGAAATACTGTTTCTTCGACATGATGAACAGAACTGAACTACTCACAAATAATAATATCAGTAATGGCTTTCCCTAAAATAATAATTTGCAGTAGACCTAACGACGTTGCCATCAACTGGAGCTTCAATGCTACGTCTATTTTCCAAATTGTTGCACATAACAATACCTAGTAATACAACATACTTCATGTTTTGAATAAATCCTAGTCAAAACTCATACAATCGTCAGGATAAAATGAAACTGTTCCAATAAGCACTTTATGTGAAGGGAACACAAGATACTCAGTGTTATGTAAAACATTGTTCTTGGGACCTCATGGCTACAATTGTGCACACAGAAAAACATCGCTTCTTTTTGTTGACTAAAACAAATGATTTTGAAATATTGATTGTTGTAATAAATAAATTGAACATTCTACAATGTTCATGCAAAACACCAATACTGGTACTCAACTATACTGTGGGTATAGCTTACCAAAGACTATCAAGTACTTTCAAGGTCATAAACTGCTCTGCGCTGCTACATTAATTTGTTGATATGTTTATAGCGCTGCACAACAGATGTCAGCACTTGTGCACCGTGAATAGAATGAACATTTACAAATGTGTACATCAGCTCCCAATTGAGGAAAAATATTTGTATTGCAGTTAAGACGTCGTGAAAATTAATGTACACAATTGTAACGATAGTGTCTGAAAGGGTTAAGCTGTTCCCTCCATTCACCGCCGAATATACTCGTAGATTTCGACGTCTTCTATCGGTGTTCTTCCTCTTATTCTTCGTCTTCTCTTCTTACATACATCAACTAAAATGCTTTGATTCTCTCTGTCTGCTCAGGCTAATCTCAGGAACTGCTATAAAAAGAAGGAAAGAAGATAAGAGTTTAACGTCCCATCGATAGCGAGGGGATTATAGATGGAGCACAACCCCGGATTGCGAAGGAATAAGGAAGGAAATCGGCCGTACCCGTTTCAAAGGAATCATTTTGGGGAAATCACGTGAAGCCTAAATCTGCATGACCGGATTGGGATCTGAACCGACGTCCTCCCAAATACGAGTCCAGTATACCAGCGACTAAGCCACCAGGAACTTCTGTAGGGATTTTGATACGGTTTTCAATCACAGATTTATAAGGCTTTATTTAATTTATTTATATTATTTATATTAAGGAAAGGCAAACCTACATTTCTAGCATTTGTAGACTTAGAGAAAGCTTTTGACAATGTTGACTGGAATACTCTCTTTCAAATTCTAAAGGTGGCAGGGGTAAAATACAGGAACCGAAAGGCTATTTACAATTTGTACAGAAAGCAGATTGCAGTTATAAGAGTCGAGGGACATGAAAGGGAAGCAGTGGTTGGGAAGAGAGTGAGATAGGGTTGTAGCCTCTCCCCGATGTTATTCGATCTGTATATTGAGCAAGCAGCAAAGTAAAAAAAGAAAAAGTCGGAGTAGGTATTAAAATTCATGGAGAAGAAATTAAAACTTCGAGGTTCGCCGATGACATTGTAATTCTGTCAGAGACAGCAAAGGACTTGGAAGAGCAGTTGAACGGAATGGACAGTGTCTTGAAAGGAGGATATAAGATGAACATCAACAAAAGCAAAACGAGGATAATGGAATGTAGTCGAATTAAGTCAGGTGATGCTGAGGGAATTAGATTAGGAAATGAGACACTTAAAGTAGTAAAGGAGTTTTGCTATTTGGGGAGCAAAATAACTGATGATGGTCGAAGTAGAGAGGATATAAAATGTAGACTGGCAATGGCAAGGAAAGCGTTTCTGAAGAAGAGAAATTCGTTAACATCGAGTATAGATTTAAGTGTCAGGAAGTTGTTTCTGGAAGTATTTGTATGGAGTGTAGCCATGCATGGAAGTGAAACATGGACAATAAATAGTCTGGACAAGAAGAGAATAGAAGCTTTCGAAATGTGGTGCTACAGAAGAATGTTGAAGATTAGGAGGGTAGATCATGTAACTAATGAGGAGGTATTGAATAGGATTGGGGAGAAGAGAAGTTTGTGGCACAACTTGACTAGAAGAAGGGATCGATTGGTAGGACATGTCCTGAGGCATTAAGGGGTCACAAATTTAGCATTGGAGGGCAGCGTGGAGGGTAAAAATCGTAGTGGGAGACCAAGAGATGAATACACTAAGCAGATTCAGAAGGATGTAGGTTGTAGTAGGTACTGGGAGATGAAGGAGCTTGCACAGGATAGATTAGCATGGAGAGCTGCATCAAACCAGTCTCAGGACTGAAGACCACAATAACAACAGCATTTAATTTATTTTCTACTTCACAATGACCTGCTCTTCAGTTTACACTGAGGTGACAAAATTCATGGAAACCTCCTAATATTGTGTCGGACCACCTTTTTATCAGAACTCGACATGTCATGGACTGAACACGTCGTTGGAAGTCCCCTGCAGAAATACTGAGACATGCTGCCACTATAGCCGCCCATAATTGCGGAAGTGTTGTCGCTGCAGGATTTTGGGCAAGAACTGTCCTCTCGATTATGTCACACAAACGTTCGATGGGATTCATGTCAGGCGATCTGGGTGGCTACATCATTCGCTCGATCTGTCCAGAATGTTCTTAAAACTAATCGCGAACAACTGTGGCCCGGTAACATGGCGCATTGACATCCATAAAAATTACATCGTTGTTTGGGAACCTGAACTCCACGAGTGGCTGCAAATGGTCTTCATATAGCCGAACATAACTACTTCCGGTCAATGACCGGAATAGTTGGACCAGAGGACCCAGTCCATTCTATGTAAACATAGCCCACACCACCACCACCACATTGCACAGTGCCTAGTTGACAAACTGGGTCCATGGCCTCATGGGATCTCCGTCATACTCGAACCCTACCATCAGCTCTTCCCCACTGAAATCTGGACTCATCTGACGAGGCCACGGTTTTCCAGTTTAAGGTTCAACCGATATGGTCGGAGGCCCAAGGAGAGGCGCTGCAGGCGTTATCGTGCTGTTAGCAAAGGCATTCCCGTCTGTCGTCTGCTGACATATCCCACTAACGTCAAATTTCGCCGCACAGTCCATCGGATACTTTCGTCGTGCGTCCTACATTGATTTCTGTGGTTGAATCATGCAGTGTTGCTTGTCTGTTAGCACTGACAGCTCTACGCAAACGCCGCTGCTCACGATCGTTGAGTGAAGGCCGTCGGCAACTACGTTGTCCGTAGTGAGAGGTAATGATTCAAATTTGGTACTTTCGGCACGCTCTTGACACTGTCGATCTCAGAATACTGAATTCCCTAACGATATCCCAAATGGAATGTCCCATGCGTCCAGCTCCAACTACTGTTTTGCGTTCACAGTGTGTTACTTCCCGTGATGGGGCCTTAATCACTTCGGAAACCTATTCACATGGATTAGATGAGTGCAATGACAGCTCCGCCAATACATGCGCCTTTTTACCGTGTGTATGCGATACTACCGCCGTCTGTATATGTGCATATCAGTATGCCATGACTTTTGTCATGTCAGCGAGCAATAGCAGGTCTAGGGTTGCCGAACGTCCCGGTTTTCCGGGACAGTCCCGGTTTAGGATTTAAAAAATGAGCATTCTGAAAATTGCTTACGGGACGCTAGTTTAGTCTCGGTTTTGTGATGCCAAAAGAAATACTCTCATACCGTCTATTTCTTCCCAAATGCTGGCGTGGATTTATATTTCAATTGTCACTGTTAAGCAAAATAATGATTTTTGTTTCATTGTTGCACCTGCCAGCGTCTATCAATGGCATTTGTTGCGCGAACGCTTCTTTCTATTATTAACTGTTGTCTTGGGATTCAGTTCAATTAAGACGTTTCAGCTATGTGGTTCTCTGTCTGAGGCTTATTGTGCTTAGTTCATATCTGCGTGTGTGTGAAGTGAGCTTCAAATGTCAAAGCGAAAGTGTTCCTTTCAAGACAAATATACAGAAGAATGGTCTTTCATCAAATGAGGAACTATGAAGTGGAATGCGTAATATGCAAGACATATGCAAGACACATGGAAGAAGGGCAGATACTACAGATCATTTAGGCAGCCAAAAGCATAAATCAAACGGTGCTCTGCTAGCACTTCAAAAAAAATAGACAGCTTCTCTTTTACAAAGTCATCAAAACAGAGGCAGTCAGTAACAGCAGCGGAATTAACCATGTGTTACCATACCATTAAACATCATAATTACGTCGTTGAAATCTGTAGACTTTACTTCTAGGCTAAGCTCCAATCTTTTCAACGATTCTGCCACAGCGAATAGTACGACATTGGGCGGAACCAGAACAACAGCACTTTTGAACGCAGTTTTGCCACCTGACACTGACAAACAAATATGCGATGACCCTTCACTGCTCCGCTATTATTCAGTAGCTACAGATGCGAGTAATCACAAGGTTGAAAAAATATTTCCATTAATTGTTCAGTATTTTACACCTCAGAATGGCATTCAAGTGAAATTGCTTAAATTAGTTTCGCTGCCAAATGAAACCGCCTCTACATTAAGTATGCACTGAATTACTGCATTAGAAGAAAATAAAATTGATAGAAACCGCCTCTACAATAAGTATGCACTGAATTACTGCATTAGAAGAAAATAAAATTGATAAGAGTAAGTGTATTGCATTTTGCGGTGACAATGATAACACTAATTTTGGAGGAGTGCGACGAGCAGGTACAAACAATATATTTGCTACACTGTAAAGCGAACTAAACGAAAATCTTTTACGAGTTAGCTGCCCTGGTCACATACTACACAATGCTGCCAAGGCAGCCGCTGACGTGATCATTGTTGACGTAGAAACCTTTATAATTAAAGTTTTCAATTACTTCTCCATATACACAGGACGAACGGAGCGTCTAAAGGAGTTTTGTGAGTTTGTGGACATAGAGTGTCATGCATTGTTGTCACACACAAAAACAAGGTGGTTATCTTTGTTTGTTGCTGTAGAGAGAGTGCTGAAGTTGAATGATGCTCTTAAATCATTCTTCCTCTTAGAAGAAAAGGTACCTAAATTTCTGACACCCATCTTCCAGAATCCGTTAACGGAAGCATATCTGTGGTTCCTGCATAGTCAGTTGAGCGTGCTTCAGAGACAAATACTTGAACTTGAGAAAGCAGACAGCAGTGTTACAGAAGTAGCTGCGATTTTGAAAAATACTAGCAGAATCATAGAACATCTTAAAGCAGGAAGTTTTATTCCACTCAAAGTGGCATCTCTCTTGCAGAACAGTGAGGTTGCGTTAATCAGTGAAATTCAAAAATTTCTTGTTGATGTAGAAGAGTTTTATGAAACGTGTACAGCTTATTTAGAAAAATGGTCAACAAATCTCAATGAGTTTTCCATTTTTAAATGGATGTTGCTGGACGCAGAACCTGAGTGGAGCAATGTGACAAGGACAACGTTTCTACAAGGTAGAGCATTGTCATTAGATGATAGTTCATTGTTTGACCAGTTTTCTTTACTCAAACAGTTCACTGACTCAAAAATCAACAAAAATAGCGATAACGGGGTAGTAAATCATGTCAGGAGAAATGTACCTATTTCTTTCGACAGATTGGATGCGAAGAACAATATTCTCAGTTCCTGAATCTGTGTGAATTCGTCTTCGGTATTCCAGGGCATAATGCAAATGTGAAACGATTATTTCC
Source organism: Schistocerca piceifrons (assembly GCF_021461385.2). NCBI lineage: Eukaryota > Metazoa > Arthropoda > Insecta > Orthoptera > Acrididae > Schistocerca > Schistocerca piceifrons. The sequence continues at coordinate 169,582,517 of NC_060145.1, forward strand.
TCTCATGAATGTGCAATGGACTGAGGAACGAAACAGATTACAAGTAGCAACGATCGAAGCAATAATTAAATGCAGAATGAGAGAATAAAGTTTCAATATTTAGATGTGTTTTTAATTATCAAATTAGTTGCTCTAAGTTTTATGAATACATCATACAGTGGAAAGATCTTCTCTCCAAAGCTCAGAATTCAGATGAATGTGAGGTGTAGGATAACAAATTACGTGAACTTCGCACTTCAACATACAGTGTTTCAGTAGACAATTTTGTATCTCGTATTACTGTTTAAAAATAAAAAATTCTTGAGTTACCAGTACTAATATTGTAAAATTTCATTACCATTTGAATGCTGTCCCTTGGGTTTTATTAAATTAATTACAGTATAAAGTGTTCACTTATTTATTTATTTCACTAAATCAATTGAATACAACAGTAATTTGCACAAGTGTTTCTCTTTTTTAACGTTAAGAAAAGTGTCCCGAAATACCCAGTTTATGATTCACAAACTATGGCCATTTTTAGTTAATTTTAGAGAAATGTCCCGGTTTGCTAGCAACTAATTCTGGTAACCGTAAGCAGATCATGGAATTTTTTTCCTTTATTGTCACTTCATTCCCTCACGCAAGGACTGGCTGGCAGCAGCTATATAACAACTCTTCAGCGTCTAGTTTTAAGAACTTAACAACAGTGTTAACAATCATAGCAAGCTGAACGAAATGTGATAGCACTGAAAAACAATGGAGTGATGCTGATGTGGCGGAGCTGACGTATGGCGAGCTGCTTGGAGATGACGACTTTCAGATCATGATGATGACGTCGTTTCTGCTCCAGTTAATGAGTAGACAGTCGAGATCAGAGTGGACAGTGAACGGAGGATGAGGATAGAGAGCAGATGTTGAAGTTGTGGAGAAAGGGAAAAGGCTGTTGTGTATAGATGGGTGAGGGTTGTGGTGAATGGGTAGGAACATCTATGCTATGACGTGGGGTTGGGTGCTATGGGGTTTGAGGGGCTGCTCAAGTGTGAGTGGGAAAGTATTCAGAAAGGGTATCTGCTCGGAAAATGAGAAAAATGCGAGTAGTTTTGTGAGTATATGGCGGTGGCATTTAAACAAAGTTCTGAATGGGCTGCCAGGGTGACTTGAGAGAGGATATGTAGATGATGCTCAAATGGGTCGATATTTTGAAGTACAGTGGTGCTGAATTGGATGACCTCTTGAGCAGTAGGAGTAAGTTGTAGGGAGTTATTTGGGTCAAGTGGTGTGCCGACAGAGAAGATAGGGGTAGTCAGTTCAGGTTTGGTGAGAGTGGGCTTGGCTGAACACTTACAGGAGTTTAAGTGGGACATTATTGGTTGCAAGTATTCCATATGGATGCAAACTGAAGTTTAGTACCAAAGGTGATAGGTTTTGCAGTTGGGAAGGAGTTAAATGACCACTGGAGATGAGGCATCTGCGGCAGTGGTGAAGGCTGTACTTTGTGCTTACACTGATGGATGAAGACTCCGTTCTGAAGGAGGTGAGCTATGGTTGAGGGATCTTCAGAAAAGAAACAGATGAGAAATGAAGGACCAGGATGGCGGTGAATTCGAAGAGCTATTCCGATTTTGGAGTCAGAATTTGTATTTAGCTCCTGCTCAACTTCCCCCACTGTGATCTCGGGATCATTCCCCTTGATCACAGCAGTGAGAGTGAGAGGGCAGAGTGGTGGTTGTGGGTATATTGGTACTGATGGGATGAGTGGAAGCAGGGAGATATGTGGACCAAAGGTGATAAAATGAAGTCTTTGCAGTAAGTGGGTTTGACAATCAGGATCAGAGGACCTGATGATTATGAAATCTTTGTGGGGTATGAGGTGTGATATGTTGAGGTTTGAAAGGTACTTTTTAGGATTGAGGAATCTGACATCAAGATGTGATAGGATGAAGGCATGTGTTGGAGGAGATGGTGGGTGTGGGATGGGAGAGGACTCCATAGGTACTGATGTTTGGGACTTACGTGTGGGGTTTCTGGGTGTCATAAATAGGTGGGGTATCTGTACTAGGTGGTGTGCAGGGATCGTCTGAGGATGGGTTGTTGGAGGGCATTGATTGTGGAGCAGGACAAGATTTTGCACGGCTCTTCAGTTTCTTACCTGGAGTTGGTACATTTGAGACTCATGCAGTCACAGCTGCGGCATGTGAGGCTGGTGCAGGCTTGGTTGTTGCTGGACTAGGTGTGGCAGGTGCTTCTTCTTCTTCCAGACAGAGATGTAGTGATGATGGTGGTAGTAGTGGTACAGGCTTCTGGCGTTGCTGGCTGGTACAGTTCTAATGCTGCTGGCAGAGGTGGTGGTGGTGGTGGTGGTGGTGGTGGCGATGGCGGTGGCGGTAGTGGTAGTGGTGGCAATCGATCTGCAGCGCCTAGTGTAATGATGTCATCTGCAAATGAGGAGTCAGCTAAGTCTGGGGATGCAATGTGCATTAGTGGGAAGATGGATAAAGTCATCTGAATAGCTGTGAAAGATACACTACTGCCCATTAAAATTGCTACACCAAGAAGAATTGAAGACGATAAAATGCTACTCATTGGACAAATATATTATACTAGAACTGACATGTCATTACATTTTCACACAATTTGGGTGCATCGATCCTGAGAAATCAGTACCCAGAACAACCACCTCTGGCCAAAATAACGGCCTTGATACGCCTGGGCATTGGGTCAAACAGAGCTTTGATGGCGTGTACAGGTACAGCTGCCCATGCGGCTTCAATGCGATACCACAGTTCATCAAGAGAAATGACTGGTGTATTGTGACGAGCCAGTTGCTCGGCCACCATTGACCAGACGTTTTCAATTGGCGAGAGATCTGGAGATTGTGCTGGCCAGGGCAGCAGTCGAACATTTTCACTATCCAGAAAGGTCCGTACATGACCTGCAACATGCGGTCGTGCATTATCCTGCTGAAATGTAGGATTATGCAGGGATCGAATGAAGGGTAGAGCGACGGGTCGTAACACATCTGAAATGTAACGTCCACTGTTCAAAGTGCCGTGAATGCGAAGAAGAGGTGACCGAGACGTGTAACCACTGGCACCCCATACCATCACGCCGGGTGATACGCCAGGATGGCAATGACGAATACACGCTTCGAATGTGCGTTCACCGCGATGTCGCCAAACACGGATGTGCCCATCATGATACTGTAAACAGAACCTGGATTCATCCGAAAAAATGACGTTTTGCCATTCGTGCACCCAGGTTCGTCGTTGAGTACACTATCGCAGGCGCTCCTGTCTGTGATGCAGCGTCAAGGGTAACCGCAGCCATGGTCTCCGAGCTGATAGTCCATGTTGCTGCAAACGTCGTCGAACTGTTCGTGCAGATGGTTATTGTCTTGCAAACGTCCCCATCTGTTGACACAGGGATCGAGACGTGGCTGCACGATCCGTTACAGCCATGCGGATAAGATGCCTGTCATCTCGACTGCTAGTGATACGAGGCCGTTGGGATCCTGCACGGCGTTTCGTATTACCCTCCAGAACCATATTCTGCTAACAGTCATTGGATCTCGACCAACGCGAGCAGCAATGTCGCGATACGATAAACCGCAATCGCGATAGGCTACAATCCGACCTTTATCAAAATCGGAAACGTGATGGTACGCATTTCTCCTCCTTACACGAGGCATCAGAACAACGTTTCAGCAGGCTACGCCGGTCAACTGCTGTTTGTGAATGAGAAATCGGTTGAAACTTTCCTCATGTCAGCACGTTGTAGGTGTCGCCACCGGCGCCAATCTTGTGTGAATGCTGTGAAAAGCTAATCATCTGCATATCACAGCATCTTCTTCCTGTCGGTTAAATTTCGCGTCTGTAGCACGTCATCTTCGTGGTGTGGCAATTTTAATGGCCAGTAGTGTATTAAGAGCAGGAGACGGTGAGTAGTGGTTAAAGGAATAAGTGGACGTGAGAGAGATAATGCAGGTGTGAGTGGATGATTGTGGACATTGTAGTTGTGAGGATGACGGTAACAAAAGCGACAACTGGCAACAAGGACTAGCAGAAAAGGCAATGACTGGTGGCAAGGAATGGCAGCAAAGGAAATGACGAGCAGTAAGGACAGGCAGTAATGACTGGCAGTGAAGGTGGTGATGGGCAGCAAGGTCTGGCGGTAATGGTGTTGACGTTGCACACGTCTCGTTGACGAGATTCCAACCGTGAGAGCATCCGAGGCATTTGTTGTTCCTGAGGGGAAGACGGAGTCCAACTCTTGGATCCTGGTTTTGGAAGTGATTATACAAATATGAAATGTTGTCCACCACCAAGTAAACCAAATACAAAACATGCTGATTAGCATGTAATCTATTTCAAAAATTTTAACATAAAATTTAATAGAGAGGTTCATTTATGAGGAAATTTTGTGCATATAATGTATGAATATTTCGTGCAACTTTTCTGAACTATGATGAACTTAAGTCCCCTGCCGCCGTGAAAATAGTGTCATTGCCATTTGGCAGTGAATGCCACAATTCTTCGGAATCGCGGTAGCTCGCGTACCTTGCTGATGCAGTCGAGTGCCTTTGGATGGCAGAGGTTGCTTCATACCGACGTTGTGTGGCAGACCTTGCTCCATGCCAAAGTTGCATGGAGGAAACTGTTTCGTACCAATGTTGAGAGTCAGGGAGTGTTTCGTATTGATATTGGATGGCAAAGAGTATTTTGTACGAATGTTGCGTGACAGAGGGTGCTTCGTACAATGTTATGTGACAGAGAGTGCATTATACCGATGTTGCGTGGCAGATGGTGTTTCGCAATTATGTTACTTTGGAAAATACAGAAAAATACCACACCAAAAATGTAGTATGCGCTGTACAGCCTCTGGTGTCTGATTGCCAACATGTGGCTGTTGCTTGCACAAAACTGTTGTGGTTGGGAGCGCCCAGGAGCCCAATACTAGATTGAAGAGACTACTCCACGAAGCCAAGCCGTGAAGGAATATGTCACGGCCTCCATGATAGCTCGTGGCAAGCTGTCAAATAGTCTTACTAGACAGGGGAAATGAAAACACTGCTTACTGATACAAAATGACATTGCCCAGAGTTTAGTCTGTAACTAAATGCAACAACTGCTCGAAAGTCGCAACCTCAAATGACCCTCGCCAATATGGCTTACTCACCAAATACCGTCACGGTTTTCAATGCAAAGACGCCTTTGAGTAGTCTATTCCGCTTAGTACTAACACGTGAGCTCATGACCCACCGAAACGTACTGACGCTGCGGCCCTGCCTCTAGCCATAGCTCACAATGAATGGCGCTGCACTGCAGCCCGTATTTCCCATCAGTGCCACGAGACGTCACGCCAGGCGCCAATTAAATATAGAATAGATTACATTTGTGCTTCTCAGACACTTTCTTGTGCCGACCGGGGTGGCCGAGCGGTTCTAGGCGCTACAGTCTGGAGCCGCGCGACCGCTACGCTCGCAGGTTCGGATCCTGCCTCGGGCATGGATGTGTGTGATGTCCTTAGGTTAGTTAGGTTTAAGTAGTTCTAAGTTATAGGGGACTGATGACCTCAGAAGTTAAGTCCCATAGTGCTCAGAGCCATTTGAGCCACTCTCTTGTCAAGCACTGCTTAAACTGTTTAAGTTATGAGAACGTCACGATATTCAGCTACCTAGTGTGGTTCCCTGGATTTTAATCATAGCTCCACGCTGGGATCCATAAACAAAATTACCATTAAATAAAAAAAGTCGTCCGATCATAGGTACTAAGTTTATCAGTGCTAATCCGGAGTGGGTCACTGGTTTTATATAATTATTGACTGAATTTAAAAGTTTAAAACACTGTCGCAATCTTCTCATTAAGAGGTTAACGCTATAAGCCCAACAATAAAGTAAGAAACTGTGTATGTGTCTTGCGGCGGTGCAACTCACACCACGCAAATTACACACATTATATTCATCCAGTATCTGAAAATGAGAGCATTTAGCTACTTCTAACAAACTTTACACATGATTTCAAATATTTTCTACACTTTTCTCATTTATAAACCACGAAATGGTGGAAGACTTCGGTTTGTTGATAGAAGACTGGGGAAGTGCAATCAGTCTACAAAAGAGATTGCTTACAAATCACTCGGGTGACCGGTTCTAGAATATTGCTCAAGTGTGTGGGACCCGCACCACATTGGACTAACAGGAAATATTGCACGTATAGAGAGAAGGACAGCACGAATGATCACAGGTTTGTTTAATCATTGGCAGTGCGGTTCTAGGCGCTTCAGTCTGGAACCGCGTGACCGCTACGGTTGCAGGTTCGAATCCTGCCCCGGGCATGGATGTGTGTGATGTCCTTAGGTTGGTTAGGTTTAAGTAGTTCTAAGTTCTAGAGGACTGATGACCTCAGAAGTTAAGTCCCATAGTACTCAGAGCCATTTGACAGCCATTTGTTTAATCATTGGGACAGCGTCACAGAGATATTGAAGGAATTGAACAGCTCATTCATTTTTTCATAAATTAAATAAATTCTTGAGTTTCGTATACCTGTAAGTATGGTTTGCATGCTGTGCAAATTTCATCGAAGAATCTCTCTTACTTATGAAGAAAAGTATACCTATAGCATCAAATGCCGGCTTCTGAAGACAGAGACTCTCCCAAGAAAGTCTGTTAAAAATCTCAAGAATCGACTATAAATTATTAATCTAGGGATATACTGTATCCCCCTACGCAGCGCCCACATATGGATTATGAGGATAAGATTAGAATAATTACTGCACTCACAGAAGCATTGAAACAATCGTTCTTCCAGCGCTCCATACGTGGATGGAACAGGGAGAAACCCTAATAACTTCTACAACGGGACGTATCCTCTGTCATGCACCTCATGGTGATTTGCAGAGTACAGATGTAGATGTAGAAATAATGAACAACAGTTTATCGATTACTTAATGTTCGTTTTCATGTCGTAATACTTCATCATCATGCTTGACTTTTTAATTTACTATTTCTTTACTACCAACTCTTACTAAGCATCTATGTTGACTGCTTTCAAAGAAGTAAACATGAATGAAGTGTCGCACAAACAAGAAACATATTTAACACATTAATTCATGTGCAAAGTAATCACATCGACTCGGAGCGCATCAGAAACGAAAACTTGTGCTGTGAAATGAGTGCCCAAGTCGCCACAACACAGCAAGAAGCATTATTCACAAATGAGTAGGAAAAACGTCAGTCTTACTACACAATAATGCGTTTGGGACATAAAAAAAAACCTGTCGCAGCTCAGCACTAGCCAAATGCTACAATGATGACATGGTGTACTGTACTAATTTAGTCTTGTGGCCGATTTCGACTAGCAACGCCAGGACACGCACAACATAAATAAAAGAGAATAATTAAAGAAATGTCCCACGGAGGATGCCACAACTGTAGTGAAACATGTTTGGGTGTTTAAATAAAAAAAAATGTACTTGCAAGAAGGAAGACCCATCCTTAATTCATTATTATTATCTGCAAGCACGGCAACTGAACTCCAAACTTCAATACGATAGTAAAATCAGGTTTGTCAACTACTTTCCTGCTGTAAACACATGAACAAGCACATAGCTTGGTTTCACTCATTGTAGAACATGAACAGCTCATTCATTTTTTCATAAATTAAATAAATTCTAGAGTTTCGTATACCTGTAAGTATGGTGTGCATGCTGTGCAAAATTCATCGAAGAATCTCTCTTACTTATGAAGAAAAGTGTACCTATAGCATCAAATGCAGCCAATAGTAATTGAAAAAAATTATGAAATTTCACACTTAAAAAATTATTTCGTTTTGTTTTTGAACTTCCACTACTATAAGTGTGAATCCTGAATCCTCTCTTATCATTCTGACAAAGTTTTAAGAATTTATTTGTAAAAGTATAGGCAGTGGATATCAAATGTCCCGTGGTGCCTCTCTTGCTCCAAGTCGGCCAGTTTGACGTCCTGCTGCCCTTAACATCGAGTATAGATTTAAGTGTCAGGAAGTCTTTCTGAAAGTATTTGTATGGAGTGTAGCCATGTATGGAAGTGAAATGTGAACGATAACTAGTTTATCCAAGACGAGAATAGAAGCTTTCGAAATGTGGTGCTACAGAAGAATGCTGAAGGCTAGATCACATAACTAATGAGGCAGTACTGAATAGAATTAGGGAGAAGAGGAATTTGTGGCACAATTTGACTAGAAGAAGGGATCGGTGGGTAGGACACGTTCAGAGGCATCAAGGGATCACCAATTTAGTGCTGGAGGGAAGCGTGGAGGGTAAAAATCGTAGAGGGGGACCAAGACATGAATACACCAAGCAGATTCAGAAGGATGTAGGTTGCAGTAGTTACTCGGAGATGAAGAAGCTTTCACAGGATAGAGTAACATGGAGAGCTGTATCAAGCCAGTCTTCGGACTGAAGACCACAACAGCGACATTCTTACGTGTCTTCTTGTCGTGAAGAGATGAGTTATAGCTGCTACGAAATCGGTCGATAAGACATATCGCAGTGCACGCAGTACCACATGTGGCGTTCTGAGAAACTAAACAATGCTCCAGAAAGCGTTGCGTTCAGCTATTGTTGTTTGCTTTAAGAAGTCTGCGCTGGGGAATTTGATACAGCTACAGTTCGAATTGGCCTCGTAGTCAACTTGACAATACTACTTCGAATAAACTGAAGTCGGCACGACTTCCAACAGCGAATTTTTTCCGCCTTCGTTTGATCTGCTGTAGAGCAGCGTGCTCATTATTTCGGGGAGGAGAGCGAGACATAAATGTATGAAGCCCGCGCTCCATAATCGAGTGTCTAATGTTACTCTCCCTAAAGAGAAGAGAATATGGTAATTTCAATAGTCCTGTCACTGTACTATCAGTTACAAAATGCTACATCTGTCTGTTTTGCGAAATCATGGGAAATCACTTCTAGAAGAGTCTGAGAATTCTGTAATGAATAAAAGCTCTGATATCCAGATTACTTGACTAAGGGGGGGGGGGGGGGGGGAAGGGGTCGAGCGGAGGAGTGCCTCCTCCGTCCTCCCCTCCCTTACGGACAACTATGTCACCCACTGTCACGTTGACTGGTTCCGGCGCAGCGGCAGTTACAATTACGTTGCTATTTAATACACGCGTAGTATTTTAAATCTCCGGTGCCGACTTGTTCCAGTGAGCTAAGAAAAAAGTCCGTGGGAGGTACCGTCCGGCCGAAATTAAGCCCTGCATGTGGTTAGCACGCATCCTGTCACATCCTTTGGCTCTTTTCGGTGAACCACATACTCTTTGAATGGCACCTGGCTTCATCTGGTTTAAGTTACAGGTATTGGTCGCGCGTTCGTGTAAGGTATGCACTTTGTGGATGGGTTGAGTAGACACAGAGGACTTTGACTATCCCAATAACCAGAAATCCAACGGATCCAGATCCTGTGTATGTGAGAGAGGCGGCGGCATGCTACCGGATCTCCTGGGTCAATCCATCGCCCATGAAACGTTGCGACGGTGTGACGAAGAAAAAAGGGGGGGGGGGGGGTCATGCATAAGGCCAGCAGTTCTCCAGTAGCGCTAGTAAATCATCTCACAGATATCTATTATACATAGCTCATGTTAATGCGTTTGGTAATGTGTATGCCCTTATGAGTCTATTACAGACAATTCATCAACGTAGATCCATACCGAAGCGATACTGATATCTCCATGATTGCTCATCTGACCACACGTGCGTATTGTGGTAGTTTACTATGCCATCTCGTGAATCTTGCCTGCACCATTGAATACTACTCGTTACTCGCACAAGTAAAATTGCCCATATTTCAACAGCTATTGATTTCCGGACATAAAAATGCAGGAACTTTTAATCTAGTGTTGACGAATACCCCTCCTGTTGAGAATATGTAATGCTTTTCTTTTTAAACGCCATGTATATCGATGTTGGGTCTTCGTTAAATGAATAGTGAACCATGTGGCAAACTTTATAACTTACGCAAGTACTTTTCAATATTTATAGCTGTCGAATTACAATATCGACTAAATGACACTGTCCTTAACGCGCAAATCCAAACACACAAACCATCCCTGGGTCACGTGTTTGCTTACACTTGGTACAGTAGGGAAGATGTTTGTGGAACCGCTTCTCCCGATGACGGACGCTGATTTGCGACGTTAACTTCTTACTAACTGACGAAGTTCCACTCCTGTTATGTAGTGAAGTGATACTCAAAGGCTCTTTTGTGCGTCACAGTAAAACACTATACAGTTCCATTTGGAAACTAACAAAGTCAGTGACTTCATTCGACTGCTACAAGTGTTAAAAATTAGTGATGTGAAGAACTTAAGAAGGAAAGTGGCTTTCGCATAATGTCTCACTGCCAAGTAACAAAGCCAGATGAAACTTAGACAACACATTGAAAGAACTGCTTTACTATAGTACAGAAAGTAACTGAACGAAATACACAATGAGACGAACAGAAATGACACTTTTATTCAAAGACAATAATCAGACTGCAGTCACCATGATTCATGATCCTCCCTTGGACATTACAATGCCGAGCGTCCCTTCATACAGGAACGCAAAATGCACCAGGGAAAATTGTCGAACATCATCGTTTTGTGGTCAAGGAGTGGGGAAGCATAATGTTGCGAGGGCGTACTGATGTCCAAATCTTTGAACACGGTATACTCCTTCCCCCATGTGCGTCTTTTCAGGTGTACAGTCGGCCATGACTTCGTGTTTATGGATGTAAAGCGCGACCGCATCGAACTGTGCAGGTGGAGGACAAGGAATTCGACTTACATCCCATCGAGCACTTGTGAGATGCATTAGGGAGACGTATTGCTGCACACCCACATGCACAAACTACCATGCAGTCGTTGTCGACAGTGCAAGTGGAGGATGGAAGGCACTGCCACAACATCTATATCCCAACGTTGTGGTAAGCATGGCAGTACGTTGCGTAGCTCGCACTGCCGTCCGCTGTGATGATCACACACCCTATTAAGAACCATGTCTCGCATTTTGTCATGTCCAGGAGACCTTCAAAATGGTTCAGATGGCTCTAAGCACTATGGGACCTAACATCTGAGGTCATCAGTCCCCTAGATGTAGAACTACTTAAACCTAACTAACCTAAGGACATCACATACAGCCATGCCCGAGGCAGGATTCGAACCTGCGACAGTAGCAGCAGTGCGGTTCCGGACTGAAGCGCCTAGAACCGCTCGATCACAGCGGCCGGCGGGAGACCTGCATGAAACGCGGGGATGTTGGTGTAAATATTCGCTTTGAATGCAGGTACTATTTCTGTTCGTCTCATTGGGTCTTTCTTTCATTTAATTTCTTTACTATACTTTTTTTCCTTTATTGACTTTCAATTCCCCCTGAAGGGGGCGGGCTGGCAGCAGCTTAGTACGCTGCTCTACAGCCTACAGCCTTTTTTAAAAACGGAGGAAGAAAGAAACAAGAAAAACAGGCGATAAAACGGTGACTTAAAGTGTAAAATGGCGGAAAAATGCGGAAAGTTAAAACAGAAAGCAAAAGGGGTTGGCAATGTTAATAAAATACTCAGGAATCAGACAAGTAACATAGAAGACACACAATTTAAAAAAAACATGGCGACAGTCTGGTTTCTGTTCGCAAGAGATAAAAAATCACACCCAGCGACAGTATGATGGCCGTTCGCAACACTTCGCAAAAGACACAACACGGAAAACTCACTGTAAAAACACTCACTGTAAAACACTGCATGAAAATGGCGGCACAAAGATGACACTCCCGAGCCAAAGGCAGATGGGGGAGAGGACCTGGAGGAGGGGGAAAAACAAGGAGGGAAGAGAGGAAAAAACGAAAAGGGGGGAGAACCAAGGAGAGAGAGGACGCACAAGGGGGGAGAGGGGCAGGGCAGACGCAAGAGGGAATGAGAAGAGGCAGAGGAGGGAAATGCAAAAGGACTCGGGGGAGAGAAGGGGGCAAAGAGAGGGGAGGTGGGAAAAAAAGAGGATGGAAGGGGGGAGAGGGAGCCCGGGAAAAGGGCAGAGGAAAGGAGGGGGAGTGAGGATCAGAGTTGATAGGAGGGATAAATGGAGGGAGAGAGGGCATCATCCGGGAAGGGGAGTTGATGGAAGCCACCTTGGGAAAGGAGATGAAGGGTGTAGAGGGTAGGGGGGACACAACAGTGAAAATGGTTCAAATGGCTCTGAGCACTAAGGGACTCAACTGCTGTGGTCATAAGTCCCCTAGAACTTAGAACTACTTAAACCTAACTAACCTAAGGACATCACACACAGCCATGCCCGAGGCAGGATTCGAACCTGCGACCATAGCGGTCGTGCGGTTCCAGACTGTAGCGCCTTTAACCACAAGGCCACTCCGGCCGGCCACAACAGTGAAGACGTGGCAGGGGGCAGGGATGGGAGAGGAGAGGAGCAACCAGGGGGTGAGGGGGATCAAGGTGGCGGGAGGTGTAGAGGATGCAGATATGTTCGAGGAATAGGAGCAGATGGGGGAAAGGAATGAGGTCATAGAGGACCTGCGTGGGGGACGGGAGGCGTAAACGGAAGGCGAGGCGTAGTGCATGACGCTCAAGGATCTGGAGGGCAGATATCCAGGCGGGACTGGCATAACAGAGGATGGGACGGATTAAGAATTTGTAGGTGTGGAGGATGGTAGAGGGGTGCAACCCCCATGTTCGGCCAGAGAGGAGTTTGAGGAGTCGGAGGCGGTTGTGGGCTTGGGACTGGATGGAGCGGAGATGAGGGATGCAGGGTAGGTGACGGTCAATGGTGGGGCCAAGGTAGGTGAGGGTGGGGGTGAGGCGGACAGGACAGGTGCAGACAATAAGGGAGAAATCCAGAAGCCGGAAGGAGCGAGTGGTACGAACTACGATGATTGCCTGGGTCTTGGAAGGATTGATTTTGAGGAGGCACTGGTTACACCATGCAGCAAAAAGGTCAAGGTGATTCTGGAGAAGGCGTTGGGGCCGTTGGGGCCGTTGGAGGGTAGGAGCGAGGGCGAGGAATGCGGTGTCATCAGCATATTGCAAGAGGTGTACTGGAGGGGGGAGGGGGGGGTTGGAGCATATCTGCCGTGTACAGGAGGTAGAGGAGAGTTACTATACTTAGCAGTTCTTTCTATATGTATGGTCAAAGTTTCATCGAGCTATGTTACTTGGCAATGACACATCACACGAAAGTTACTTTCGTTCTTAAATTTCGCACACCAGTGTAGTTCCAGTTGGAAAAGGACTATGCAGGTGTCTTCATTTGGCAGCAATACATGTTAACAGTTATTTCCGTACGCCAGAAAGTTTCAGCCATATTGGTCTATTTCTATGGGTTTGGCGTTAGTGTGAATCAAGGAAATCGAGTGATTATCAAAAAATGGACGAAAAAGAATTGAGTGTGGTGATGAAACATTATTTTATGGAAGGCGAAACGCGTCAGGAGACTAAAGAGAAGCTTTATAAACATTCCGGTGACTCTGCACCTTCGATTAGAACAGTTTATAAGTGGTTTCAAAATTTTCGGAGTGGCCATATGGGCACAAGTTCTGGACGCCCAGTGGAGGTTACAACTCCAGAAATCGTTGATAAAATCCACGGTATGGTGATGGATGACAGAAGAGTTAAGGTGCATGAGATTGCTAGTGCTGTGAGCATCTCGAATGATCAGGTACATAATATTTTGCATAAACATTTGGACACAAGAAAGCTATCCGCAAGATGGGTTCCGCGATTGCTCACGCTTACCAAAAAAGGCATGGCGTGAAGTGTTGCAAGGATGGTTAGCAGCTGTTCAGGAAGAATCCGCAGGACTTTAAGCGTCGTTTCGTCACTGTGGATGAAACATGGATACATTACTATACTCCTGAGACCAAAGAACAATCTAAACAATGGTTTACCAAGGGAGAATCTGCACCAAAAAAAGGCGAAGACCATTCTTTCGGCCGGAAAGGTCATGGCGACTGTCTTTTGGAATTCGCAAGGGATAACCCTCATCGACTATCTGGAAAAGAGTAAAACTATTACATGTGCACATTATTCATCGTTATTGGACCGTTTTAAAACCTAGCTGCATGAAAAACGCCGGCGATTGGACCGCAAAAAAGACCTTTTCAATCTCGACAATGCACCAGCACACACCTCAACAGTTGCGGTCGCAAAATTAATGGAAATAGGATACCAACTCGTTCACATCCCCCCTGTTCTCCAGACTTGGCTCCCTCGGACTACTATTTGTTCCCCAATTTGAAGAAATGGCTGGTGAGACAAAGATTTTATTCAAACGAGGAGGTTATTGCAGCAACTAATAGCTATTTTGCAGACTTGGACAATTCCTATTATTCGGAAGGGATCAACAAATTAGAACAGCGTTGGACGAAGAGTATAAGTCTAAAAGGAGTCTATGTCGAAAAATAAAAAAGGTTACCCCAAACACGTAAGTAGTTTTTATTTTTGCACGGACTTTTCAAACGATTCTAGTATGTACTCGATGTGGAGATACTGTTTTTTGTCCCGTCTTAGATGCCTCGTATGGCATAATAACGCTGACCTTCTCAAGTGCCAATAAAAAATTTAAAAAAGTAAAATTAGCATACAACCACTGACCGTAGGTTGCTTTTAACAGTAATGCTACATCACGAAGAAACGTAGAAATAGCACTAGACGCCTGCACCTCTCCTACATTAAACACGATCTGACGAAAATGAAAACATACGCTTAGTTTAGACGTTCCTAACATGGTTCTGAAACTATTTCCTTTTATTTATTGACAAAATAAACCGTCGTTGTCATGGCGCCCGTGTTAAACACGAACGTTTTGTAGTAACTATTGTGCAGGTTCTTTGATTGCGGAGTCGGCTGATGCGCACATCTGAGATTCCCCTTTGACAGACCAAAAATAATGGATGATTTTGCGGAGGAAGAGGTAAGTCAAAGAGTACCACTTCAGCCAGACGAAATTCATCGACAGTGCATGTCAGAATTTTTCGTCGCATTCAGTTCTTGGCTCTAGACTTTTAACACATCTGCTACTTGTATTTAGATAATCACGATGTTCTGATATTTACTGTCGCTGACACAGTAGTAAACACAGTTAAACAGCCATATCCTCGACAGCATTATGAAGTCGAGAATGAGACAATTATCATACGTGAACCCATACTACCAACTCTACTTAGCGAAATTGTCTGTGAAAGTAAAGTCATTTATCACTAACAGAAAGAAATAAACGTATACGGCACGAGTTACGTGACCTATAGTGTTACTTCATATCAGTTAATTATGCCAGTATAGAATGCATACAATTTCCATTATTTCTTTTTAAGTTTTATTTGCAAACAAAGTTGGCAGGCCTGCTTATTGTAAGATTTTTTTAAAAATTTTCTTTCTATACAACCCACATCGGCGAAACTCATTTGAGAAAGTCATTTCCGAAAGGTGTTATATCCATAAAATCTAACTGAACAGGTGAGACAGAAACGTTTTACAACCACAGTGGCATCAGAATATGATTTGTAGCTTTATTATTATATGCAGGCACAAATGGCTCTGAGTACTATGGGACGTAACTGCTGAGGTCATCAGTCCCCTAGAACTCAGAACTACTTAAACCTAACCAACCTAAGGACATCACACACATCCATGCCCGAGGCAGGATTCGAATCTGCGACCGTAGCGGTCGCGCGATTCCAGACTGAAGCGCCTAGAAACGCTGGGCCACTCCGGCCGGCCTGCAGGCGCGTGTTGAAACACTTTACGCCAAGTATCTCCGTTATATGTTTATGTATTTAATTGTTATTGCATCAGTAAAAATGAATTTGGTACCTTGTAGCAGAAAACTGTGTTAAGACCGGTAACTATTGTCCTGGTATCACATTATTTTACTACAAGCAGTTGATTGTTTGATTTGTAGTGTTTCGTACCGCAATTTATTCTTATTAACTTAACGGTTTAGAAATATTGTAAAGAAAATTAGTGTGCATATTTTTATTTCACAAAATATTTTACTCGGTATTTTCACTTTCACACAAAGTGAACAATGAACTAAATGGCATTCCCTGTCACTCCCTGCAGGACTTTCATCACCATGCAGAACAGTATTAGACACTTACACTACAACAGAGCCTACAGATGACAAGGAGGTAATCTACGAACATCTACATCCATAAGGAGACTGACATCATCACATCCTTTACCAGTATATTCGTTACTATGTAAATTTTTTAAAAAAATATTGGTATTATGAACATAAAAATAAGAGAGCTTCAAAACAAAGAATAGCATTAATTTGCTACCGGTTGTCTTCATTAATCACTTCATTATCACTAACATCACAGCAAGATTCTGTACTGCTATCTTATTTCAATGCTCTAGTACATGATTCCATGTCCCCAAGAGGTTCAATTACATCACTTTTTTTCGTAGATTGTGCTTGGCTTTTAGCATTAAGTTTCCTAACCTTTGCCATAATGTGCTCATATTTTACTATTTTTTTTTCTTTTAGAATTTTGTGGTCACGATGAGATGTTGCCACATAGAATGGTGTAGACCAACCAGACCTGTTTGTGCCTGCAAAGTAATCCTCTTCGCTTAATTTATCTTTATGCGTTTTGGAGATGGCATACAGACTTCGAATTGATCTTTCCAGTTGACCCAATTAAAATCGACACCTAGCACATGCAATTTCCCAGTATCTTTAAAAAAATATCTCCTATTCTGGCAAAAGGATACCACGTTTTTCTTATCTTTTTTTCGACCAGCCCAAAAGCCCGATTTGCATGCATGAAAGAATGACCTCTAATGAGAAACGACCACATTACTTGCAGATTGAACTGATATACAAGTACTGACAACATGAAAAGATTACAACAGTTTTTTTCTGTGCTGAACAGCAGTCACAAAACACTCTTACCCCCTCTATATGCTACACCTTGCAAAATGGGAAGAGTATTTTCAAGAAAAAGTTCCACAAATAACAACTTATTTTCTTAGGTCTTCGACCCATCCCATTTTCTAGCTGTTTATAAAGTCTGTTGTATTCTCATTCATGGTGTTATCTTTTTCCACAATCATAATACTAAAAATGTAATACTACAGCTGCCTTGAGTAATAGGGCTGCCCAATGGTAGTCTTCGGCAGAGACTTATTTTGCATCAAATCAACATATACAGTCAGTGAATTTTCAGGCAACTGATTGAGTTTCTGAAAAACTGCCTTTGCCCTGTCTTTACAAACCATTGTTGAATAACTATCTCCCTCTTCTCTTCTGAGGATGCAGTGATGCTGCTGCTTTAAATTGTAGACTGTAGTTCAGGCATTCGCTGCAAGTGTCCTGTTTCATGCTTCTAGACATAGGTTGAATTTGGTAACAAATATCAGTAAAAAATAACTTGTTGTAGCGATTAAATCTTTTCATTTGAAGTAAATTATTTAAAATTGGAAACAATCATAGGAACTCCTAGTACAGAAAAAGAAGTGTATGCTAATGAATATAAGAATATACCTTAATGTAAAATCCATTACAAAATTGTTTTTCAGCTTTCAACCAAAATATGTTATAGGAACAATAACCAAAATGATTTTGTGTTTTCTTAAACTTTAAATTTACAGTGTATCTAGTATAAGGGATATTAAATGACACATTACAGCAAATTACCTCGTAATACAAAGTGTAGGTGCAGTAAGGAGATAACACAGAAGTTCCATGTTATCCACAAACTAACATCCACATATCTGAAATATTCATGTCTACAACAAGATATTTTCTCCCTGGTCCTCCTCCTTGGCCTTAATGCTTTTCTCTGCATTTGAATGATTGAATTTGGGAAAAAAATCTGACCTTAAAGTCTAATAATTTCAACAATCTAGACCCACCTCCCTTCTCTGGATCGATAACTCCACCAATGTTCAATACACTTAGAAATGTATCTCGACGTACGTTTATCACACCAGTCAGAGATTTTACTTTATATTTTACAGACAAAGTCGTCTTGACACCTTTGCCACTTCCCTTGATTGGACCTGGGCCTCTCCAGTGAAATTACATCAATGTATGCCAGAATGAACTTCTTTTGTGAAACAGAATCTTTATTCTGATAGAAAGTGAGATGAAACTTTTGAATTTTAGTTGGTGATAAACGTGCAGTACACTGAGGCACTGTCACTAATTTGAGGTGTAACACTAGCTTTTTTGCATGCTTATTTTATTTTGCGACATTTTTCTTCCACTTTTCCGATCTGCATTCCCTTTTCCTTGAATTTTCAGTTACTGTTGATTCATGACGTTTAGCTGATATGTCAGACTCCATAATCTAATTAACAAGTCACAAAAAACCAAAGAGAAACGCCATACATATGTTTACAACATACTATGTCATGTAAACAAATCTCGGCCATGTTGTGTGTGATGTCACTACCATGAGGAGTAATGACTGGCTGCTGGGATTTGGTACTTTTTGGAAACGAAATAAGAATGAATTTGGTACTCTTCGTCATGAACCACAATACTTCAGGGAAAATATACAATGGATGCAGTACGTTTTGGCATATATAAAAGTTCTTATTAAATAATGCTGCCACCCGTTATCCCATTTTTCAATTTTTTGGATTTGATACCTTTTGGAACTGACCTTCTCATATAAAGACTTCCAGTAACACAAACTTGGTTCGCTGCCAGGCCACTTGGAGCGCTGCAAGTTTAGCAATTCATCGTCTCGCTTTCTTATTAGCTGATTTTTAGTCTTTGATGTTTGTTTTCGTTTCCTAGTTAGCAGAAGAGGGTTTCACCACACTGTATTATTAATGGCAATTTCTCGTTTGTATTGCACGCTTTGAATTGTAAGTAAAGTATGCTGCTCATATTCTAATTGACTTCTGCTCCCATCACTAATACCGGGTGGGATAAATGATTTAATATTCGCCTCTGTTTCATGTACAACTGAAGCTGGTTCCGTCACATGGTGTTCTGTGGACTGTTATGTATTTGTTACTGATTTCGAATTTCTGTGTGAACTGCGCGATTTAAATGCATTGTACGAGTATTGCTTTTATTCGGCTTTATTTTTGTTTGCATTCGTTTTCTGTACTTCCTCGCATTTAATAGAGAACCCTATGTTACCTGGTTTTAATAGTATTGTTAATCAACTTTCTACGTGTTGCCACGGATTGAGTGTGTAATTCTGCTTTGATTGGTGTTGCTCCTTGCCATTGAGTGATATGCATTTCCCAGTGGCGTGCAGAATATGGATGTAACTGTAGATGAGTTAGGTTTGTAGTCTTGGTGACTAGAGCAGTCTTCCTTGCAAATGCTAAAAATGCGACAGTAAACACACAAATGTTTTCAGGCAATATTAACGGGCACTATAAACAGTATGTTTAAACATACGTCACTGAAAATTTCAGTGGCCTCCATTAAAAGCGAAAAAATAACGCAGAATACGAGCGACGTACTTACAGTGCATTTAAATCAAGCAGTTCACACACGAATTCGTAAGCAGTAACAAACAGTCATGAGTCCACAGAATATCATGTACGAAACCAGCTTCTGTTTAATGTGAAACATAAACAAATATGGAATCATTTACCCCGCCCAATATTATGGATGAGAGAAAAATTAAGCTGAATACAAGCAACATGTTTACAGTGCAATTCAAAGAGTACAATACACGCAAGCAGTTCGTTATCAGGAACACAATTTCCTCTTTATAACAGCCACAAAGTAGAAATTGCAGTATTTGGTTTTACAAATAATTGCACTTTACCACCACGCTACCAGACTTAACCATAAAGTGTAAATGAAATGCACCGTTTAGTACTCGTATTTATCAGTGCAAGCATACTGATATTTTCCAGTATTGGAAGTTCACTGCCAGGCCACTAGGAGCGCTGCTGTCGGTCCCTCTTTTCGCATCGTAACGGCATTTGTACTTCTGATATTTTGGTGTTCTTTTTTACGACTAATCCGTAAGGAGGCGCGGTGAGAATAAGAAAAATCTATACTGCATCTGCCTCACTAACAGGAAATTTATTATTTTTACAGCTGGAGAATGCTGCAACAAAAAATTTAAAAAAGTGGTTCTTGCTGTGTTGTACGTGATCAAGAAAAATATGGTCAGCGATTTCATCGAGATGTAGAGTGTTTTTTCCTTTTTTACTCATATTTAAAAACAAAAACTTAGATTAATTCTGTTGTAGTTAGCTGCGTGGTTGCGTGCCTCACCAAGCTATCGTACTACCTGTGTATAAATGAGCGACTCAGAGAAAAATTAGTAATTACCAATGCAGTAACTACACATTTTATTTTGCCGGCAGTTTTACAACTTTTAAACAGAACCATGACAGATTTTCATCACAGTGAAATACACCGTAGACACGTTATAAAAAAGTCATGACGCTGTGTCTAAATAATGTGCCGTTGAAATTCTGCTCCGCAAATTAAACACGAAAAATGATTACAGAGTAATATTACGTTTATTATTTTTGTTACATACATATTACTTTTATTTAATGTATTAACAAAACCCTTACAACAAAGCCTTCATAGAAAATACGATTACGAAGGTAATCCCAAAAGTAAGGTCTCCTACTTTTTTGTAAGTACGAAACTCTGTTTGTGTGGCAGTTGGTCACACTGTTATAAAGAGTTCTTCACGCGCTGTGTGTAAACATGCGCATGCCGAGCTGAGACGCAAAGTCTTGGCTTGGCAGCCGTTGAGAATGGAGCTCCCGTTGGATGTTACCACCAAGTGCGAATTGTGCGCAGTTATTCGGTTTTTGAACGCAAAGGGCACTGCGCCGATTGAAATCCATCGCCAATTGACGTAAGTGTGTGGTGAGTCATACAGGGATGTCAAAAATGTTCCTAAGTGGTGTAGAGAGTTTGCAGCTGGTCGGACCGAAATTCACGACGAACAAAGAAGCGGGAGACCGTAAATTTCTGAGGAGGCAGTGTTGAAGGTTGAGCAAAGCATGCGTGAAGATCGACGGATCACCCTAGATGATCTCTGCACGTTGGTTCCTGATGGTTCCCGGAGCACCGCTCACAGAATTTTAACGGAAACATTGAACTACCGGAATGTGTGCGCAAGGTGGGTGCCACGCATGCTGACTGAGGACCACATGCGGCAACGAGTTGATGCTTCCCGCGCATTTCTTCGCCGTCTTGTACCGGAACAGGACAACTTTCTGGACTCAATTGTCACGGGTGACAAACCTGGACATACCACTTTACACCTGAGACCAAGCAACAATCACGCCAGTGGCGGCATCCTTCTTCGCCAAAGCCGCGGAAATTCAAACAAACGCAGTCTGCCGGTAAAGTCATAACAAACGTTTTTTTGGGATCGTAAAGGGGTATTGTTGGTCTACTTTATGCCCACTGGGACCACAAATTAACGCTGACAGGTACTGTGAGACTCTGAAAAAACTCAAACGGGCAATTCAGAACCGGAGAAGAGGAATGTTCAGCAAGGGCGTACACATTCTCCATGACAACGTTCGCCCACACATCGCTCGGCAAACCGTTGCTCTCCTGCAACAGTTTCACTGGAACACAATCACCCACCCACCATAGCGATAATTACAACCCCGTAACACTAGCAGGGCATATATGGCTCGAAAACGAGTCCCGCGCAGAATTATTCCAACACAGATTTTAGTGTGAACCATTCACGTATTCCCAGTCGTTTTATGTCCACACAAATTTCTGTATTATAATTTTCTACAGAGGGTCCCCTGCACTCTTACGTGAAAATTTGCACTTAATACCAGTCACAGCATTACTAAAATCTGAAACCAAAATAATAGCATTATAAAATCCGAAACTAAAATCTAATTCATTCATTAAAAACTTAAAATCACATTAATTTCGAACATAAAGATACGAAACAAACATTTACGTAACTTGCGAACATCGACGAATTGCTTAAGGCAACGATTCATTTCCTTATCTAGTGCAACCTAGGCTTGTGCAGTTCGCAAGTGATATGTTTAACCCTAATGTTCCCTTTCCTTTCTTGCGGCCTCTCACGGTACCATTACCACACATATCTTCTCATCTCTTTCGTGATCATGATCATTGTCATAAAATAATCGTCACAATTATCACAATAGCTTCGACGCCGTTATTTTCATTTGTTTTTAACTGGCACATAAATCATCTGACTACACAGTTTTAATTGAATCTCAACATATCTTGTTTTGTTTTGAAACATGTAATTGATATCTATGAACACTTTTACACCACCTCGATTACATGCTTTATGCGAACATGTAACCTCTAAACACTGTTGACTGAAGAGCAGTCCTTCACCTCATGGGGAAACAATAATAAAGAGAAAAAGTTATAGATCGTAGACTTCTTACTGTAGTTAATAATTCCATTTAGCACTCTCTAATGCCTATCTGTAAATCAACTTCCTTAATTTTGGTTTCACAGCTGATCTGAAGGCTTTTGTGAAAAATTAATATTCATTTCGACATTACAACTGGTAACCTAAGAATCAGCCTTATACATCATCTGTGTTGACTGCTTTCTGGAATCACTTGACAATAATCTCTAAGGTCAAAACTGGCAACATGTGATGTGCTTACAAATTTTCGTTTCTGACGACGTTTAGAACTACGGTTTCAACCTTTAATAAAGTCAGTCATGAAGTTTAATTTCTCTTCCAATCTTTGTATACAGCAGACAAAGTTTTCCGATGAGCTGTGTATCTTATAATCACACCGGGAACAGCAGCTCTAGATAACCCCCAAATTTTTCGATTCATGTCGCAAGTGTACCGGCAAAGCGAACACGGAGAATTTTCCGTCGCTGAAAGTCTGTTAAGTCCGACACGAGAGTAGATCAACACAATACTGCAATTATTTCAAGCGTACAATCGTATCATAGTACTTCCTGGGAAGCAATACTATGATTCGCAAACGAAAGAAAACATCGTTGTGTTACAACAAATTTGGAACAGAGGTCTTTATTCATATCATTTTTGCAAGTACCAAATATGCCGAGGTTGAATTGTTTTTAATGATATTATTTGTATCAGTTCTCCTCAATTGCTCCATCAGTCTTTTCCACCTGAATCTTTATTTTTATTATCTTACCAAGCGTCTCTCGCGTAATCGTATTAGGCATCTTCGGTGGTCTATAAGGAAATAAGAGATAATTGTTGTTGTTCTTGTTGTTGTTGTAGTCTCCAGTCCGAAGACTCGTTTGATGCAGCTCTCCACGCTACTCCATCCTACGCATCTCTCTTTACCTTCATGTAGCTGCTGTAACCTACAACCTTCTGAATCTGCTTACTGTACTTATCTCTTGGTCTCCCTCAACGACTTTTGCTCCCCCACACTTCCTTCCAGTACTAAACTGGTGGTCCCCTTATGTCTCGGAATGTGTCCTACCAACCGATTCCTTTTTCTAGTCAGGTTGTGCCACAAATTTCTTTTCTCACCCATTCTGTTCAGTGTCTCCTCATTAGTTATGTGACTTAGCCATCTAATCTTCAGCATTGTTCTGTAGCACCACATTAAAAGTTCTTCTATTTTCGTCTTGTCTGAACTGTTTATTGTTAATGTTTCACTTCATAAATGGCTACTCTCCATACAAATACTTTCATAAAAGACTTCCTAACACTTGAATCTACATTCGGCGTTAGCAAATTTCTCTCCTCCAGAAACGCAACATTTTATATCCTCTCTCCTCCGGCCATGAACAGTTATTTTGCTGGCCAAATAACAAAATTCATCTGCTACTTTAAGTGTCTCGCTTCCTGATCCAGTTCCTTGAGCGTCGCCTGATTTAATTCGACTACATTTATTGATGTTCACTTCATATCCTCCTTTCAAGACACTGTCCATTCCGCTCAACTGTTCTTCCTAGTTCTTTGCTGTCTCTGACAGAATTGCAATGTCATCCGCAAACCTCAATTTTTTTATTTCTTTTCCCTGGACATTAACTCATACCCCATAGTTTACTTTGGTTTCCTTTACTGCTTGTTCAATATACAGATTGAAAAACATCGGGGATAGCCTACAACTCCGTTTTCAACCAATGCCTCCATTTCATGCCCCTCGACTCTTATAACTGCCATCTAGCTTCTGTACAAGTTGTAAGTAGCCTTTCGTTCCTTGTATTTTACCCCTGCTACCTTTACAATTTCAAAAAGAGTTCTCCAGTAAACATTGTCAAAAGCTTTTTCTAAATCTACAAATGCTATAGGTTTGCCTTTCCTTAACCTATCTTCTAAGATAAGTCGTAGTTGCATAAATTTTTACCTTTTACCTTTTAACATCACTGATTCACAACCTGTCATTTGTTGTGTTTGGCTTTTTTCTGCTGTCGAATGAAGATATTGGCAATTTGGTGTTTTAAATGTTGAAGCTTTAAATTTAACTGGTTTACAACCCGTAATTGGTTATGTTTGGACTTTCTGCTATTAGATGCAGATTTTGTCAATTGTATGTAGTTCGACGTTTGTATTATGCCATTATTTATGTCATATTTCCTTGTCATGTGTGTGTAGCTTTGTTGCACTTATTTTGTTATTAGCCATGCTGCTTTTTCTTAGTTGTTTGTTAATGCTAATATCTTTTATAATGGCTCGTCATTACCTATATTGATTTTGTATTTTTTCGGCATTCGAATGTGCTTGTACATCAGTTCCTCTCCATGCCATGTTACACACCCCATTCATGGTGTTTCCCACGAATACGGTCCACGAAGCTACTGCTCACTCCGCTTGCTGTAGCCGCTCGGGTCACACAGGCACGCTCGCTGTATCAGAGTTTGGTAAGTGTTGGCCTCGAATTTGGGCGTTTACGCGTGGTTTATTATGTCACGTTACAAGCTGATTTGCGCTCTCTGCAGCACAGCGTCGGGCGTGATTTTCACCTAATGTTCTATGGTGGCTTTATCGTTACAGATCGTATGCTTTCCCGGTGTCAATTTTGGGACGAGATGAATTTTCCCAGCCCATGATTTAAAGCAGGAGTTCTTCGCAGCTACAGTTTGGGAAGTTATCTGACGGTCCACATATGGTAGACGCTTGCCTGTTAGTTGTTAGGGCATGGACATGACGTCCTACTATGGCTAGGAAGGCTGTTGTTCAATCATTTTATTCGTTTTTTTTCATTTTCTAAACGTCAATTTTTAATTTTTTAAATTTTCTTAATTGCTTAGTGAAGTAGGTTGCAACTGTTTTTTACTTCAGATTGAAGATACATTTGATGATGGAGCTAAGATCCCGAAACAGTATTAGTGTAAAGCGACTTCTGTCGTGCAAGTCATCGGTAAATAAAGTATTTTACAACTTGTCCGTTTTTATTTGCCATGAACATACACTACTGGCCATTAAAACTGCTACACCAAGAAGAAATGCAGATGATACACGGGTATTCATTGGACAATTATATTATACTACAACTGACATGTGATTACATTTTCACGCAATTTGGGTACATAGATCCTGAGAAATCAGTACCCAAAACAACCACCTCTGGCCGTAATAACGGCCTTGATACGCCTGGACATTGAGTCAAACAGAGCCTGGATAGCGTGTACAGGTACAGCTGCCCATGCAGCTTCAACACGATACCACAGTTCATCAAGAGTAGTGACTGGCGTATTGTGAGAAGCCAGTTGCTCGGCCACCATTGACCAGACGTTTTCAATTGGTGAGAGATCTGGAGAATGTGCTGGCCAGGGCAGCAGTCGAACATTTCCTGTAGCCAGAAAGGCCCGTACAGGACCTGCAACATGCGGTGGTGCATTATCCTGCTGAAATGTAGGGTTTCTCAGGGATCGAATGAAGAGTAGCGCCACGGGTCGTTACACATCTGAAATGAAACGTCCACTGTTCAAAGTGCCGTCAATGCGAACAAGAGGTGACAGAGACGTGTAACCAATGGCACCCCATACCATCACGCCGGGTGATACGCCAGTATGGCGATGACGAATATACGCTTCCAATGTGCGTTCACCGCGATGTCGCCAAACACGGATGCGACCATGATGATGCTGTAAACAGAACCTGTATTCATCCGAAAAAAAAATGACGTTTTGCCATTCGTGCTCCCAGGTTCGTCGCTGAGTACACCATCACAGGCTGTCCTGTCTGTGATGCAGCGTCGAGAGTAACGGCAGCCATGGTCTCCGAGCTGATATTCCATGCTGCTGCAAAAGTCGTCGAACAGTTCGTGCAGATGGTTGTTGTCTTGCAAACATCCCCATCTGTTGACTCAGGGATCGAGACGTGGCTGCACGATCCGTTACAGCCATGCGGATAAGATGCCTGTCATCTCGACTGCTAGTGATACGAGGCCGTTGGAATCCAGCGCGGCGTTCCGTATTACCCTCCTGAACCCACCGATTCCATATTCTGCTAACAGTCATTGGATCTCGACCAACGCGAGCAGCAATGTCGCGATAGGATGAACCGCAATCGCGATAGGCTACAATCCGACCTTTATCAAAGTCGGAAACGTGATGGTACGCATGTCTCCTCCTTACACGAGGTATCACAACAACGTTTCACCAGGCAACCCCGGTCAACTGCTGTTTGTGTATGAGAAATCGGTTGGAAACTTTCCTCATGTCAGCACGTAGTAGGTGTCGCGTACTTTTATGTCTCCTACTGTCTTTGTATGTCCTTTTCTCTTGTGGTAGCATTGAATACAATATAACTGCAGTTACAGTCTTGCATTTCACGACACTTGGTCTTGCTTGGCGTGCGCTGTTCTTGACCTTGCTGCTGGGTTAATTAAGGGATGATTGGAACCTGTGAAAACAAAGTTTTGGGAAAGCTGCTTCGACACGTTAGGTACGCAGGTGCAGACGTGTCCTAAGGGAGAAAATTACTAATTTCTTAACGAAATGGATTAATGACCTACAAAAAATACGGAAAAATGTCTACTTACCTACATATCATCACTAGCTATTTTAGTATTTCTCTTGCACCCACGGATCTCACATAAGATCAATAATAAAAATTATACAGTCATTAATAAATTCAACCGTCTATTATTTCTGGCCTCAAGGGCTTCCTGTGCTTGTATGACCTCAATCACGCTTCATTCGTTACATTGCAGTACCCCTAGACAGTCTAGCATCACAAACTATAGACGGTGGGGTATAAGGGTGGGTGGGTGGTTTCCCGGTAAACTAGCAACGTCTAAACCCGTAGGACTGATTATAAAGATGACGAAAGTGTTCAGCAATAACAGCTGAAATTACGGAAGGCCATTCGCTTACATGTTGTCACCCGCCATTTCAGCACGATTATCTTCGTCCAGGAATTTTCTGCAACTTCAACTGCACGCCTCTACTATTGCAGACAGAGTTCGTGGTGGAGGAGGTGACGACGCTGGTGAAGGAGTGCGTCGAGAAGATAGTTGGCCGCGAGACGTTCCAGCGGCAGAAGTGCGAGCTGTATGTGCACCGCATCGCTGAGGCGTGCATCTCTGCACTCGCCCGCCTCAACAAGCCCTTCAAATACATAGGTACGTCATTCCGCATCACTCGTGAACAGCTGTCGCGGAATCACAACGGCTATGATGGACAGGGCTGGTATAGTGGCCACTTCCTTTTATTGTTTTGGAAGCTGCTGTAACGTAGTAGCCGCGCGGAGTGGCCATGTCACAGATTGCGCGGCCGCTCTCGCCGGAGGTTCGAGTCCTCCCTCGGGCAAGGGTGTGTGTGTTGTTCGCAGCTTAAGTTAGTTTAAAAAGGTTCAAATGGCTCTGTGCACTATGGGACTAAACATCTGAGGTCATCAGTCCCATAGAACTTCGAACTAGCCGGCCGAAGTGGCCGTGCGGTTAAAGGCGCTGCAGTCTGGAACCGCAAGACCGCTACGGTCGCAGGTTCGAATTCTGCCTCGGGCATGGATGTTTGTG
Organism: Schistocerca piceifrons; assembly: GCF_021461385.2. NCBI lineage: Eukaryota > Metazoa > Arthropoda > Insecta > Orthoptera > Acrididae > Schistocerca > Schistocerca piceifrons. The sequence continues at coordinate 169,610,385 of NC_060145.1, forward strand.
ATGTCCTTAGGTTAGTTAGGTTTAACTAGTTCTAAGTTCTAGGGGACTAATGACCTCAGCAGTTGAGTCCCATAGTGCTCAGAGCCATTTGAACCATTTGAACTTCGAACTACTTAAACCTAACCAATCTAAGGATATCACACTCATCCATGCCCGAGGCAGGATTCGAACCTGCGACCGTAGCGGTCGCGAGGTTCCAGACTGAAGCGCCTAGAACCGCTCGGCCACATCGGCCGGGTATTTTAAGTAGTGTGTAAGTCTAGGGAACGATGACCTCAGCAGTTTGGTCCCTTAGAAATTCACATGCATTTGAACATTTGTAACCCTAGTAACAACACTTAAAACACGATATACAGCCGCGGCACTCCCTGCTCTGAAAATTATTGCCACGTGACAGATGGAACGATACTAGCCACTCTAGAGCCGAGAAAGCCAGCTGTAAGGTTAATGTTTTTCTTATATAATTTTCTACTTCATTAACGAAATAGCTATTGCATTTTGCGTTTCAGTCATAAGTACATGATCAAGATAAATGACTGATAGTCAAATAAATGTAAAAGCAGCCAGCTCTGATTCAGTAACACAAGCTACAACTTATTCGTGAAGAAATACTTTCTGGAATGCGTGTAATAGCATCTTACTTCGCAGAAAGCAAGAGAATATAAGTACATATTTCACGCATGAGAAGCGTACACTGATGGGATAAAACTCATACCATGTATCCCAATACCGTATCGGACCTCCTTTTGCCGGCGTACTGCAGCAACTTGTTGGAAGTAACCTGCGGAAATATTGAGCCATACAACCTCTACAGCCGATCATAATTGCGAATGTGTTGCCGGCGCAGGATTTTGCGCGAACTGACCTCCAAATATGTCCCATAAATGTTCGATGGGGCCGCGCGGAGTGCTCGCGTGGTTAGAGGCGCCATGTCACGAATTGCGCGGCCCCTCCCGCCGGAGGTTCGAGACCTCTCTCGGGCATAGGTGTGTGTGTGTGTTGCCTTTAGCGTAGGTTACTTTAAGTAGTGTGTAAGTCTAGTGGTCGATGACGTCCTTAGCAGTTTGGTCCCTTAGGAATTCACACACATTTGAACATTTCTTGTTCAATGGGATTCGTGTCGGGCGATCTGGGTGCCCAAATCATTCACTCAAATTGTTCCGAATATTCTTCAAACCAATCGCGAATAATTGTGTCACGGTGAAATGGCGTACTGTCATCCACAAAAATTCCATCGTTGCTTGGGAATATGAAGTACATGAATGGCTGCAGATGACCTCCACATAATCGAACACAACCATTCCCAGTCAATGATCGGTTCAGCCAGACCAGAGAACCTAGTCCATTCCATGTAAACACAACCCACACCATTATGGAGCGTGCCTACTTGACAACTTAGGTCCATGGCTACGTGAGGTCTGCACCACACTCGGACACTACCATCAGCCCTTACCGCCGATATCGGGACTTGTCTGACCAGGCGACCGTTTTACAGTTGTCTATGGCCCAACAGATATGGTCACGAGCCAAGGCCAGGCGCTGCAGGCGATGTCGTGCTGTTAGAAAGGCACTAACGCTGGTCGTCAGTGCCCTTGATATGGTATTCTCAGCACAATCTTGACACTGTGGATCTCAGAATATTGAATTTCCTAAAGATTTCAGGACTGGAGTGTTCCGTGCGTGTAGCTCCAACTACCAGTTCGCGTTCCAAGTCCGTCAATTTCCGTCGTGAGTCCATAATCTCGCTGGTAACCTTTCCACTTGAATCACCTGACTACAAATGGCAGCTCCGCCAATGCACTGCCCTTTTATACCTTGTGTACGCTATACTGCCATCATCTGTATATGTGTATACCGCTACCCCGTGACTTTTGTCACTTCAGTGAATGAACTGTACAAGGCAGTGCACTATTTCATGTTACATCCTCATCAATCAGCGTTAAAGCCGTGAACGGATGCATACCATACAGAGCCTACTGCACAGTGGATCGCTGATTTCAGTGCTTCCAGCTGTGCAGACGGTTCTATTCGGTGTGTATCCGTTCTCAGCGTTAACGCCCATTGCTAATGTAACAAGAAAAATGACACTTTGTAGCGCAGTTTAATATATTGATAATGTAGTTTATATTACGATGTGACAACAGCGACTAATTCATGGTTTTATTACCTGATGTCAGTGATTTTATATTCGCCTGATATGATACTGTAAATGCTTTTAAGACCTGATGATATTCAATCGGCCGGAAGTGAATGTTTAAATAAAGATCTTATTAGCAGCTCAAGACGGTAAAATGATATTTTTTTTCAAATACCTGCACGCTGTGGGGTACCAACTCTTGAAAATATACTGATTTCGATGAGCTTATTGACTTTATATAAGAGCAAAACTTCTTAGGGTTTCGAGTCATATGTGCTAGCCTCTCAATGTCTTGTATTTAGAGAAAAATATAAAGGTATAATCTTAAGTCAGAGTCAGAAATCACGAAACGGTAGAGCCTTGCTACTGGCCTCTGACCACTTACTCCACTATCAGTCGAAATTATTCTTTCATTTAATGACCCTATTATCAGACATAGAAGAACAAGTAAGCAAGGATGCCGAACGTGCAATACCCAAAACAAGATTTAAATTCATGAGGGTGATAGGTGCATCTTAACCATCAAAAACATGGCAAATAAATGTGAGAGAAACGATATCTTATGAGAGTAATGATAGGTATCCTTCTTGCATGCTTCTGTATTTCAAGATGAAAGAACTCTGCTATTACCAACGGAAGGGAGCGACCCTACTTCGCAGACAGAACTTTGCAATCACCAACGGAAGAGAGCAATCCCACTTGGTGGAAAGGAGATGAATGGAGCAGCTCAGAATACTGTCTGTGGTCCAGTCCTTCCGTAAACCCATTGATAAAATATGAGTCACACGTCAGAGCGAGCGAGAGGCACTGCAGCCAGACTCCAGCTGTCCAGCTCACAAAGCCCGATCAGCAAGAGATGTCGAATCAAAGAGCGCTCACTTGGTTACATTGAAACCGCAGGTGTCCTATGACAAACAGCTACTAGCCCTCTTGGCCGCTTAGTAACACAAATTTTTGCCGTAGGCTCCTTTTACACTCAATACAGCCGCGCGGGATTAGCCGAGCGGTCCAGGCGCTGCAATCATAGACTGCACGGCTGGTCCCGGCTGAGGTTCAAGTCCTCCCTCGGGCATGGGTGTATGTGTTTGTCCTTAGTTTAATTTAGGTTAAGTAGTGTGTAAGCTTAGGGACTGATGACCTTAGCAGTTAAGTCCCGTAAGATTTCACACCCATTTTTGAACACTCAATACATCAACTATTCTGCATGACACGAGACCTTGGTAGGTTTCAGGAGGCATATGGCGTTAAATGAGCACGGAAAAGACGTGTAATGACAATCTGTAACGTCCAAAACAACAGCTTCTACGTCTACTGCCGTGTAAATATAATGCAGTCCTTTATGGAGGGACTTAGCACAGTCCTGTGATCCAAGACAGTAATTTCTACATTTACTGTCACATAAATATAATGCAACGGGCTTCTAGCGAGATGCTAAGATGGAAGGCAAATGTCAAAATAATTCAAAGGCGTGCAGACGTTCTTGTTTCCAAGTTATTACTGAGAAAGTTTGCAGAATTAACATTTGCAACAGACTGCAGAACAATATACTGCCACGAATGCACGTCTCGCATAAAGACTCTGAAAACAAGAGATGGTAAAGAAAGCTCGTACAGAAGCAGATTTCTGTTCTCTAGTCACTCCATTTGTGAGTAGAACAGGACCGAAATCAGCGAATGTTTTACTGAAATTAAGGAATTTTGCGTCAAGCCTGTTAGTGAACATGTACATCAAAGAACCAAGTGTAAGCATTCACTCAATTTTAAACTCAGGAAACGACACATGACACCAATCATAGAACATCTATATCTAAGGGTTCCTGCTTCACTATTTTATATTTAACGTTTAAGATATGACATCAGATGTTTCCACAGGATTTCTAAATGATGTCCAACGAATGTCCAGGTGTGGTTCCTTCAACAAGGCCGCTTGTGAGGGAAGACTTTCACAGGCCAAGGTTGTGAGTGCCAGATGTGCGGCGTAATGACCATGCTTGGGGCTTGAGGGAAGCAGACCATGGTGGCCGAGCGGTTCTAGGCGCTTCAGTCCGGAACCGCGCTGCTCCTACGTTCGCAGGTTCGAATCCTGCCTCGGGCATAGGTGTGTGTGATGTCCTTAGGTTAGTTAGGTTTAAGTAGTTCTAAGTTCTAGGGGACTGATGACCTCAGATGTTAAGTCCCATATTACTTAGAGCCATTCGAATTTGAGGGAAATTCTACAAATCGGATAGATTGAGAATATTGAAATATGTGCGACTGGAAATCTACAAGTCTGCTAGCTTGAGAATATTGTAATATGTGCGACTATAATTAGACTTTCAAATACTTTTCACAGTTGTCGAACTTAGAGTTTTTCATTGTCATGGGGATTGCGAGGTCAGAACACCACAGTATCTAGAAAGTTGTGTGATGTCAAAAGGCAAAGTCTCGCCCCATGTAGGTGATGCAGGCGATAATGCTTTATGGGAATACCATCTTATGTAACATGGAGGATCTTCATACAGTTTCTGACCTAACAGAGGCATTTTGTTAAATTTCACTTCAAGAGGGGGACATTTGTTACAATTTCACCGTGACATGGGGTATTTTGTCACAATTTTTGCTGTAGTACGGACACTTAGCAACAATTTCACTGTAACATGTGGCAATAGGTGGCATTTCTCTGTAACCTGGGATATTTTCTTATAACTTCATTGTAAAAGTGGGCAATTTGATACAATTTATCTCTAAATGGGGTACTTTCTTACACTTTTTCCTGAAACATGAAGTAATGTTCCAATTTTTGCTGTAACATGGACAGTTTGTTACAATTTCACTGTAACATGGGCAATTTGGTAGAATTTCTCTGCAATATGGGGCATTTTGTTACAATGTTACCTTAATATAGGGCATATACTTACAAATTCACCGTAGATGTATGGTGTGAAATGTTATGTAGTCTCTCCTGTTCAACATAAATTGTTCAGTTTCCTGCCACATCTCGCTCCATATAAAATAAATAGTGTCCGCACTTCATCCAAAATATTTTAGAGAAGCGTTCATGGAATCACACTCCTCACAACCTTAAATAAATATAAGTTCAACTACTGTCGAAAATATTTCGCTACAGTTGACCACAAACTAGCAAATGTAGTTAATTAATTGCTCATCTCCTAACACTTTCAATACGCACTGGCGGGAGAATTCCTACACAAACGCCCTTGTTGAAGGAACCATAACAGCACCTGTCGGAAATTGTTTAGAAATTGTACACAAATCTATAAGCTATCAAACAGAAGGCCCACTACCCCGCAATCGATTAAGGTAATGAAAATCTTTTGCATTCATATTCATACTGATAACAGTTGGCATTGAATATTCTCTGTGTAAAACTACACAATGCCATACCAATCACACAAGAAAACACCATAAAATTCTATGTATGTATGTACAATTCCCAGTGACATTAATGTGACCACCACCTATGTCAATGTCCAATAACCATTCACAGAACAGTGTAGCAGGTGGCAGCACTGACAGTGGAGGGTATACAGGGTGCTTCAGAAGTGGTGGTCAATAAATCACACATGGAAAGTATAGGCAAAAAGTACCTAAAAAGTTTCAATAAACATGGTGCATGGGGGCTTAATTAAATAAATTGCAAACAATTTTAGTTTTTGGTAGCTGTAAGTCCGATTACGCTGTTTCGTAAACAGCTGGCCCTGACTAGTATTATTACGCAATCTGACTGCATAGAACAACAACAAAGAATGAAATGAAAATTTTCATTAACACAATTAATTAATTAAGTCCCCAGCAACTATAAAATCTACAAAGCCAACAAAGCACAAGTGTAGCTGTTCTGTATGTGGTAGTATGACTCAACGCACATCTGGCACGGTTCTACTTCAACAAGACAATAATTTTAAATACCAATTATACTGACGTGATAAAAGAAAATTAGAAAAACTATACTTACGCAAGAAAACCAGAATTACACTCTAATACAAGAACACAAGCCAGATGCTTTGTTGACTGAACCTGTAATGATGCATTATTTGAGACACACAAATAATAAAAGAACATAGTGGTTTTTACCTTCATATATATTGACGAAATGCACTCTGATCATTACAATATCTTCATTAGAATAACATCTGCTATCTCTCCCATCAAATAACTGCATAAAACATGGAACAAACACTCCCTACTACCACATATCCACTCCGACTTCACGACAAGCAGTGCCCACCACAACTTCTCGGCAAGAACTGCCTGCCGCTGCCTCTCAATAATCACTCTCTGCTACAACATCTCAACACAGACTACTCCGAGTCCTCGACAGGCACTGACTTCCACGAGTTCTTAACAGGCACTGACTGCTACGAGTTCTTAACAGGCACTGTGGAGGCGGCAGAATAATACTCTTTGGCGCAATCTCTGGCGCAGTGGCTCAGTGTAGCCACCTTTCATATGCCCCTCCTCCACAGGCCAGAATTTGATGGTATTTTTGCCAGCATTGGTGGTGAAAATACCACCAAATTCGTCCACAAAAATACAGACAAAACAAAAGATAATATTAATACCTAAATATCACATAATTAGTTAAAATTTTGGCTTTGCACTGACCTTTCAATAACCTAATATATATAATACAATAAGCAATACAAATTCTTTCATACATGTGGCTTTACATAATAGTTTGCACAATACACAAAAAATCAGTTTATACAAATGTTCACATAAAATGCTTCAATGATTAGTTTATACAAAAAAAAGACACCAACAGGTGACATCTTTTCAGTAGAAGCAGTCCATCAGTGGCACCCAGTAAAGTTTAGCAGGTACACCCAGCAACAAGTCACATTAGTTCAGTAGAAGCAATCCATCAGAGGCACCCAGCAATGTTGAGTAGGTGCAGACAGCAACAAGTGACTTCATTTCAGTAGAAACAGTTCATCAGTTGCACCCAGCAATGTTGAGCAGGTGCAGACACCATCAAGTGACGTCATTTCAGTAGAAGCAGTCCATCAGTTGCACCCAGCAATGTTGAGCAGGTGCAGACACCAACAAGTGACATCATTTCAGCAGAAACAGTCCATCAGTTGCACCCAGCAATGTTGAGAGCAGGTGCAGACACCAACAAGTGACATCATTTCAGTAGAAGCAGTCCATCAGTTGCACCCAGCAATGTTGAGCAGGTGCAGACACCAACAAGTGACATCATTTCAGTAGAAGCAGTCCATCAGTTACACCCAGCAATGTTGAGCAGGTGCAGACACCAACAAGTGACATCATTTCAGTAGAAGCAGTTCATCAGTGGCACCTAGCAATGTTGAAGAGGTACACACAGCAACAAGTCACATTTCTCAGCAGAAGCAGTCCATCAGTGGCACCCAGCAATGTTGAGTAGGTGCAGACAGCAAGAAGTGACTTCATTTCCATACAAGTAGTCCATCAGTTGCACCTAGCAATGATGAGCAGGTCCAGAGAGCAGTCCATGATATTCACTATCACCGATCACACTGTTCATCAGCAGAGATTAAACATGTCCTAGTGGCACCAATCATGTAGAAAAGTACAAGTAACAGTCCATAATATTCACTATCACTGATCACACAGTTCATCAGCAGAAATTAATCATTCCTAAGTGTCACACATTACGTTGAAAAAGTGCAGGTAACAGTTCATAATATTCACCATCACTTATCAGACAGTTCAGGCATGAACAATAGTTTGAATACACATACAAATGCTTTTACAATGCTCTTACACTAAACATACAAATTCTAATAAACACACAAATAATATCAGATAATTGTCGTAGTAACTATTACAAATACACAAATATCAGTAAACCTATAATATTTATGGGTGTCAGTGCAAGCCACTACACACAAATAAAATAATATTTACGAGATAGGTGGGTAGGATTAGGAAAGGAAAACACACAAAACACACTCATTCATCTTTCGTCCACATTAAGTACTACTGTGTAATTGAATAGTGTTAACTGTGTAAATGTAATTCTGTCAAAATCTGATGTTCATCATGTGTATCAAGTAGTAGTGGCAGCAATGTATAACAGTCAATAATAGTTAAGTCAACGTCATAGTCATCATGTCAAGACCAATGTTTGCCAAGCCAGATCAAAATGTACGGTTGCTGAACAACTGTCAGTGAGCCAAGATATGCAAATACTTCCTCTCTTCAAAAAAAAGTATATACTGCTTAGTGATTTAACAAACTGTGTGTAGACAATCTTCCTTCCACTTTAGTATTCTAGTCTGCTATCTTCATCTTCCTTGTTCCATATAGACCAACAAACAAACAAAAAATTATGCACCTCACTTACTTCACCTCTTATACACCAAAACTCCAATAATCATCAACTTCACACAATCTCAATAATACCTCAATAATACCTCTTCAATACGTCGATACATATAAACCTTATTGCCAATATATGCTCCTCACTTACTTTACCTCTTATCCACCAAATCTCCAATAATCATCAACTTCACACAATCTCAATAATACCTCTTCAATGCGTCGATACATATGAACCTTATTGCCAATATCATCTCACTTCCAACACAACTCTTTCCTCTAGCCAGTCTCCTCGAACAAGTACAGATAAAATACTAGTGCAAACTTCAGTTCATCATCCCATACAATCCGAAGACACACTGTCAACACACAACCTCTGTGTAATCCATCTGACCCAAATCTTCTACTCATTATGAATTATAAACAAAAGAAATGCATACATGACCTCTAACAGACTTAGTTCGAATAAATCTCAGTAATTAAGTACAATTACGGAGTGTGAATGATCATAATATTTCACAGTGTGTACACCACTTCAAGAATTATGGCAAACAGAAGCAAAACATGTGGAGTGTTTCTTGTGACAAGTGTCACTTCCTATTTCAATTGCTCACAAAAAATGCAGTGTAATAACTGTCAATGGTCTAAACCTAGTTTTGGTATGTCATGTCGTTAGCTTCCTTCCTATTAGCATAAGCTTATACAGCTTCCATAAAACCTTCAGCTCATGTGACCTCAACGAAGTTCTTTGTACCAATGTCGTTCGTCGAATTATAGCAGTTCATTTTCTTATCTTAAAAATACAAGGCACTGAGCGTAAGCAAAACAAGCAATAGCGAGTAAATATACCAGTAGTGAACAGAATGTCAACCAGTGGATGCAGCACAATTCCTACAACGAGGCTCTGCCAAGCGAACAATCTATAATTAATATAGTAGTGTGACCTAAACTCTATGTTTGTACACAGTATATCAGCATTTCTATATACCAAATTAAAGAGTAGTTATAACAACAAAACAGAAATGTGTAAATATGCAATCCACAAGCAAGGCAGCAAATATGTTATCTAACATAATAAACAGGTCATTAGCATCATATCAGCATAAGCAAATAAATGTTCATATGTCATCTTAATAAGTAAACATGAAGGCGCAAGCAGATAAATCACAAAGTATAACTTACATACATATCAGCACAACTAATCAGGTAACAATTATAATTTAAATAAATAAGCACAGCAGGCACATAGTTAAAACGTATGACATCAGTGAAAAAGCAGTGCAGCCAAGCGATGCATAATATATACAAATAACAATCCTGTTCATTAATAAAACATTGACAAAAATCAGCAAATGTACGCAAGCACGTCGCTTCACACATATATTCATAGAACATGAAATTTAGCACAAAGTATGAATCACGTAACTGCGAGCAGCAAATTACGTCTAAAGTACGTACCTAAGTGGAAATATGTTACCTGAAAAATGAACTCAATTAATAGTTACCGTTTTTTAGTTTATTAGTTTCTTCTTGGAAATTACATTCTTTCTGAAAATTTCTCGATAGCAAGTCCTCTTAACGTCGGAGACACACAGAATTTACCTGAAGTTCTTAAATATCTTACACAACCGTATCCTGAAAAATACTGAACGTTAATAACATAATTCATCAAGTCACTATATCTTTATACTGAATTTAATCGGAGGAATTAGACTGTGAATTTGTTTACGGCTGTCAGTGCATTCGCACTGAGCGTTCGATCAGCTGTAGGCGCGTGACGTAGGAAGCAATTGTTCGCGGTCAACGACTGCCTTGGGCGGCGCGCAGACTTGACTGTTGCTTTGAGTATGTGCCGCCGCCAAAACACAGCGCGGTATCCTTGTACTCTCTGCGTGTTTACATGTAGCTGTTAGTTTCTCACACGTATGTCATTCCACAAAAATTTTGACGTTTGATATATGATGTATTCCCTTAGAGCGTCGTGATTTAAGAGTTTCTACTTCAACAGTGTTATCATGTATAATTTTGCGAATTCTATATGGACCGTTATAAAGCAGAAAAAATTTGCGACACAAGCCTTTTCCTTTGTGAGACAAACGATGAGACTTAATTAACACTTTTTGACCAACTGACAAGATTTTTGAACGACCAGGACGCTTAGCTGATTTCTCTCTTCTAGCAGCCGCAGATGCAATATTTTGCAGAGCCAGGTTGACAACTTCAGAATGCCGCAGATTCCGTGAAGTCGGAAAAGGAACGATTTCAGAAATGCGATTTGTCGGTGCTTTGTTTTTTAATATCAGAAAAAGGCGGTAAAGAAGTTGAATCATTAGGGAGTTCATTCAGAATGTTTTGAAAAATATGAAGATACTGATCCCACGTTCTGTGATTCTGATGACAATAAAGACGACACAAATTATTGATTTCCTTCATCCATCTCTCTGAAGCGTTAGATTGAGGGTGAAAAAGTGAAATGAAAATTGGTTTAATTTTACGACGCTGTAGAGTACGAAGCCAAATTTTAGAACGAAACTGTGATCCATTATCTGATATAACCTTATCAACATGACCAACTTCTTTAAGAAAATGGTTGATGAAAGCATTAGATACAGAACGAGCTGTTGCTTTGCGTAATGGTGTAAAACACACATATTTTGACGTCAACTCCACTGCTACGAAAATGTACGCAAAACCATTAGTAGATCGAACCACTGGACCGAACAAATCGACTGCAGCCATCTCCTTTAATTTCGCTGGAATGATAGGAAACAACGGTGCTCTGTGAGAAACTGTTGGCGGCTTAGCCTTTTGACATAATTTGCATTTGGCCAGAACAGATCGAATACGTTTTTCCATATTACTGAAGTAGCAATTTTCTCGTAATTTATGAAAGCATTTTCTGGGACCAAAGTGTGCATAACTGAAATACGTATACCAAATCAGCTTATTAACCCACTCATCAGGAATACAAACTAACCAAACAGAGTTGTCGACCGATTTTCGTTTAAAAAGAATGTCATTGCGAACTAAATAATGCTGTCTAATCGCTACGCTTTCCTTTGTCCTCCACTTCTCCTTAATATCCTTCCAGATTGGATCCTTATTTTGCTCCTTAGCGATGTCCTGGAGCGACGACGAAATAAAGTTCTCAAACGCAACACCTTGTATATACATCAAACAATAATTGTTTTCTATGCAATCCTCTTCAGCACTTTGTTTCAAACCCATAGGTGCACGTGATAAAGCATCAGCAACAATATTTGAAGAACCCTGTATGTAAACAATACTGAAGTCAAATTCCTGTAGGTACAACGCCCATCGTGACAATCTGCCGTGAGTTAATTTTGTTGACATAAGAAATTCCAGAGCTCGATGATCGGTGTAAACCTTAGTATGTCTGCCAAACAAAAATGTGCGAAATTTTGTGAAAGCCCAAACAACAGCCAAAGCTTCAAGTTCCGTAATCGAATAATTCTTTTCGGATTTAGAGAGAACACGACTTCCAAATGCAATAGTCTTTTGTACTACAACGCCGTCTTCTTCTATCTCTTGAAATAAATGTGCCCCTAGGCCCTTGTATGATGAGTCCGTCGCCAAACAAAATTCTTTAGATAAATCCGGATGTGAAAGAAGTGGAGCAGCAACTAAAGCATCACAAAGTTGTTCAAATTCTGACTGAGCTTCCTCATCCCAACACCAATTAGATTTCTTTCCAGATAGTTCACATAAACGAGGTGTGGCCAAATCGTCCAATCTAACAAAGCGTCGAAGAAAATTACAGACACCAACGAAACTACGAACATCACGTTTTGTGGTAGGAACAGCATAGTTACGAATAGCGTCTAATTTCTCTGGATCAGGAAGAATACCTTCTGTAGAAATAATGTGACCGAGAAATTTCACCTGAGAACGATCAAATTCAGATTTTTCTAAGTTCACTGTAATGCCAACTCTTGCAAAGATACGTAACAATGAATCCAAAATTTTGTTGTGCTCACTCCAAGAATGTTTAGCAATAAGAATGTCGTCAACATATGAAGTAATATTGTCACGAAGATAAACAGGTAAAATTTCGTTTAAGCTACGAATGAATGCTGCTGAAGATACAGTAAGTCCAAATGGTAATTTACGAAATCACTTTTAGGTACAATTAGTCATATCAGGTTATTATTTACTTACTCACTAGATAGATTGATAGTCGAAGAGTTGGTTTGACAGATGCAAAGAATAGTAAAAGAGTAGGCAGCGGTGCAGAAAACTAAAAGAGAAATAGCACCACTACAGCTCGGGGCCCTATGCTCGCTATGGCACATATTCACTTAGAGTAGTGAATCCCCTGAGGACATTAATAGCCGCACATAATTTCCAGTTTGTGACTTAATGGTCAATTTGGTGGGAGTGCGTACGTAAATTGATCTAACCATGCACATGGATGTATGTCATTCTTAGAATTGCGGAAGATCTTAAATTTCCGAACAGTCAAAAAGTGTTTATAGTCAAAGTTTTCGCCTCGTGGCGACAAAGACCTACCGCGTCTGTCCCAGTCCGAATGTCGATTATTGTCAAGTTCGCGCGCCTGGCGCTCTCTTGTCGCATTCCGTAAATGAAACAAATTATTTTCTTCAAAGCCCTCTGCTAGATTTCTTCTGCTGTCTTTTCCTACAATTTCGCCTTCAATTTGTTTGACTTGCTTTTTTAATGCCTCAAATTCCCTTTTCACGCGTTCATTAAATTTTCCTTGATTTTCAACATGTTTATTTATGTTCTGGTATTCTTCGGTTTCTGCAAATGGTAATGGAGCTGTATCATCCGAATCTCTGTCCCCATGTAAACTGAGATTTGTCAATTTATCTGAAATCTCCTCAACTCTTTCCCATAAGTCACCTATTTTTTCCTTCTGTTTATTTACGTCTTCCGTAAGTGTCGCGACCCGGGTTTCAGTATTGACACATTTGGTAGTTCACTGTTCATATTGTTGTGTTAGATTATTTATTCTGTCATTTGGTACGGATTCTTCGATTCTCTCAAATATTTCTTCCTTATCTTTTGCACGTTGTAAATTTAACTCTGAAAATTTCTGTACTATCACGCAATCTCTTTCTTCCTGTTCCCTGCCCTGTTCCTCTTGTCTGATTTCTGTTGATATTAAACTATTATTGTCAGCATTCAAAATCGGCTGTACTTCTTCTCTAATTTCTTTCTTTGATTCATCATTCGTATTTTTGAAACATGTCCCTATTCGTGAGCATAACCGTGTTGTCATTGCTTCCATCTCAGTTCTAATTTCAGATCGTAACTGTGATCCCAAATTTAATATAGCACTCATTAACTGCTCCATTTCTTCTGTCGTTAACCACGCAATCTGAGAATTTTTCGATTGTGAAAAATTTTGAACTGTTTCCGGACTATTTTCCCTGCTTATTAAATTGTTTTCAACACCATTATTCATCATACGGTTGTCCTGTGTTGGCGAGTTCGCCATGTCAACAATTTCGTTATTCTGACTATTCATCATTTTTGCCTGTCTCATAGACCGCGTAATCATTTACAAAACATAAAAAATTCGTCACTGTTCGAAAATTACACACAATGCCTCCTTATCTCCAACAATACCATTTACATGCAATGTCTCCCTCAAACACGATCAATCGAACAATTGAAATAATTGCACTAAATTGTCAAACCCGTAGACAAGACAACAACAAAAAATAAATTTTGAAAAATACCATTAGAAGAATGACAATTACCAAATCTACACATGCAAAATAGACTACAATTACTAAATTACAAATTACTACAATACTACTGTCTACTATTTTTACAATCAGAAGATTCCAAGGGACGATCCGAAGCAGCGGTCGCCACGTGCATGGGGGCTTAATTAAATATGATTGAAAATATTTTTAGTTTTTTAGTAGCTGTAAGTCCGATTACGCTGTTTCGTAAACGGCTGGCCCTGACTAGTATTATTACGCAATCTGACTGCATAGAACAACAACAAAGAATGAAATGAAAATTTTCATTAACACAATTAATTAATTAAGTCCCCAGCAACTATAAAATCTACAAAGCCAACAAAGCACAAGTGTAGCTGTTCTGTATGTGGTAGTATGACTCAACGCACATCTGGCACGGTTCTACTTCAACAAGACAATAATTTTAAATACCAATTATACTGACGTGATAAAAGAAAATTAGAAAAACTATACTTACGCAAGAAAACCAGAATTACACTCTAATACAAGAACACAAGCCAGATGCTTTGTTGACTGAACCTGTAATGATGCATTATTTGAGACACACAAATAATAAAAGAACATAGTGGTTTTTACCTTCATATATATTGACGAAATGCACTCTGATCATTACAATATCTTCATTAGAATAACATCTGCTATCTCTCCCATCAAATAACTGCATAAAACATGGAACAAACACTCCCTACTACCACATATCCACTCCGACTTCACGACAAGCAGTGCCCACCACAACTTCTCGGCAAGAACTGCCTGCCGCTGCCTCTCAATAATCACTCTCTGCTACAACATCTCAACACAGACTACTCCGAGTCCTCGACAGGCACTGACTTCCACGAGTTCTTAACAGGCACTGACTGCTACGAGTTCTTAACAGGCACTGTGGAGGCGGCAGAATAATACTCTTTGGCGCAATCTCTGGCGCAGTGGCTCAGTGTAGCCACCTTTCAATGGGTCCACAAATCAAACTTTCTCGAGATATGACACATTTTCTGTTGCGTTCATCAGTGTCTAGGAACACTTGGAATCTCTAAACAATAAAGAATGTGTTCGATACGTAATCCATGCGTCTGAATGCAGCATTGAATTCGTCTCTAAAATGAGTTGCGGATCCTCTCAGGCAGTCCTGGGGAATTCTATAAATGCTGGAAGGCTGCTTCAGTCCGCAAGCGTAATTCAAGAGAGTTGACCTCGGTAGCGTAGACTAGGCTTTTGACGTGGCCCCACACACAGATATCCATGGGATTTAAAGCCAGAGACCTTGGAGACCATGGCACAGGTCCTCATCTACCTATCCATGTTTGACCGTATGTCTAAGTTAGAAGTCGGTGAACTCATAAATGAAAATGTGTTGGAGCCCCGTCATGCATGAACCACATATTCAAGTGTTGGTTCAGTGGGGGCTCAGTGGGACATCATGATGTACACCTGGAAGTACAGTCCGCAGAAACCGTATGTACTGCTGTACAGTCATTCTCTGTGGCAGGAAGTGTGGTCTAGTTACGCTGTCTCCAAACAGTGCTGCCCATACATTCAACGAATAAAGCTGCTGACGCCGTGACACGTGTGTTGTATTAGGACTGACATCGGCCAAAATTTACCAGGAAGTCCTCTTCAATTGACACTACATCCCAGGACAGGATTTCGTCTGCTCGATAATTTTCCGCCATTTCTCTCTGGACTTCGCTGTAGACCTCCAGTAATGGCAACCAACTCTGGCAGCGTCTTCTCCAACCTCATCACTCCATCTCAGCCTCGGTCGTCCTCTTGCTCTTCTCCCTCCAGGTTCACTGCAGCAGGCTTTCCTTGCAGGATCTGTGTCATCGAGTCATATTACATGTCCAACCCATCTCAATCTACACAGCTTTATGAACTTGGCCATATCATCCCTCACATAGCAGTCATAATCCTCGTCATTCCTTCGCCTTCTCCAACTCCCATTTTCATACACAAGTTCAAATGTTCTCCTCAATATACTTCTTTCATGTGATATCAGTTATGGCAGCGACAATTATGGTAGTTACAAATACTGTCACTGATATATCCAGCCTCATCCGTGAAAAGAATACTGCTTCCAAACAAGGGACTCAGGGTACTCTGTTGTTGGACCTATTAACAGAAATTCTCTCCAGGAGGTAAGTGTGTATTGTTGATGGCTTGCAGTTCTGGAAATAATATAGATAGAATTCTTGCCGATGTAAAATCCGCCACATATTGTTATGATTCAGGACAAGTGGCAATCCTCCTTGTTGAAGTACTCGGATGTTCGTGTACAATCCGTAACACCCTCTCCTCAACATCGGGTGTTATGGATCCGGGTGTGCGAAACTACAGGTTTCTCTAAGGCTCTGATGTAACCGTCTAAATGTACGCCTGTCGGACTACCTCAACGACGCTGCCATTCCCTTTGCTATACATGAAGTATATGTCAGCGTACTCTTCATTTGTGTAACCTCTGTCCTTGGTGCCTTCATGTTTGTAACTGATTATGAGGCTGGCACGACACAGTGAACGGAGGGGGAAAGGGAAGTAGTTGCGCATGGATAAACAAATGTTTCAAATGGTTCTCAGCACTATGGGACTTAACATCTGAGACCATCAGTCCCCTACACTTAGAACTACTTAAACCTAACTAACCTTAAGACAGCACACACATTCATTCCCTAGGCAGGATTCGAATCTGCGACCGTAGCAGCAGCGCGGTTCCGGACTGAAGCGCCCAGAACCGCTCGGCCACAACGGCCGGCGATGCATAAACAAATAGATAGTCGATCCCAAACCTTGAGATACCGACGTAAATACCGCGGCGTCCAGGGGCATTTACAGTTGGTTCCCAACTCGAATTAATGCGATGCCTCGGCAACGGTTGATTTGCAAACCCATGTTTATTGGAGCTTTTTATTTGCTTTTGGTCTGTGTTTTTCCATGCATGAATTATTGACCATCACCTCTGATATACCCTTTGTAAAACATGTCGAGGGGATGCAGAAAACCAGTGCAGTCATTGTAGTACTGCGACAACGGAGCAATTTATCCGACGCCTAAAAGGCCACGATCATTGGCTTTCGAGCCAGCAGACGTAGCATTCCTGAAACGAGACATTTACAAATTTAGCAAGCCTTTTAGTACGATCGATTGAACTGCCAATGCTAGAGAAATAAAAAAGCTCTTTAACACTATCAAATGGTTCAAATGGCTCTGAGCACTATGCGACTTAACTTCTGAGGTCATCAGTCGCCTAGAACTTAGAACTAATTAAACTTAACTAACCTAAGGACATCACACACATCCATGCCCGAGGCAGGATTCGAACCTGCGACCGTAGCGGTCGCTCGGTTCCAGACTGTAGCGCCTAGAACCGCAGGGCCACTCCGGCCGGCTTTAACACTATCAAAACACTAAATTAAAAGGTAGGTTAGTAGACTCAAAGCATCAAAGAATAATTGAGAGATAGTGAATTGGGTATGTGAGAGTGAATGTCCAGCCATTCCGTTGATTTTTCTTCGTTGTAAGCAGTAGAAAGTGAAAATCGTGTGGAGATTTTGTACGATTCCCTTAAAATTCCCCTTCTACAAAAGCCCATAAGAACTGTACAACACAGAGGCTATATCATCCGTTCTCTGCTATAGATGCCACAACATCTTTTCTTTGCTATCTGGGGATAACAGGCATTCCAAGATGCAAGCTGAAGACTAGCTATTATCAGTCCGAAAAACATCAGCTGGTATCAGCAATTCTGAAAAGGGCGATTGGCGTAATTTAAATCCGTGTCGAAAACGTTCGAAACGCTTTCCGATAATTTAAACTGAGTAATAAATTATTGAACAATGTATTTTACCATGAGGGAGGGTCGAATGAAAACATTAAGTATTTTTTACTGAACAAAAGTGGAACACAAGTGTATCATTTGACAAAGTCTCCCTATCGTTCAGCACATTTCCTCCAGCACGTTGAAAGTGCACGGATTCCTCTAAGAAAAATTATTTTGGCCGTTTGCACAGCCACTCGTGCACCGCTTGCTGTACCTCTTGATTCTTCCTCCCATCGTCTCACTGAGTGGTCCAAACATGTGATAATCACTCGGTGTGAGGTCTGGTGAAATGGTAGATGTGGCAGAATATCAAGGTGCAAGTCATCGATGGTTGCAAGGTTGCACGGGCAGTATGAGGTCGTGCACTGTCATATTGCAAAATGACACCTGTAGTCAGAAGTCCACGTCGCTTTGATCTTACTGCAAGCCGAAGAATATCGGAATATGACACACTGGTGATGATGTTTCTCCTAGTCATGTATTGTTCCAAGACAATGCCTCGTTCATCCCAAAAGAGAGGCAGCATGACACACTGGTGATGATGTTTCTCCTAGTCATGTATTGTTCCAAGACAACGCCTCGTTCATCCCAAAAGAGAGGCAGCAAAAACCTTTCCTGCAGATGGCTGTGTCTGGAACTTCTTGAGGTTTGGTGACGAGGAGTGGCACCATTCCTTACTTGCTCCCTTTGTTTCAAGTTGGTGGTACTGTACCCAGGTTTCGTCTCCTGTGACGATTCTAGTGAGAAAGCCATCACCTTTTGGCTCAAAGGCCGCAAAAGTTCTTCATAGATATCAACGCATCGCTCTTCCAGTTCTGGAGAGCGCTGCCAAGGCACATTGCAGGTACTTCAGAAAACTTAAGCACTTCATGAATGATGTGATGTGCTGAGTCATGACTAATGTTCACATCTGCGGCTATTTCATCCAATGTCACACAGCGATTTTCCATCATAATGGCTTTAACTGCTGCAGTAGACGCTGGTGTTACAATGCGATGTGTCTCATCTGGATGCTGAGCGCCTGTCACAGAAGTCAAGCGATTTCCGAACTTCCTACTCCACTCCTTCATTTGCTTCAGTGATAGACATGCATCTTCATATTGGAGAATCATTTGCCGGCGAATTTCAACAGGTTTCGTACTTTCACTGCTCCGAAAACATATGAGGGAATGCTGTTCTTCCTTGGTGCATGGAGCAAGTGGGGCAGCCATTTTGAGCTAGTGTTGTTAGCGCGTTTCACTTGTCTGTATTATGCTACCATCTGCGGGGCATTCCTTACATCATTGGTAACAGTACTGCCGACTTACAGAACAATGGAGCAAAATGCCAACTTTTAATTACGCTTTTAAGGGTTTCATTTGGGTCCCTCATATTGAGTTGGTACAGAAGTTCTAGCGTTTTTCCGTAAGTTAAATAAACACGATAGATACACATAACACAGACTTTAGGCATCAATAATATACTCTCCTTCACTATCGAAAACAGTGTGCCAACGCTGAGGTCACTTTTAGATCCCACGACTGTCGAAATCACGTTGTTTTGATGCGGAGGACTCTTCGAGTCATGTCGCGTTTTCATCTAGAAAGTAAGTTCCTTGAGGGTTGTTCGATAGAAAGCGGAAAAGGTGAAAATCTGAAGTGGATGTCATCGTGGAGTAGCACCACGCAGTCTTCCTGGTCGTTTGTTCTTGGATTGTGTCTGCAAGACATCACAGTTGTTGACAATAAATGTCGGCAATGATGGTTGTACCTCGGGGAAGCAGTACGTAGTACACCACACCGTCGTTGTTCCACCAGATGCATAAAATTATCTTTTGTGGATGCGCGCAGGCCTTTGTATGGCGAGCTGCTGCTTTGTTTGAGCTCAGCCATTCCTTTCTTTTCCTTATGTTGGCATAAAGACACCATTTCTCGTCGCCAGTAACGATACAGTATAGGAATGGCCGGTGTTGCTTACAAGCTAATTTGTGACGAGCAAGCAGAGACGCACATACGGCCACCCGCTGATTTTTGTGATTTTGGATCAGAGCATGCGGTACCCATATACCCGATTTTTGAACCTTCCCCATTGCATGCACAAGTCGCACGATGGTGGAATGATCACAGTTCATCACATTTGCCAGTTCTCGAGTACACTGAGTTGAATCATTGTGGATTAATGCCTTTAAACGATCTTCATAGAACCTCGAAGGTCTTTCTAAATACGGACAGTCATTAATGTGAAAAAGATCCCCCTTAAAACGAGAAAACCATTTTTTGGCGTACTCTGCCCACTGGCATTATCCCCATATGCGGCGAAAATGCTTCTGGCTGCCTCTACTGCTGTCACCCCTCTATTGAACTCAAGTCCGCCTCCGTAGCGTAGCGGTAGCATTACCGGCTCCCACGCAGGGGGCCCGGGTGTGATTCCCGGCATGGGACTGTGTGTTGTGTGTCCTTCATCATCATTTTCCCCATCATCACTGACTCGCAAGTCGCCGATGTGGCATCACCTAAGGCCATACGATCATTTCCATTTCCACTGACCTCAAACAGAAGAATATCTCGGAAATGTTCCGATTTCCCCACTTGGCACTACATTATATATATATATGTATATATATATATATATATATATATATATATATATATATATATAAGGTTCATTGACCATCTTCTTCTGTGCGGATGCACAAACAGTGCCCGAACACTTACGGAAATCGGCAAAAAGCAGCGGGTAATGAATATAATGGGCAGGGGCACTATGAATATAGTGCGGGACAGTAAGCTGGGAATGTGGGTCACACGGGAGGCGTGCCAGAGAGAAGTCCCTGCAGTCGCACTATCCTCTGTGTCCTCGGTGGCTCAGTTGGATAGAGCGTCTGCCATGTAAGCAGGAGATCTCGGGTTCGAGTCCCGTTCGGGACTTATATCAACGCCTGTATGCAGCTAGGGGTATTCATTGTAACTACATTTTCTATCTGAACTCAAACAGCAACAGTGAACTACAAATAAATAATGACAGTCGATAAATAGATCCATAGGGACCGGACTACCGACAAAAACGCTGAGAACGTATGCACCAATCTATTATATGCACTGGGCGGCTCCACATCAGAGCCTTTAACTACGAGCGGCATGTGCACTGTCTTCTCGTCTTACGGCTAACGTTGTTGCCCCTAGATCGCGGGTTCCCGAGTTTGACTTTCTTCATTCGGGGACTGAGTGTTTGTGTAGTGCTTATTATTTCGTCTCATCTTCATTACATAGATGCGCTAGTCTTAATATATTTTCCAGCTAGCATTCCACAGTTCCTCCGTGGCGCAAGTTTTGCTACCTTTCTTGTGTTATTTGTGACACAGTGTATTGTTATTTTTGCAGTTTATGGACTCAGGTTGTTGTACAACGCCCTGCTCTTGTCGGCAGTGACGGTGGAAGTGGCGCAGAATGACGGATGTGGCCGCCATGGAGCGTTCGCCAACTTATGGGACGCTGGCCGCGACAAGTGCTGCAACGTCATCTGGAAGAATGACGTCGTTCTATGCATCGTCACTGTTATTGGCCTTCACATATGATGCGCCTGCCTCAGAATAAACACATCACATAGAGCTTCACGTCTTGCATTTCTCTCGTCTAACGGCACAAGCAAGGAAAATGCATCTGTACACAGAATTGGACATCATTTTAGTCTCACAGCAGTACAAAACCACACGGCGCGTCGACAAATTTTTATGACTATAGTGATAAAAAAAAGAAAAAATACGACCCAAATATCTTCACTCTTTTTCAGAATAATCTTCATTTGTCACAACACGTTTATGAAACTTTTTATAAAGCTGCAGGAATCTCTCTCTGAAGGCTCCTTTGGGAATCGATCGAAAAGTTGACGGCACTCTTCTGCAGAGATCCGGTTTTGCGCACCTTTAAATTTTTTTTTTTTTTTACACGATTAGGCTACACTGCTGAACTTAGATGACTTTTAGTAGTCAGTACATCGCACCAAAAGTTGTTCAGTGAGAATTTCTGAGATTTAGTTACATAAAACATAGCACGGCAATAGCAAACTGACAGTGTGTTAGAGTTACAGGAAGTCGAAAGTCAAGATACAATAACAAGCCTGAGAAAGAAGTTGATATTGAGGCAGAGCAACAGAAGCCAAGACTCGTGTATTTATCTTACGTTGCTCCAATAGCCTGGTAGAGTCTTATAGAAACATGTCATTCAGTGCTCTTCGCATCCGTCAGCTGTGATAAAAACTCTTCCAAGTACTGTTAAAAACGATCTAGGTCTCCGGACAACGCATTTATGTTGCATTACGAGCAAATCTGTCGTGTCTTACGTGAGGCAGACTACTTGAAGATGACAAGGAGAGATGCAACGAACATCAGCGATATATCCCACTAAAACAACCAACTGACTACATAAATAAACAGAACGTCAGTAACAACTTGACACAGTATTAGAGCTGTAGGTAATAAAGTTGCAATAACACACTTGACAAAGAGGTTGAGACTGAGACAGAGAAAGTGGAACCCAATCCTGGGAAGATCGGTGGACTTCTACAGTAATATGACATCCAATGTATTTCGCTGTTTTTTCAATTAAGATAAAAAGTGATCTCTGCAATGTTAATAACAACCTAGGTTTTCCAAACTCGGGCGTGTGCCGCATTCCATTCGAAAGTGGCATGTCTTTTGCGAGGAGAACCATCACAACAGTCAAGGAGCATAAGCAGCACACCCGTTTAAAACAACGAAGCAAATCAGCTGCCCCCGAATACCTCCTCAAATATAATTGTCAAATGAAATATGATGAGACCGGTACCGTGGTGCAAACGCCAAGATTCTGGGACAGCGTAACTAAGTAGTCTATCGAAATAAAGATGCCGACAGTCGAACAACCCGAAACGAAGGTTTCAATTTAAACAAGGCTTGGGGTGCAGCACACAATTTACTGAGAAATATTGCTGACCATTACATCCACCAGAGCTGGGAAAAGCGGAGATAATGTGCGTTTCCCGGAATATCAGTGCCGGCTCTGAAAAACAACAGAACGTCGAAGGGTGCCGTGGGCGTCGGGAGAAGCACTTATGTATAAACTGTGGCACGAAACGAACAGTTATTCACATTCTGGTTGAGTCTACACCATCAGTACACAACAGCGCAACTCGCAGTGCCTGAAGAGAACAGCTGAGTCGGCGGTCGGAATATTGTGCGTAAAATGGAAACATCCATTTGGCTGAACACCCAGAAATTCACCGCCAACACAGATATTGACGTGCCCTTGCATACCGTATCAAAGAACTGTTGTCAATTTCTTGCCAATTTTATTTCGTCGTCTGCGCCACCAGCAAATAATATGGCGGAAAACTCAAGGATTTAATTTTGCCGGAAGTGAATTAATGATAGTTAATTAAGGACCCGTATTTATGTACAACACAGTTGCGACAGCTTTTTGACCGGCAATTAATACAGCTTGCAGGAAAACAAAGGGTAATTAAAGAAAATGAACACTTTTGAGATGTAAATATTAATTTAAGTGACGACTCAGGAATGAGAAACAATAACGAAACTATTTATTTGTAGATAAAACTTTTCATAATCTCGTGGTATTTTTGGTATCCTGTTGAAAACAGTGTTTTGAACCGCATTTCGCTTGAGCGGCCACAAAAACAGTATGTGTGCATTATACTGGCTAGGTGGCTAAATGTTCTAATAACGTAACATGACGAACCTAATTTATGGAAATTGTCCAGATTTCCAACCAAAATTTTTCTCTCCCCAAATGCAGGCGCCTAGAAACGAAAAGATTGAAAAGTCCCCTTAGAAAAATTGTACAAGACTGTGCTTAAACTGACATACAATATTTTTGGCGCAACGCAATCTGACTTTCAGTAATCCCTACAAAAGAATGTCCCTGACTAACATTAACCTATACGTTTCACAAATCACTTACCTCACAAAAATCTTCGTTACTCGAACTACTGCAATACAGCGAGCGCCACTACTGCCAGCTAAATAAAAGATTCAACCTACTGAAGGCACTAACTACTAATAGGCATAGTTAGCAAATGAAAGATTTTGATAGAGAACAAACAATGTATTTACCTTAATAGTGTTCAAAAATGATAATATATATACAGCAGTTCATGACATCCATTCTTACAAATGTACTGTTTCTGATCGACAAACGTCCAGATCATCCGCTCTCAAAAATGCGCCATCTCATTTCCCCACATCCACCACTGCTGGCGGCTCACCTCCAACTGCGCAACGCTACGCGCTGTTAACATCCAGCTGCCCAATACTACAATAGCCAACAACAATGCAAACCAGCCACAGACTGCACACAGCACAGCCAGTGATTTTCATACAGAGCGCTACGTGGCGTTACCAATATAAAAACTAAACAGCCTACTTACAAGATGACTTCATTTATTCATCACCGAGTGTTGAGAAATGGGTAGCCGACATAGCCTTTAATGCTAATATAACGAGTTATTCAGCTTCTAATAAAAAGTCTTACATGTGTTATCTAAAGGTACGTTTTTTTTTATTATCTACATATGTAATAAAATTGGTTCATTCATGTAAGCACTTCGTCTATTTGAAACAGAAAACCAAATAGTTTTCGAATGTCTTTTACAACGGCAACTACTTCTGGATGGTTCGCTCCTAATTCCCCAATGAAACATTGCGCAACACAATCTGAAGTTCGGGCCAAGCATGTAGGGCCTGCCTAGCACGGAAAACAAATTAGTTATCATTCCGTTTTCAGCTATAAAAGCAACTGTATCTTCGGAAAATCAATTAGAGGTAACTGATATACAGAATGCTCCTCTGCTAAAGGACGGTTGTTACTACACCATTAACTTAATACACCGAAATGACAGAGAGATGATGACTATCTTTGAATCAGTTTTTTGCGCCATGAAGTGAATAAATAACGGAGAAAGTTCCAATCGTCACAGCCCATCACTTAGCGTTCTGCATCTTTCCGCAGCTTGGAGTATGGCATCAATTACTTTAACAGAAACATATGTCACATTCCATAAATACTTTAGACTGTTCGTCTTTTCGCTAAGTTTAAATATTTTTGTTGCGCACACGTGTTATTACCATTACATTTCCCTTCGTGTAGTCTCCTCGCTATCCTGTAGAACCAGTACTGCTGAATGTAGTTTTGACTATCAGAATAGCTACTGCAACTGCCTGGAACAGCCGGATGTAGTGAGCATTGCGTAAAACGCAACAGAGAGTGCTGAAGTTACAAAACAACACCAGTGTGAATCCTCTAGTAATACTTGAATATATCCAAGTAAGGCATCAATATGGAAGCGTGGAGCAACGTACAGGTTGCATAAGGGGGTCACTGACAGAGCTCTAGCAATGACTGTTAAAAAGTCGGCAGTGAAAAGGAGTTGGGCAAATGGAGCAGCAACGAGTGACAGGAAATGGGACAAAGCAAAGACGGGAAGAAAGGTTAATCAGCCGTATTCCAGCTTTGAATGAAGAATCTACACTCATCTATAGGATCAATAAATTCATCTATAGGATCAATAAATTCAATCACACTATGGTACATATCCAGAGCACTTCTATAGAATATAAAGAGAAGTGTAACAGGACAATTAGTGAAATGTCCTTCCAGATTAAAAATGTGTGCTAAACAACGACTCGAACCTGGGGTCTCTGACTTTTGTAGGCAAGTGTTCAGCAACTTTTTTTTTACGAAAACTTTTTATTGTACTCAAGTATAATGAATTACAATATTTTCCAAATATACTGTAGATGCATGGCTTAATCATTACTAATAGATGTTCCAAATAATTTACATTAAACAAGGAGCTCATAATAATAGTAAAGGCTGATAATAGCAGTGTACATTCTATATCCATAACAAAACAATTTTTTAAACAATACAAGTTTTTGCAGCAGGATATTTTGTGTGTACTGTGTTGTTGATTGAACTACTTTTACGTATAAACTGGAGAATTTAAAAAGCAGATTTCCAACGATTGCCACAGGATACAAATGTTTTCCTAAAATAAGAATTTCATGTGATTTGTTCAAATTTTTTGTCGAGAAAGTCATGTTCCAATTTATTGTGAATTAAACTGTATACATAATAAAATTATATATGGTACAAAACGTATAATTTTCTATTCTTAACCTACATCGAGAATAACATATAGATAACGGTGCACTCACAGTCCATATCTGACTCTTAGATGATGTTTAAGACTCCATTGTTGCAATGACAGACACAGTCGGTACATGCCGGTATATCAGTTTCCTTCAGAGTAGTGAGAACGAAGTTAAACATTCAACAAACCAGGCAGAGACACTGAGTTTAGTGGCAGGGAAAATTTCAGATCTGGTCACAAAACATGATCAATGTTTATCATATTAATGGAAGTTCTCATGAAGATAGAGTTTCTTTCCCATTCAGTTCCAAAAGCTAATCGTTTTCTTGCATAGATATGTGTGTCTCATACTTTCTTCAACACTACACACTTTAATACATTGACTATTCCTTGCTAATCTGCTGCACCTTAGTCAACTGATGAATGGCACCCAAGTAAGCGGATTCTTTAATATCTGCTAAAAATTTCTTCTGATGTCAACAAACTTCAGTTACTCCTCTACACACAGAAAGCTAAATGGAATCAACATATATTAGATAACCAGCCTGTCTCTTATTTCTTACTTTTCCTTTTAATACGTAGACCGCAAACACATATCCATGTCCACATTCATTCAGATGTATCACAAGTGCATCAGACAAATCACCTCGATAAAAATCAACTACATGATATCATAAGCGGTGGACACAGGCATAAATTAAAATTAAAATTATTTTTTGAAACCGGATTTCTCTGGATTTTTATCAAATCACAGTGTAAACATTTTTGATTTAGTTCAGTACATTCTATATGTCAACTCCACTGCAAAAGCTCTCATTAAGAAATTATCTGTTTTCAGTTAAATACATTGTACATACAAGGTGGTCAGAAACAGTATATAAAGCTTATGAGAATGTTGTGGGGTAGGTTATGCTGAGAAATAACTGTGTTAAGAAAAAAATTCGGTGCGTTCCGCCGTTTCCGATTAAGGTCGTTGCGCACTCGATTTCAAGTGACCCGCCAGACACTATTAGTGTCAGTTGTTCTCATAACGTAAATGATAGCGCACAATACTGCTCAGCCTTTGTCTTGGGTCTGTTCTTTACTACCATCCCATGTTCAGTTTTTGTATTGGTCTCTTGTTTGGTTTTAGCAAATAACACGAAGCCCACGTTTGGCGACACCGTCTCTGGCAGGCCGCTTGGTTTGCGTGCGCAACGGCCTGGTTGGCAACCATCAATGTTAATTACTTTGAAAACGGCGCTATGTGTCGAACTTTTTTCTTAACATTTGTTCCCCAGCACATTCTATGCTGCAAAATTCTTACAAACTTCTCAGACTGTTTCTGACCACCTTGTATGTGCGTCACATATACTTGTACCACGGTAACTGAATGCAGTGGATGTGATAGAATTAACAAAGTTTGCGTTTTGTAGACGGTGTTTTAATATTGTTATTCATTTCATGACCGGCGATGTCTTTCTTTTAGCTTCTTACCTTTTCGATGTTACTGGCTACTGCTGGATGCTGCATAATCTCTGGTCTTTTCCCGTCATAGCAGTTCTACGTTATCTGTTATAAATGACAGCTTTCAGTGTCAAACATGAATTTTCGCTAAAAGTTTATCTGACACAGTCCTGGCTTCAGAATGTAATGCCATGTAAAATACAAGTCTTAAACAATCCGAAGAAAACTTCTGAATGGGATTTGACACAGTATTCTTCAAACGAAATACTGCCGTAGCCAACATACAGCCCCAGTTAGATTTGTATTGTTTGGCAGTGTATGCATTTATTTAGATTTTCACTCCATACAAAGTTCGTGCTACGTCTTCCAGTTATTGAATAGTTCTAATTTTATTATAAAACTATGATGTTCGTGTAATATTCTTAACTTTCCATAGACACAGTTTATGGCTCTAGACACTGTCCATACACACATTTGCTCTTCCTCCAACAAGCTTCTTAACTCCTGACAGTAGTTCACTTTTTCCATTTCTTTGACCCATGTGTCCTAATTTAGAGTGCAAACAGTTACTGACTTCTCAAATTTAACTTGAATGATCTCCTCCATTAACTGTTTCAAAAACCGCTTCGACTCTTCTCCCCTCACTCATGTTTCTTCACCAGTAGATGCTTCTATCTACCATTCAACCTTCTTGCCATCTTCTCCACCTCCCTTCCATTTTTCCACAGTCATTGTATAACTAAAATGCATGATGCTCCAACATAAAGTTCCCTAAACATCTGTAATGCATCGGCATTATGCAATAAAGTATCAAGCAATATTGATAACACTACTGTAGCAGGAGAGATGTGGGGCTTCGAGCACAATAGACTCATTGCTCTCCTGTAAATAAATTGGTCGCCTGGCCACACCTCCTTATGTAAACTAACTGGTCACTTGCCTGTGGTCCTTACGTAAGCAAAATGTCTGCTAGATGCTTTTAGCCTTATGTAAACAAACCACACACTTGTTCTATTATGTTATGTTTATGTAATCCAATGTATGACTAGATTCTTTTAGCCCAATATTAATGGTCATAGTTTATGATCCAAATTGGCCATCTTCTCCCTCTTACCTGTCTCCTCCCCCACTCATCTACGCCAACTGGGTGATGTACAAATGGTGCGAGGGATACCAGTGTTATTTAGCACATATTTTGCAAATTTTTCGTATACAGTATTGCTACAGGTCGTGCATTGCCATTGTAAAATCTGAACCTTCCATTGTCATTTACAGTCTTGAGGAAATTTGTTTCAATTTTTGGTCGTGTTTCTCCCAGTATCCAAATACCGACTTTTCATTATCATCATCCTTAGACACGCGGCGATTATCTCAAATATGAGGCGTTTAATTTTTAATAATTAACACATTGCATTACTTAAAAAAATATATTCGTTTATCGATATCTTATGGTTCCATGTTTAACAGTTACTGCAGTGTTACGTATCAACTCTATTTATCTATGAATGTTTTACTGTAAGAAACTTGTCCCTGCATTTTTGGTGTGTTACAAACAGTGGCCTACACACTATGACATCACTATCAAGTTACCTTAGAGGAGTCTGACACTATGAGATTACAGTAGACTTGTACGAGTAAATAATGTTGGAAAATATAGAGAATATAATTAGGAACATTTCTGCAGATATGTATGTTAAAAAACACACGAGACATCGCTAAATTACTCTAATAGCCCCGCTTGTGCTGCTGCCATCACTGGTATAGGACAGATGGAGATAATTACATCCCATTTAAAATACAAGCAAAAATGACATGTGTCTGCTGCTCCGATTGTGTGCTGATTTTAAAATGATAATTGTAAAGTTGCCAGACTGAGACAAGTGCATAGGATTCGTGATGCATTTTAAGTGTTTCATTTCAATGTATTGAAGCATAACGTGATAGCTCTCTGCAGCACCGTTTATATTTTGTAACACTCATCTCATAAAACTTCCTGCAAATGTGACGTCACTTTGACATTACATGCTTTATCGACAAACGATGTGGCGGGTGCCATATTCATTTTGGCATATTTAACTGCTTTGTATAATAACTTTCAGTATGCCATTTCAAAGCAATGGCACATTGACGGCGTAGCACACATATCTCAATCTTATCATTAAAAGTCAGTGAACAACTCATCAATGATATAAGGCTTCAAGAGATAATCAAGATTTTAGAGGAAAGTCACATGGCTAAGCCCTAGAATAAAGGCAATCCGGTTTTAACAGCCGAGCAGAGCAGACGTCGTGTGTGTTTCCGCCTGCAGTGCGAGCACGCTCTCCTTGTTTACTTCCTCTGGCCAACACTAACGCGACGTCCAAGTGCGGCAAGATCATGGCCTACCAATGCCGAAAATCAACACTGAAGTCTGCTCTTAGAAACGACTTTGTTAGGCCAAAAGGACTCGATGTCGAGTACTTTTTAAAAGGAACAGTCCAAGATCCTGGCTGCTGACATTGTTGGCATCCATTTTTCGGTCATAAGTAACTTGGTCTGCGTCAAACTTACTAATGACGCTACATACGACAGGTTTCTTCGAGAGATGAAGCAAGTTCTCTGCTTCTGCCATGCAGACGGAAATGTCGGCAAAATCGAAACTGACCATGACAGACTGGGACTGCGGACTAGACGCATATTCGAACTACATTTTGAACTGCCGGCAGCTTTCGTTGTGCTGGCGCTCCGCCCCTATGATACAATACAAGAACATGTGGCAGAAAAGTGGGTTCAATTTAGGACATATCCAGTCCTCAGTGGAGTACATCAGGTGCAATACGCACCATCGTACCTCCAAATAGGAGGCTACCGGACCATAGTTATTTATGATGGTCAGCCTAAAATGTGTTCTGGATGTGGTAAAGAATGTCACCTATGTTCCGAGTGCCTCCAACGTCGGATCACACACCTTCCACTGCAGGAAAGCGACAATTTTCCCAGTAACTTACTCGGCGGCGCCCACAACATCCTCGCCTGTCCAGATGGAAAAGATGCACTACTGGAACAAACCTATGGCAGATCAGTTAGGCAGGCCAGTGGCACAACTCCGTACAATGCAGTGATACCACTGAACACTGGAGGCACTGCCAAAAGCAGGATGGCAATCGATACATTTATAGTGCTAACTGAAGCCTTTGTGCCTCCGAGACGTGAGTCAGTGCCATCATCCAACACAAAGGTCATACACGAAAACAGTATTCACCGAAACGCCTAAAGCGACACTGCAGGACTATTTTGGAACACGGCAACTTCCACTGGCAGGAGGAAGAAAAACTTATCTTCAGGACGCTGAGCCATATGGCTGACACCATTGCCACTGACTCCACCCCAGCAGAACGGATGGCGGTACAGACGGATTCCGTCAGACAGTCCTCTGTTGTGAAAAGTGATCCGCAGAAAGGCTCCATTGCAGGTTGCGAAGCCACTCGGGCCCTTCCTATTAACAATGACGACTTTACCTATGGAACATGAACGGCCTTCCACCCCCACGTCGTGGACCAATGACGTCGAAACCAGGGAGAACCCTGATCTGGGACCTGCTGAGGTCTGAGGGAGGACCATAGTCGGTGGGATGTGACGTCACTCGCGAAGTTCACTTGTCTGCGCCATCACCATGGATACGCCTTCCCAACCACTACACCGCCAGGCTTACCGCATGGCCAAGATGAATATGAACATGGTTAGCTCCCATGCCAAGATTAAACTCCTGAGAGAAACAATACCAGTCACAGTAGTCGTCATTACATCCCTGTAAGACGTGTGACGACTCCTGGTGATCCCACCAGCGTGGCGATTTTCGTGCGTAACAGTACCGAAGCCATCAACATCACATATCTCCCCTCTGCTCAAGGATTTGCAGCCATGGTACTCGACATCTGATTCATTAATGTTTATGCACCATCAGGCAACAAAAAACATAGTGATGAGGCCAAGTTCTACTCTGCTGACATCGCCCCCCTCTTCCTAGCAGGGTATGGCTCAAATGGTTCTGAGCACTATGGGACTCAACTGCTGAGGTCATTAGTCTCCTAGAACTTAGAACTAGTTAAACCTAACTAACCTAAGGACATCACTCACATCCATGCCCGAGGCAGGATTCGAACCTGCGACCGTAGCGATCTCGCGGTTCCAGACTGCAGCGCCAGAACCGCGCGGCCACTTCGGCCGGCTAGCACGATATGAGCAGTGTCTTCGGCAGTGATTTTAATTGTGTCCTTCATCCCAAGGACTAAATCCTACACTACGTGTATTGTCTGAAACTGGGGGCAGTGATTCACAATGTTCACTCGTGCGAAACGTGGGGAAAGATACACAGCGACAGCTCTGGACACGCACAACTAACCAGTCATTTGGCGAACCGACTGAGTCATACATATGTGTCACAAGGTCTTACGCAAGGAGCGATAGCCGCTGAATGATGGCCTCTGGCCTCCTGTGATCACACTGGCTATATCTGCATGATACATCGCTACCCTCAACAAGTCTGACATAGTGACAGCTTCTCAAAGATGAATTAACTCACCTCCAGGATCCAGACTGTTATCAGCACGTCGCCGCAGTGTGGGCCAACTGTTAATGACGTCACTCCCAGTACCACTCGACTTTGGTGTGGTGGCTCCTCTGCGCCAAACTGTCAATCAGCAAAACACTTATGCAGTTTGACAAGGACACAGCTACGTGGCACTTGCAGACCCTGGACTTGTACCACTCGGCATTCGGAGACTTCAACGGTCTACCACCGTTGTCAGACAGACAACGAGAACGAGAACGAATCAAGGCTTACATACTGTCGTTGACGAAGTGCCGATAGAAGGCACCGTAGTCCGCTCATGATAACACCACCGAACGACCGCAGAGGTACCCACCACGTACCAGATTGTGGCGGATATTCTCTGGCACCACCAACAGTTAATCACATGTCAGTCGTTCCTGTACGAACCAAACAACCATAGTGAAAGCCATGGAGAGTAATTTTCATAATAATACTGGGAAAGAGCCATAGATGACGAGGCCGCAGCAGAAGCATTACAACACGTGACACGCACTATCGACACAGCAACAGCGATGGTATTAATGAAGGAACTCTCGTCTGAGGAGGCGAGGATCGCCTTGGACAAAGCTGCGATTAATAACTCTCCAGCACCCAATGGATTACAAACCGAATTTTACTGTACCTTCCGTGACATCACGATGCCCCACTGGGTTACAATGTTCCGAGAACTCATGTCCCCAGATTTCACTGTACCACATACTTTAGTTGAAGAACTTCGCATACCAGTACGCAATCCAGTGGAAGGCAATCGCTCAATGACTGTCTGCCACTTACGATATTGAACGCCGACAACAAGATATCTGCCAGGCTTTTTGCAGGCCGCTTTAAGAACACATCGCCGATGATTCTTGCCCCAGAACAGACGTCGCAGGGGGAAAATGCCAAAATGCAAATGGCCACTGGTGACTCAGGGACTTAACAGCAAACGTCCCGGCATGTCGCCTGAGAGCGACTATCTTCACCACCGATTTCAATTGGGCTTTCGATAGAGTACACCATAACTACCTCCTATTGTTGATGGACTACGTGGGATTTCTCCCAATCTTATTGACACCCTGCAGTGCCTTCTGGCAGCAGCCAGCTCTTAGGTCCAGGTCAACAGATGGACGGTGGGTCCAGTACCCATTAAGAGGTCTCTACAACACAGTAGGCCCCTTTCTACCTACCGTTATGCAAGCACACTTGAGCCATTCCTCAGAGGTCTCAACCACAGGCTATCTGGCATCACCCTGTGAGACGTCACCTTTCGCTATAGGGAGTACACTGACGACCTGCTCGTGCTGGTTTGTTCTACCAATCAAGCCTGCAGCATATTAAACTGGATAAAGCGATACAGCCATCTGAACATCAATAAGTCGGCGGCGCTTGCTATCAGACGCGATCTCGGGCCGGGCGCTGTCGTCCCCCTCCCGCCAGTTACTGAACTGAAATATTTGGGAGTTACGTTTATGAAGTATCTGTGCAGAAGGGCAGCGGCAAACTATCGACAGTTACTATAGATTGTATGCTTGATGTTGCGCCAGAACCAGCTCTGTGACTTGAACCAGCTGCAACGTGTGGTTACCTGAACCTTTGCATGGTGTCAAAACTCAGTCACGTCGCACAGGTTCTCCTCCTACCAGTGGTAATAGATCGCAAACTTAGGCGATCTTCAGTTATTTCCTTTCCACAGCACTTGTATTTAAAGTAATTATGACACTCTCACCCCCCCCCCCCCCTCCCCCAGAAGGCAGGGGATGGTTTAAGTCCGCTCACAGGCAGCTGCATTTGTATGACCAATATGTGGGAGGATGGACACTCTACACGCCTCCCTCGAGATTCATCTATCGGAGATCCTAATGCCGGTCTCCGACGTCCCGCCAGCGTCGATGGCACACGTCACGACACAGCTCTCCCATGTATAGACATTCATTCTAGAACACGGCCACGTGATCTCGGATATCCCAGCAACGTGTCCGCCGAAGGCAAAAGATTTTTGCACTACCCTTCTGCGTGTAGTTTCGTGTAACATGACAGAAACCAAATACCCAACTGTCAATTGGCCACAAGTGTGGAAAACGATATACTACCACATTCTGTCAACCACAATCCGTGCAACGTGGTATCAAGTCACCAACGAAAAATATGCCACGAGACACCGGTTCCACGTTATCGGATTAACGGACTCCCCACCATGCCCTGACTGTCACCTCCTGGACACCAATGAACATCGCTTCACGTGTGTATCGTCGTCCGGCGTTTAGCGACTGACACAGATCTTAGCTTGCTGCCTCTGTATCACACCTGATGTGATTTAACCTCGGACCCTCCTTCATCCGAATAACTATTACTTTCCCCCCACAGAATATTATCCGTTAACCAGATGACGTGAGCAACTGACAGTTCGGTACTTGGTTTCTACCTCCTTACGCAGAACCGTCTGCAGAAGGGTAGTGTAAAAATATTTTGACTTTGATAGTTCAAGGGAATGAGTATCGACTGTGTCTTTGGCGAAGGGAAGAAGTGGACCTTGATTACTGGTGGTACCTGCAAAACGCTCACAACGCTCCTGAACGCACACTGAGGTACCGTACGCTCTTTCCAAATTATTAAAACCGTGTTTTCGTTAATCGTCCTTCTAGGTGAGGAGCACCAGGGTCAGTGTGACGTTTCGCGTAGCATCACTTCGAAAATAGAATGACGTGAACTGTAACCAGTGAGGAACAAAAGAGATTCACGGAAAGTGGCATTCATTGAGCCATTGACTAAGCAGCGTAAGTCTGTTGTACATATTTGAGGCAGCATCTTTGGAGACAGAAAACGCCAATGGCAGTGGACAAGAAAACTCCAGTTGTGCCTGTTCTTGAAGAAAGATTCTTTTAGCTAAGATAGCACAACAAATATACAAAGTTATTTTAGTTTATCCTTTAAATAACATTTTGTAACATTCCGTGTTATAGGATTTTCATTTTTAGATGTTTATTAATTTTAATCATGTAATACAAATAAAGAAAGAAAGAAATATTTTTAAAAATAACAAAAAAGGAAAAGAAAAATTATAGAACCTTGGATCCTTTCGCCTTGGGAGAATTTTTGGGAATAATTAGGGGCAACGTCTAAAGAAGGGTATTTCATTATTTATGGTGGGATAAAAGTGGCAGTGCCAAGTAGGGGTAGATTTGATTTTTGTTTTTTAGATTAAACTTAGATGATGAGGAAACGCCAAATTAAAAATGCGGTCAAGAGCGTGCCTGGAAACCGAGAGGTCGCGGCATTATATGTGAAAAAAAGGAAATAAAAATATAAAAAGAAAAAAAAATGGTTAGGCGATCGCTCATGATAAAAAATATAACGAATAATAGCGTGGTTTATGGAGTCAGGAGCTGAAGGTTCGCATCCCACTACATGCTAATACTTTTTTTTCATCTTAGTATTGTTAAAACATTCTGCACCTTACTGATGAATGTAATACGAGTATTTCCGCAGTATTCGATGTTATTTAACATTTCCTTATTATTAGAGAACGAAGGATGAAATAAATATTTGGCCGTTTATTTCTGAATATGTGAGGATTTTCGAGTGTGTGATTAGCCTGGAATGTAAGAGCACATTTAAATTGCAGCGAGTGAAACGATGGGCAATCACATTCGTATTCTTTCTTGTCACAAACACTCATCTCAGAAGACTTTCCACAAACCTTCAGGTTGGTATATTTCCGTCGCTAACGACAAGCTTAAGTTTTACCCATGCGAGGGAGGCCAGCAGCAAACGCTAACAAAAGTCGATAGCAGTTCCTGCGGTTTTCCATACTGCATGTGCCTTCAAAAAGATGTCACGTTGGCATCAGGTCTTGTGAAATGAATGGTACCTGTTTATATCACGTGGAAAGATGAGGCAAAGACGGCGTTTTATTGCCACAACATTTCGACATGATTTAATAACAACATTCCATCTTTAACCCAAGTCCTCCGTTAAAACAGAGCCACCGCATAGAGGGTACCTTGTACCACTGCTGTCACTCCCTTTCGGAAGAACAACAATGTAGTTGTCGCGAAACTCTGTTGGGTAATTTTAGGGAACGGGCGTTCCAAGTAGACTGCACATTAATTCTACTGCAATTATCGTATATCTCGCATAGAGGCAACAGGAATAAGATACGAGAGATTAGAGAACATACAATCACTATTTCGTCATTCAATATGCGCATAGGGCAGAAAAACCTCTAATATCTTTAGGAAGCACCCTCCACAATCAACGGTGATCTATGGTTGTACACGTGGATGTACGTGGCACGAAAACTCTATTTTATGTTGCCTTAATAACATCACACGCAGAACAACTACATATGTAAAGATTTAGACGCATTATTAATTTCTCCTAAGCGCTATTCGAGAATGGCATGACTTTGGAATCGGATTTCGGGTACGGTACTGTGTATCTCATCTGTCTGTTACAGAAACGTAAATTCCTTAACAAGAACCTTCTTAAGTCTTTTGTATCCCGCGTGGAAGGCGGTGCGTCGGTCTGCTCCTGTAAACTGAAGGGTAGGCCGAATGTAGGAAGCGAGTAGGAGCAGGTGAGGTAAAAATTTCTTTGTACTGCTGTTAAGGCAAAAGTGGTTTCACTATAGGGACTGCTACGGTCGCTGGTTCGAATCCTGCCTCGGGCATGGGTGTGTGTGATGTCCTTAGGTTAGTTAGGTTTAAGTAGTTCTAAGTTCTAGGGGACTTATGACCTAAGATGTTGAGTCCCATAGTGCTCAGAGCCATTTGAACCATTTTTGTTTCACTATACCACAACAATATTAACTTGAATACATAATAAAGGGAATACCTAACTTTACACTGAGGAGCACGTAGGTGCGAAGCCGGATGTATCAAAGCTCACAGAAGTCACACAGGCAAAATCTGTAGTGGCTCGCCCACTACGAAAATGAAACAATGTTGGTTGGTCGTCAGCTCGCGAACAAGTGGGCTGAATTTCGAGCGGCGCTCGTAGAGCTGCACAGCGCCGGCTAGAGGGCGCTGTCGTCGGTGTCATTGCAGAGCCAACCTAAGAACTTGTACCTACACTGTGGCATCGTCTCCAGCGTGCACCCAAGATCTGACTAAACCACCATGCGGTATGCATAACAAAGATTTCCTCCAGTCTGTGTTCCTAAAGGCTTTTCACAGGTGATGCTATTGTCTGTACTGAAAACCAGATGCACGACACCTGCAAACCTCTTTACGACGTGTGGTGTAATTTCTCGTTGTGGTCGTTTTGCGAGACATACGTAGGAGGAAGTAGTAAACCTCTCCTAGATGCACATCAGTTGCTACCCCAGTGCTTCTTCCGCTGTAGAACAATGTTTTATATTCGAAATGTGTGACAAGGAATGGTTTAAGTCACTTCTTGTGTAACCTATCGCCAGCTAACATGTTGTCAATTATTTTTGTTGGAAGGACATGCACTGGAACTATAGGAAAAGTCACTAGCTGTCCAAAAGTACTGAATAAGGGTTACCGAAGGGATCCATACTCGCTCTCCTGTTGCTTAATTTATATACAAGGTGTTCACTAAGTAACTATGGAGTTCATAACGTGCCGTATTAAAGTCATGGAAGTTATGAGAGATGCTGGAAGTGATCCCCTTGAACTTGAAGAAACATTTGCACACGTTTCTTCGTGTTGTTGAAGACGTTGTGCAGAACATCGGGAGTAATGTTTCGAATGTGATGTGTCAGTGCAGCTTTGAGTTCTTGTGAAGTGTACGGATTGCTTTCATAGGTCTTTCCCTTCAATGTACCCCACAGAAAGTAACACGGTGGAGCCAAGTCGGGTGAACGTGGAGGCCAGAGCCCTCGAGAGATGATGCGGCAATCGAAGATGGCCTTTAAAAAGTTCATCGCCTTGTGGGCGGTATGTGCAGTCGCCCCATCCTGATGGAACCAGGCATTCTCAATATCGTCCTCATTCAGTTCACGTAGGAAGGGCTCCAGAATGCACGTGCAGCACCGTTCTGCATTTATGGTGTCCTGAAAGAAGATCAGCCCAATGATGCGTTTACGAGTCACGGCGCACCAAACACCAACCTCTTGATCATGCAGTGGGGACATCTTAAATTCATGCGGATTCTCAGTAATCCTCACACGATAGTTCTGGTTATTGACGTAACCGGAGAGGTGAAACAATGCCTCATCCGCGAAAAACGTTGTGTCAAGAATCCCCTTACCATTGTTCTGCAGGAAGGACAGAAACCAGTTGCAAAAGTTCACACGTGCCGGGCGATCGGTGTCTCTGAGTTGTAAGTAGGCTGTTTAGGTTTTTTTATTGGTAACGCCACCTCTGTATGAAAAATCACTGGCTGTGCTGTGTGCAGTCTGTGGGTAGTTTGCATTGTTGTCTGCCATTGTAGTGTTGGGCAGCGGCAGCTGGATGTGAACAGCGCGTAGCGTTGCGCAGTTGGAGGTGAGCCGCCAGCAGTGGTGGATGTGGGGAGAGAGATGGCGGAGTTTTGTAATTTGTCATGAACTGCTATATTTATATATGATGATATCAAGGTAAATACATTGTTTGTTCTCTATTAATATCTTTCATTTGCTAACTATCCCTATCAGTAGTTAGTGCCTTCCGTAGTTTGAATCTTTTATTTAGCTGGCAGTAGTGGCACTCGCTGTATTGCAGTAGCTTGAGCAGCGAAGATTTTTGTGAGGTAAGTGATTTGTGAAAGGTATAGTTTAATGTTAGTCAGGGCCATTCTTTTGTAGGGAATTTTGAAAGTCAGATTGCGTTGCGCTAAAAATATTGTGTGTCAGGTTAAGCACAGTCATGTATAATTGTTCAAAGGGGACGTTTCATATGTCGACCCTTAGCCGAGGATACCTCACTGGAATCTTCTGATTTTTTGTTGTAGTTTGTGTAATTAGTGTAGATTTTGTTTATTGCTAGCGCATAATTATAGAGAAAATCTCCTTTGTAGTTACAGTCTTTCATTGTTGTACAGTAAAACAGTTGTGGCATGCATGTAGATTTGCACCAAGTATTTCGCAGCTGCAATTAACTAGATACTATTTTCAGTGTTATGTTTATGTGTTCTCTTATTTTTGCTCTTCAAATTGTGCTTTTCTGTGTTGTCGTGTGAAATATTGTGACAATAATGGCGTGTGAAAAACGTAATACTAGGCTCCAAAGTAAACTGAGAAATGACAGTGAAAATGAAAGCAGTGTGTTAGCGCCACCGAGTAATGAATTAACTGATGTTCAAAGTAGTAATTTGGTAATTGTGCATAGGGAAATGGAGCGGGCTGCAAACAATGGTGTAGACAGTGAAACAGGTAGTGAACAGGGAAGCATTATCGATCGATCGGTCGGCAACAGCTCGCCTCAGGAATCCGAAATGACAGGACACAATTTCGCAAATACTGTAGATTCAGGTTTTGGGTTATCACCGTTTTCTCAAATAAGTCAAGACGCATTTTCTGCTTGTCAAAATGTGAATGTTGCCGGTGCACATGCACTGCCGAAAAGCGTAGAGAAACAGATTCCAGACACTAATACATTATTATTGCAATTAATGCAACAAATGGAACAAAATCAGAGACAAATGGGACAAAATCTTAAAAAGTTAGACACAGTGGAACAAAATCTCAAAAAGTTAGACACAGTGGAACAAAATCTCAAAAAGTTAGACACAATGGAACAAAATCTTCAAAAGTTAGACACTACACTTGAACAAACACATGAAGATTTAACCACTGAGTTACATAACATCGAATCGAAATGTCAAAAGGTCTGTAATGACGTAAAAACACGAATTTGTGAGCATTTCCAACCTATTTTTTCGCGTCATGAAAATGTATTACAGAATCACGAAGCAGCCATAAAAGAACTGCAAACTATTGTTCATGAAAATCATGAGACCTTGCAAGCTAAAATTGACTCAGTTGCATCTACCGATTCGGTTACGCAACTTGCAAGAACTCAGGAAAACTTAAAGGACACAGTAGATACCCTGAAAATTGGTTCAGAAAGACACATGGAGGAAATAAGTACACTATCGGAGAAAGTAGCCGAACTTTCGGATCAGGTCACTAACTTATCTACAAAGGTAGATGATGATCTGAATGACACAAGACCCGTAGCCTTCACTGACACAGAAGAGTATGAACAAATAAGGAAATTCAAACAAAATCAAAATCAAATCATTGCACAGTACAAAAGAGAAATCCGGGAAGTACAAGATCAGTTGACGCAGGTAATACAAGAATTACGTATTTCAGAGGACACTCGCGCTCCAATACGGGAAGAGGGACATAGAAATACGGAACAACCACAAAATAATAACACAGGACACTTCGGAAATTATGAAAGAAATTGGCAAGGCGCATTGGATTTTGAGATGGAACCGCCGAAACGAAGTATCAATGACCGACATGCGACTAGCCGACATGACGATTTTGACTATAAGCTGTTCATTACTACACGTAAATTCAAAACATTTAAGAATTCTGGCAACGACATTCATCCACAAGCATGGCTCCATCAATTCTCTCATTGTTTTCCTCCCAACTGGTCGTTAGAACACAGATTAGAATTTATGTGTGGCTACTTGGAGAATGAACCAGCTGTAAGAATGCGATCGGTAATTCACGATTGCCACAGTGAAGGAGAGTTTTACCATGCCTTCCTCTCAGCATATTGGTCTCAAGCCACACAAGACCGAGTAAAACATGGCATCATAATGATGAAACATTTCGAACAATCTGAATTTTCCAGTCTTGTGAAATATTTTGAAGACATGTTGCATAAGAATCAGTATCTTTCAAACCCATACAGCCCCTCAGAACTCATCCGCATTTGCTTACTCAAATTGCCTGAACATTTACGACATATTATTTTAGCAGGACGTTGTAAAGAAGACATTGAGGCTTTTCAGGGACTGTTACAAGAACTGGAAATTGACACAGACAGTCGCGGGATGCGAAAACAGGAAAACAATCACTACAGGCCAGTTCCGTCACAATTCCGTGACGACAGAAACAATAACTGGACACGACAGGTCTATTCTTACAACGCAAATCGTGACCAAAATAGACACCACCCGTACGACAACTGTTGGCAGAGTAGTAATAATTACAGGGAAAGATCACCTCTCCGCGGTAGTGACTATCACAGAGACAATCAGAGAAACAGACAATATGGGAACGAAAATAATTATTATTACGGGAGACAGAATAACTTTAGACGCAACGGTCCAGCGCGCAGTTACGATTCAGGGAGAAATTCTCCACCACTTAACCGACAAGAAAGAAACTACAGGAACTACCGACATGACGACAGACGATGTGATCGTAACGACAGACCTGAATTGCATCAGAACTGGCGGGATTCAAACAGAGCAGGGCCTTCTCGTCACGGTGAATTTGTAGAAGTTAGGTCTCCAAATCCCAATAACGACGCGCGCCAACAAAGAGACCATAGGCAATGACTCACACCGCTGGCTGCCACAAAACGTACTTATGAAACTGACGACGCAGCTGCCGTAGCTAGTAATTACGTAAAAATGGAAGACATTAGGGACATCTTACTCCAAGAACACGACGTAAAACATAACAACATTGCATATCCTGTGATTCACATTACAGTAAATGACGTAAAATTTACGGCAGTACTTGACTCTGGCAGTCCCATTTCAGTAATCAGTGAAACAGCCTTTAGCAAATGCAACAAATCGAACGATTGCCCCACACTTCCGTTACGTAAGATTAAATTACAAGGTGCAATCTTTGGAAAAAGTGTAGATGTACGCCAACAAACCAACTTAGAATTCTTTTGTCAAAGCCACAGCTTCTCTATGAACTTTCTTATTGTTCCATTATTGTCGACGGAAATTATACTGGGAGTAGACTTTTTGAATGAATACAAAGCAATCTTAATCTTTCACGATGCTGAAATAACTTTAGAAAAAGAAGGTAAGTCAGTAGCTTTGAAATTTGAAGATTGGCTCTCAAACCATGACGAAGAAATTAATCGGCTTTACCTCCTGTTAGACAACAGTTCGGAATTTTCGACGGAACTTGACGCTAACAATCATTCTGCAAGTACTGACAGGGATGATATCGACGGCGCATTTGACACTAATAAGCTAATTCAGAATAAAATTCAAACAATTGAGAATTGTAATGACACTGATAGGCAGGACCTTTTTGAGATTTTACAAGCACATTCCACAGTTTTTACTCACAAAACAGGAACAATCAAGGGATTTCAATACCAATTTCTTGTTCGTGAGCATACTAAATTTTGTGTTAGACCATACGTAATTCCAGCACATTATAGGGACCGTGTTAGAACAGAAATACAATCTATGCTTGACGAGGGCATTATTGAGCCTGCAGTAAGCTCATACAACAATCCGTTACATGTTGTTGAGAAGAAAAATGGATGGATCAGGCTTGTCTTAGATTCGAGACAAATCAATACTATCATTATTCCTGAAACAGACAGGCCGCAGACGATGGAAGAACTTCTTCAAAATTTTAATGGTGTAAAAGTGTTGTCTTCCATTGATCTCAGATCCAGCTTTTATCAGATCGAACTTCATCCAGAATGTAGAAAATACACAGCTTTCCTTTGTTTCGGCGTTTGTTATCAGTTTCGGAAACTTCCTTTTGGTTTGAACATTTCTTCAGCAGCATT
This sequence comes from Schistocerca piceifrons, assembly GCF_021461385.2. Classification (NCBI taxonomy): domain Eukaryota; kingdom Metazoa; phylum Arthropoda; class Insecta; order Orthoptera; family Acrididae; genus Schistocerca; species Schistocerca piceifrons. Next base: position 169,653,213 of record NC_060145.1, read on the forward strand.
CATTCGCGGGCTAAATTCCATATTACCTGAATTCTTAAAACGTCACATCAGCTTATATGTAGACGATATTCTGACAGCAGAAGCCTCATGGAAACAACACAATCGCATCCTCAACAGGGTGTTACATATTTTTGCAGAATCTGGAATTACAGTTAACTTGGAAAAGTCTGAATTCGGTAGGACAAAAGTGAAGTTTTTGGGACATATTATTTCTTCTGAAGGCATTCAGCCGGATCCTGAAAAGTTAGGAGCAATCAGAGCCATTCCAGTTCCATCTACAAAAAGACAAGTCCGCAGTTTTCTAGGTCTCGTAAATTTTTACCATCGTTTTCTGAATATGCAAATTCTTGTTACACCAAAACTTTGTTCTCTCACTGGAAAAAATACTATTTGGAACTGGGACGAACAAGCACAGTTGGAATTCAATTCTTTGAAAGAATCGCTACTTAACGCGCCAATACTAGCTCATCCCGATCTGTCACAAGATTTCTGCCTTAGCACGGATTCTTCTAAAGTCGGTCTTGGTGCCCATTTATTTCAAGAAGCCGTAGAAAATGACACTACCGTTCAGAAAACCATTGCTTTTGCCAGCCGAGTGCTAACAAAATCTGAAAAAAATTATTCCGTTACTGAATTAGAAGCTTTGGCTATCGTTTGGGCATTTAACAAATTCCGTTTCTTTCTTTCTAGTAAGCACATAAAAGTATACAGTGATCATCGTGCATTACAATTTCTTATGTCTTCAAAATTAAATCATGACAGGTTAAAACGTTGGGCATTGTTTCTGCAAGAATTCCGCTTCACAATAGTCTACATTCCCGGCAAGGAGAACATTGTTGCGGACGCACTGTCACGCGCACCGGCTGGGCTTGAGAAAAGTAACACAGAAGGCAACCTCGAGAAAAATTTCAGTATTCTTTACATTCAGAAAGTCGCCTTTGAAAACTTCATCACCACATCTTTAAAGGACATTGCTCATGAACAAGATAAAGATCCGATTTGGAAAGACATCAAGAGCAAATGGCATGAAAAGACACACACACAGATTCGGCATTATTACCTGGTTAGAAACAACATACTCTTCAAACGCTGCACTGTTGATGACAAGCTATGGGTACTTTGCATTCCAGACGATTTTGTTAATAAGCTCATTTGGTACATTCATTTCAGCTACGCACATTTTGGTCCACGAAAATGTTATCATATTCTTCGAACGACTTGTTATTTTAACATTATGGAAAAGAGAATTCGAAGAGTCTTGTCTATTTGTAAACTTTGTCAAAAGGCGAAACCATCTACTGTCTCACATCGTGCTCCGTTATTTCCTATTATTCCTTCTAAATTAAAAGAATTTGCTGCTGTTGATCTCTTGGGACCGCTTGTCAGAACATCTAATGGATTTTCGTACGTTTTAGTCGCCGTTGAACTTACTTCAAAATTTGTTTCTTTTCACTCCGTTACGTAAAGCCACTGGACGATCTGTATCCAACGCCTTTGTTAAAAATTTCTTACGTGAAGTTGGACACGTTAGCAAAGTCATTTCAGATAACGGACCTCAATTCAGATCTGCTGTTTGGTCACGCATGCTTCGGAATCATAAAATCAAACCTGTTTTTATTTCATTGTACTCACCACATTGTAACCCATCTGAACGGATTATGAAAGAAATCAATAAGCTTTGCAGACTTTATTGTCACAGAAAGCATCAGCATTGGGACAGATATTTACACTTATTTCAAAATGTGCTGAATGAAATGCCTCATGATTCCACTGCTTTACCACCTACTCTTGTACTAAAGAATGAAGAACCACCGAACAGAATCAGAGAGCTTGTACCTTTCCCAAATACACGTAAACTTCGACACAAAGACATAATTGATTTGGCTCTTAAAAATATAAAATCTGCAGCAGACAAAAGGAGAAAACTACACGGTAAAGCAAATGCAAAGAAATTGTATATTGGTCAGAAAGTTCTCATTAAAGCTCATTCATTGTCACATAAGAAGAAACACTTGAGTCGCAAATTCTTTCTAGTTTACAATGGACCTTACAGAATCCGACGTATACCACATGATAATTGCGTTGAAGTTGAAACTCTGCGTACTAGGAAGAGTAAAGGTTTACACCACATTTCACATGTAAAACCGTTTATTGAAAGATAATCTGCTTTCTAACTTTGTCTTTGCCATATAACTTTTCACTTTACATTACTAGTATGCTGTGTCAGACTTAAGAAACTGTTAACATACAACTATGTTTGAAGTTAAATATCCAGTCTAGAACCTAGGGAACATTTTTAAACAGAAATTACGAATGCATTGTTATAGTGAACAGACGACACAGTGTTGTATTTGTACATTCTTGCTTGTTAGTTGCACGATTACGTAACGACTATAAGGCTCACATACTTGGAACATTTACCAGTACTGCTAATGAGATTTTAATGCAACATTTTGGTTTACTTGAAAATACATTCTGGGTTTAAAGTACTTTCTGTGAGATACCAGACGACACAGTGGTTAGTTTATGTGACAACTACACGGTTTTATCACGACGCTACTAATGAGTGAAAATTTACAATGTTGCTTTTGCAGTGTTTCTGTTTTATATCTGCACAGTTTTCTGTTTTATTCTGGAAAGTAAAACAGGTTTTAGTAGTAACTTTTGTAGTATAGCTACAATGAGACTGCCTTTTCCGTAGCACAACAATACGTTACAGTACAGTACTTTCTTCATCACGGCAATAAGCGTAATAACTAAGACATTTATACGCAAAGCATTTCACTTTTGTGTATTATGAGGTAAGTACATTGACTTCTGCAGAACTTAGCTTTCGGAGGACGATAACTACGACACTTCCACACAGATTATGTTGCAACAAGACACACATTTAGCGCTACAGTACACGTATTTGAGTGATTAATTTTGTACTTAAAACATTTATTTTTAAAGATTTTTTGAATTACAAAGAAAGTTTTCTGTGATACATTTCATTCCATTGCTGTAATCTGTAACACCTGAGGGTATAATTACATTAATCCTCAGGGGGGGTACACGCTTACTTTGTGTACCATGTGTGTGGCAACCACAAGGAACCCTAGCTAATATGGAATTTGCTTATACAACTTTACACATCGGTACCATATTTCTCTAACACACAAATTACACAGCTATCTGATCATTTAACTGAGAGATAAACATTTTTTTACTACATCAGTGTCACATGTTTATGCATTACACAGTTGGGTAACTTCACACTTATGAAACTGTATTTTGTCTGTACTTTGTAAACTGTTCATATTTTTTCGGAATCATTGTGATACTATGAGAGCTTTGAATGATGTATTTGGAAAGGGAGCATGATTTTAAAGTACGTTTGAGGTAGATGACACTATTGAAATGAGCAGAGAATTTCTTTTAGGTTTTGAAATTATTGGAGGAAGCTACGACGATTTTGAGAATTGACTGAGATGTTATGATATTATTACGACGACGATGTGTACTATGCTGTTGAGATATGTTTATGATCAATAAGATGATGCTACTGTATATGAGGAATAAGAAGTATGTTGGAAACCAAGAATCGTACTTTAAGAGTTATGAAATGTGCGTAAATGCGTGACTGTATCACAATGCTGACGAATATTTTATTTGGACACTTATATTTATAGGATTTTCTTTCTACAGATTTGCAACGCTAATTCTTGACCTGTGAAATATTTTTATCTGAGACTGTCACTGTAGCGGAAACTGCTGTCGTAAATATTTCTGTAAGAAAGTTAAGTGACCACCTGCACGTAATGCGTCGCGGGCACCCACCTGGGCGACAGCCGCCCGAAAAGAAGCCATTAGCCTTTCAGCGGCACAGGTAGAAAAAAAAAGGGAGGCCATTATCCTCGCTATTGACGTTCCTTTGTAGAAAGCATCGCAAATATTACACGCTCATTACCTGAAAACATATGGTTACTCGTACTTTGTGCTAATTACTGAAATGCTTATGAATTGATGGGAAATATTCGTATATCTGCACACCTGATTATGACAAGTGTCTTTCTACGAGAGTTGAGAGCTACTGACTTACGAAATGCCACATGACTATTGAATGATATTTTTATGCTTTGGTTTGCGTAATTGCTTATTTCATTTGACATCTGTTTTCCAGCTGTGTTGCAGCATTGGTTTCATAAAATAAAATTAAATGCATTTGCTAATGTGAACACTTTCTGTCAACAGATCTATTAAATAATAATTTTGTGATCCACATTCTTCAAAAAAGGAGCACTTGGAAAGGAAAGAACAATAAGAAGGGACTAGTAACAGTAACTGCATACATAATATTCTTTTCAAGTACATGGTAATATTTCTTTTACAATAAGTTGTTGTGGTGCACCACTTTAATTACTTAGACATTAAGATGTGATTATACATTTCCCTTATCTGCATTGTTATATTTAGTGTACTATTTTTTCTGCTTGAGCTATGTCATGTTTAGATATAAGCTGCTGTTTGCCAGGCATAGTGCTACTGAACTTTAATTTGTGTTACTCTGCTAAGCCAGATTTATTTTTTTGTTTGCTGCGCATTGCCTCATATTAGTTGTAATGTTGAATTGCTTGGTAATTTAGATTTAGTGTAGCTTGCTTTGCGATTTTCCATTTTTTTCATTGCTGTTTATATTAATTGTTTTATGTGATGCTGCATTGCCTCGTCCCTTAGTTTAGCATCTGAGCTCAGTAGATTTAAGTTAGCTTAAGAGGGGGTAGCCTATAAGAGAATGAGTTGCGATGAATTTGAAGAAATGCACTGAGAGGCTATACGAGAAAAGTACAGAAAGCAGGTATAGATAGGACTTTTGGAAATAATGAAGAACGAAGGGGAGATCTCCGAGAAGTAAAGAAAGTTTTGTTTGCAAAATACTGCAGTAAAACAAACCCTGTCCTTTCCTTGTATTATTCCGCTATATGTTTGTGTACCCTTGGGTATTTATGTTTTTCCTGTATTTATATGTTTATCTGATAAGACTTATATTGTAGAATTTTTCTAATACTAAGCTACATTCACTATGATGAGGAATACTGTTATCCTCGAATATAATTGGCATTAATAATATGTTATTTACTTTGTAAAGATGGTAGACATTATTTATTCTGTTTTGTGTTAATGCTCATGTGTGAAGTTGATGTTTCAAAAGTTATTCCGATCTTTTATGTATGTACTCATGTCATAATTCCTGTAACATTGATGTATATGTTTATTTCTATTCTTTTGTAAAGCCCCTATTATCTACAAATGTTATCTGTATTATTATGTTTCAATGATGTTTTCTGTATCTTTGTAATTGTATTCTCATGTTATAAAATTGTACTTGACACCAGTTCATCAAATTAAGTAACTTGTGAGTTACATTTCACTGCACACGTTTCTGTTGGTCATAGTATATGGACAATATGTGAGAAGTTGGGACTGTTAGTGTTTGCACGTGTGTTACTAATTCAGCAAGGGACTGGATAACAGCATTGCTGGTTCTAAGGACAATTCCAAAAACTTTGTGAGTGCACAAGTGGTGGTTTATGGACTTGCTATGTTCTCCGCAAGACTCTTCGATGGTGAATGTGCAGCTGCAGAATCGCAACAGATGGCTGCTGGACATTTCTACAAGGACTACAGTGGGTCTGCACCTCTGGTGGCCCACCAATACCATTATCTCTACAAGGACTACAGTGGGTCTGCATCTTTGATGGCCCACCAATACCATTATTTCTACTAGGACTACAGTGGGTCTACACCTTTGCTGACTCACCAGTACCATTATTTCTGCAAGGACTGCAGTGGGTCTGCGCCTCTGATGGCCCACTAATACCGTAATCTCTACCAGGACTGCAGTGGGTCTACTCTGTGATGACCTACCTACCAATGTTCTTCAAAACGTCGAATGACTCTGCTGTGGGTTTGCTATGTTGTGGCCCATTACCTGTCAGCATGTCAAGAGTCAGCACTGTCTTTCCGATGGAAGGACACTACTTCTTCAAGACTGCATGGAAATCCACTACTTCTGTGTGCATTCTCTTTTACTGTTCAGACTTTGAAAAAAAAAGAAAAATACTGTAATTTTACTGTGATGAATCAGGACTGTCTTTATAGACTGTGAGAACATTTTAGCTTTTGACCAACATTGTATCAATAAGTGTGTGCATTTGATTTCTTTGTTATTGTAATTATGAAAATTTTTTTTCAAATCTGTATTGGCCACTGCCCAATCCAATTTGTAAAATTTTTTGTGGGGAGCATGGGGGCTATGTAAGTAGGCTGTTTAGGTTTCTTTATTGGTAACGCCACCGCTGTATGAAAAATCACTGGCTGTGCTGTGTGCAGTCTGTGGGTAGTTTGCATTGTTGTCTGCCATTGTAGTGTTGGGCAGCGGCAGCTGGATGTGAACAGCGCGTAGCGTTGCGCAGTTGGAGGTGAGCCGCCAGCAGTGGTGGATGTGGGGAGAGAGATGGCGGAGTTTTGTAATTTGTCATGAACTGCTACATTTATATATGATGATATCAAGGTAAATACATTGTTTGTTCTCTATTAATATCTTTCATTTGCTAACTATCCCTATCAGTAGTTAGTGCCTTCCGTAGTTTGAATCTTTTATTTAGCTGGCAGTAGTGGCACTCGCTGTATTGCAGTAGCTTGAGCAGCGAAGATTTTTGTGAGGTAAGTGATTTGTGAAAGGTGTAGTTTAATGTTAGTCAGGGCCATTCTTTTGTAGGGAATTTTGAAAGTCAGATTGCGTTGCGCTAAAAATATTGTGTGTCAGGTTAAGCACAGTCGTGTATAATTGTTCAAAGGGGACGTTTCAGAGTTCATGCGCGACCGACATTTTGTACGGATACATGGACAGTGACGCCGGAGAATCTTGTGAGAGACGATTTCTTTGGACTGTACAGCGTCATGTCCTGCACCTCCGCCACCTTCTCTTCGGATGTGTATGTGGATGCGAATGGCCTACCTGCTTTTGGAACGTTATGAACACTTCTGGTCTTTCGATATTGATCAGGTTCTGTACAGCATTGCGGTTGGGCACCTTCACTCCTGGGAAATTTGCTGCAGATGCAGCTTCTACTGGTGAGGTAGGCTTGTCTCCATAGCGGAACACCTGCTCCACAAAAAACACTGTTAGTTGAATCGTCAGGATGGTGACCTGGATCACAATGATATCACACAAGACGTTGGTCTTCATTCAAACCGAACCTGCGAACAAATACAAATAACTGGTCAAATATGGTTCAAACAAGTTGAACAATAGAAAATGATGTATTAATAATTGACAGTCACATCAGTCATTACTTAGCACACCACAATATGGCACTGCATAGTTACTTTCTGAACACCCAGTATATCTGATATTCCTTCAACACAGTCCAGAAAGTTTGGCTATGCAAATGAGTGGGTAATAGCTACGCCGAACAAAACCTTCGGTGCAAATAAAGAAATCCTAGTTTCTGATCTAGAAATCTTAACTCACTACTTCCGTAAATGGAGCTTACACCCTAACTCAAATGAAATAGAAGTTTCTTGTTTGCATTTGTCCAATAGATTGGCATACATAGCCCTTGATGTCTATTATGAGGGAGGTAAATTTTGTCATAACATGCATGCAAAATACCTTGGGCTCACATTAGACAGGACACTTTCTTTTAAAAGCACTTGATACGGCCTCTTGGCTAAGTTTAAAAGAAGCAAAAATATTATCCATAAGCCCTGTGGCACTAGCTGTGGATCGCCAGCAGATACTCTTCGAGTATCAGCACTCGGATAGGTTTATTTGACAGCAGAATACTGTGCACCTACCTGACTTGATAGTCCATATGTGTAAGATGTACAACTTAACGAATCGATGTGCATTAATGGGTCTGTGCGATCTACTCGAGCATACTGGTTACCTGTCTCGAGTCATATTCCAGATCCTCATATCAGATGGAAGAGTGCCCTAATACGTGAATACCAGAAGATATTCAATAATCCCGATCTTCCAGTACTGAACGATGCATTCCTTGTGAAGCGAAAAAGATTAAGATCAAGCCATCCCACTCTTATCACTGCCAACATTCTTACTGAAAATCATTCAGTGCCATTGATAAGTGGAAATACAACAGCGTCTGTTCTCCAAAATACCTGAAACTGCCCTGCATCGAGAAAAAAACTCCCTGTATTTGACACGCCCCGGGCAATTTGCACTAACTTGAACTACATCCGAATGGGCCATGGAAGATGTGAGACAGGCTCCACGATTGAGGCAAATTTTCATCGCCGTCTTTTGACTGTGGTACAGAATAACAAACAGTTGTCCATGTTGTATAAAAATGTCCTGCGCGCCGCGCGGGATTAGGCGAGCGATCTTGGGCGCTGCACCCTTTTTTTTTTTTTTTTTTTTTTTGTCCTGCGCGCAATTACAATGGTCCTCTAGAAGATTTCCTGACAGTGGTGAGTGTTGTGGTAAACTATGTCTTGATATTCGCCAATAGCTATTATCATTTGTGTAACATTACGTTGGAGAGTTGTGTTGAAATGTTAGTATGTAGTAGCTTAGCAATCTTCGAACATGTATAGCTTTTCTTGTGGTTCCAAAACAATTGCATTGTGAACCACACGATAAATAAATAAATAATCACATACAAGCTTATGAATTTGTAGCATTACTGGTACGTTTGTTATAGAACAACGGTTGCGCTGCCAGTCACGGTTTTCCTTTCTTTTACGCATGACGCCTTTGACGCCTTTAGGGAAACAGAACTTATTATCAAGAACATTTTTCGTATGTTATTACATTTCTAAACATGAAGTATGCAATGTGAGAGCTGCTGCATTATTCTCGTTCGTATAAAATTTGTTGTTGCCCTCTAGCACTACGTTTGTGAATACTATAGCTGTGGAAGCGTGGAAATAGGGGAATGCTCTTTGCTGAGGTCGTTTCTTTATAAGTTAAAAACGCGTAATGTGGACTGTCAACTGTGAAAATGTTTAATCATAAACTGCAGACTTTCACGGCTGGTATTTGCGCATTTAATGATTTTTGTTTTATGCTTTGATATTCGCCAATAGATATTATCATTTGTGTTACATTACGCTGGAGAGTTGTGTTGAAATGTTAATATGTAGTAGCTTAGCAATCTTCGAACATGTATAGCTTTTCTTGTGGTTCCAAAACAATTGCCTAATGTTTCGTCTTATAACCAGGGCTTTTTTTCTAAAAAAAAGTTTGAGGGTACTCCGACATTGTCCAGAATGCAGCGAAAATTACTTATAACTTAAGCATGGGATACCACCCGTCTGCTTTTAGCCATGACGTCATCAACATGTTGGATGCAGGAGAACAAGTAAAATAGTTTGTTAGTTTTCTGCTCATCTCTCACCTCCAACTTAACTTGCAAGTTGCAACGAAAGACAGGACACACTGTAAACCTTCGCACAACCGACAAGAACGGAACAGCAATCTCAAACGAATAAAGAACAACAAAACAAAGATGGCAATCAATCGCGAAGGATCATAGGACCGTAGAGACATCTATCGGTAGCTCAGCTTTTGAGCGTACGCATATCCGTTTAGCACTACCATCGCCCACTATTAGCGGGCGAGGGCACTACATGCTTGTCAAATTGGCTGCCAGCGATTCAGTTGTCGAGAACGATTGCCGCAGCTTCGAAATGCTTGAAACAGTCAATGACATCGCTTTTCACACCAAAAACTGCACTGGTATCGTTCGTATTGCAATTACCAACACGAAAAAATGAAATAAAAAATTTACGTCCGTGTAATAAATCTTTGGCACCCTTCCAAGTTCTCAGCAACGTAAAAAAATTACTTTGTTGACGAAAAAGTTTAGGGGTACCCATCCCCCAGCGTTCCCCCAGAAAAACAGCACTGCTTATAACGCTGGAGATAATATAAAAGCCCACAAAACAAAATACACCAAATATGTGAATCATTTTAATTCATTCAACTGTGGGTTCTTGGAGAAACATTTTATACTGTATTAACTGAGCGAAACACTTTATTAGTCTTGTCTCACACACTTTATTTTTAATATTTGACCTACAATACGGATTCTATGTCCACTTTCCAGTACAAAACAGATTCCAAAGATGAGAACCAAGCGCCGGCCGGGGTGGCCGAGCGGCTCTAGACGCTACAGTCTGGAACTGCGCGATCGCTACGGTCGCAGGTTCGAATCCTGCCTCGGGCATGGATGTGTGTGATGTCCTTAGGTTCGTTAGGTTTAAGTAGTTCTAAGTTCTGGGGGTCTGATGACCTCAGAAGTTAAGTCCCATGGAGCTCAGAGCCATTTGAACCATTTTTTTGAGAACCAAGCAAACACAAATATAGCGTAGCGTTCGTGCGTGAATGTCGTATAGGTGTGGATCCAGGGCTCTATCCTGCCGAAGGTCACAGTCTCTTCGTACTTTAGAATGATTTTCCAAATATGAATCATCTTAGACGTTTGTATTAGTGGAGGGAGAGGAGACAAATGAAACTGATGCCTAAAAATATTTAATATGTTAATAAGAAATCAGTAAGGTGTTTACATCAGTGCTGTAGCAAAGCTTCCATCATACTGCAAATCAGACAAACATGTCATTGGAAAATTTGAGAAAGCTGTATGCCACGCAACTGACTTAAGAATCCTAATAACAAGAAACATTTACAATTTTGACAATGTCATAATTTACACCTAGTAAAATTGAAATCTGCTCTCACCGTTAGAAGTATTTTACATATCAATAAATTTGTGAACACAGGTCTCCATAGAGCGAATTTGGAAGCTCATGAATGATAGATATGCTGCTTGTTTTGGTCGTTTCTGCTACGTTTGACAATAGGGAAGCTTCATGTTTCATTCTTTTTTTTTCTTTCTGTAAGATCTGTCTCTTTCTTTCTAGCCTTACTTAACTGTCTTGGGCTCTAACATTTCGAATATGTTCTTGCTGTTAGGTAGGATTGTGTAGAAAAACAAATCTACATATACATGGATACTCTGCAAATCACATTTAAGTGCCTGGTAAAGGGTTCATCGAACCATCTTCCCAATTCTCCATTATTCCAATCTCGTATAGCACGCAGAAAGAATGAACACCTATATCTTTCCGTATGAGGTCTGATTTCCCTTATTTTATCGTGGTGATCGTTCCTCCCTATGCAGGTCGGTGTCAACAAAATATTTTCTCATTCGGAGGAGAAAGTAGGTGATTGGAATTCTGTGAGAATATTCCGTCGCAACGAAAAACGCCTTTCTGTTAATGATTTCCAGCTCCGATCCTGTATCATTTCTGTGACACTCTCTCCCATATTTCGTGATAATACAAAACGTGCTGCCTTTCTTTGAACTTTTTCGATGTACTCCGTCACTCCTATCTGGTAAGGATCCCACACCACGCAGCAATATTCTATAAGAGGATGGACAAGCGTAGTGTAGGCAGTCTCCTTAGTAGGTCTGTTACATTTTCTAAGTGTCCTGCCAATAAAACACAGCCATTGGTTAGCCTCCTCTACAACATTTTCTGTGTGTTCCGTCCTATTTAAGTTGTTCGTAATTGTAATACCTAGGTATTTAGTTGAATTTACGGCTTTTAGATTAGACTGATTTATCGTGTAACCGAAGTTTAACGCGTTCTTTTTGGCACTCATGTGGATGACCTCACACTTTTCGTTCTTTAAGGTCAACTGCCACTTTTCGCACCAGTTAGATATTTCTTAGAAATCGTTTTGCAGTTGGTTTTGATCTTCTGATGACTTTATTAGTCGATAAACGACAGTGTCATCTGCATTCAACCGAAGACGGCTGCTCAGATTGTCTCCCAAATCGTTTATATGGATAAGGAACAGCAAAGGGCCTATAACACTACCTTGGGGAACACCAGAAATCACTTCTGTTGTACTCGATGACTTTCCGTCAGTTACAACGAACTGTGACCTCTCTGACAGGAAATCACAGATCCAGTCACATAACTGAGACGATATTCCATAAGCACGCAATTTCACTACGAGCCGCTTTTGTGGTACAGTGTCAAAAGCCTTCCGGAAATCCAGAAATACGGTATCGATCTGAAATCCCTTGTCAATAGTACTCAACACATGTGAATAAAGAGCTAGTTGTGTTTCACAGAAACGATTTTTTCTAAACCCATGTTGACTGTGTGTCAATAGACCGTTTTCTTCGAGGTAATTCATAATATTCGAACACAATATATGTCCCAAAATCCTGCTGCATATCGACTTTAACGATATGGGCCTGTAATTTAGAGGATTAGTCCTACTACCTTTCTTAAATATTGGTGTGACCTGTGCAATTTTCCAGTCTTTGGTTACGGATCTTTCGTCGAGCCACGCTTGTATATGATTGTTAAGTATGGATCTAATGCATCAGCATACTCCGAAAGGAACCTAATTGGTAAACTGTCCTATGGAGGAGGTCATGAACAGCAAAACACGCCCCCTTCCCCTCCACCCCGCCGCCCCACTTGGATCCGCATCTGGTGATGTATTCGTTTCTAATGATTAAAATACATGTCTAGCGTTAATGAAACGTTGCTTTTGTTAAGAGGCCGAAAAACTGAAGAACATACACTACCTGATCGAAAGTATTTGCAGTTGGTTTTGATCTTCTGATGACTTTATTAGTCGATAAACGACAGTGTCATCTGCATTCAACCGAAGACGGCTGCTCAGATTGTCTCCCAAATCGTTTATATGGATAAGGAACAGCAATACCCCCTTTGTACTGCGGGAATTGACCATCAGGTGTTACGAGAGTCGAGCCCACCGGTATAAAAGGAAGCGGGAAGTACTGTGCTGTCAGTAGAAAAACAGTAACAATCGAATGGGGGACTCTGAACACGAGCTAGTCACAGGATGTTACCTAGGTAATAGATCCATCCAAACATTTCATCACTTCTAAAGCTGCCCAAGTGCACTGTTGGTGATGTGAATGGTGAAGTAGAAACACAAAAGAACAACCACAGATGAACTAAGATCAGACAGACCTCCTGTACTGACCAACAGGGACTGTCGAGCGTTGTAAAAGGTGATCGTAAGAAATCTCTCAGTGGAAGAAATCACTGGTGAGTTCCAAATTACCTGCAGTCCACTAGCACGGTGAGTGAACCGTAGGAAGTTAGCGAGAATTGGGTCCACTTGTCAAGCAGCTCCTCATAAGCCAAAACTTCCTGTACTCAGTGGTAAGCGACGCTTGAGGTGGTGTAAAGAGCGACGCCACTCGACAGTGGATGACTGAAAACGACTGATTTGAAGTGGTAATGGAAATGAGCGTTTGACGTCATTGGCCGGGAGGCCCCTTACGGGGCAGGTCCGGCCGCCTTGGTGCAGGTCTTATTACAAAAGACCCAATGTGACCATTGGGCGACCTGCGTGCCGGATGGGGATGAAATGATGATGAAGACAACACAACAAAGTGGTGAATGGCACTATTCACAGTGGCACTCCGATGGAAGGATTTGGGTTTGGCGAATACCTGGAGGACATTACTCGCTATCACACGTAGTGCCATTTGTTAAGTACAGCGGAGGTGGTGTTATACGGGGTGCTCAAAAAGTCTCTCCGCAGTGCCGTATGATTGTTAGCCGCGCGTGCCGTTTGATTGTTTGCATCCCTAGGTTACTTGTCTTCAAGTGGACTCTCCCAGCATTCAAGTGTTTCGTTTATCTCAGCCAGCGTCAGTAGTATCGTTGGTGTGTATCGTTACGTGTTGACGTGAACGTTTAAGTTAAGTTTCTTTGTTCGTCTGTTTAGTTTTTGTCACTGTTAAAATGCTATCCATTGAAGAACGTGTGTACTTAGACGAACAAGTGTTCAAAGCTGGCGGTAAATACGCAGTTCCAGTTCGTCAAACATTTAATTCAGTTCTCTCGGAGACAACAACACTGCCACATCGCGATACTGTGCGAGATTTGATTAACAAATTTCGAAGTATGGATTCACTGACAGATGCACCGAGAAGTGGTCGTCCTAGCGCGTTGTCTGAGGATAAACTACTCGATATTTCCGACAAAATGTCCATGAGTCCGAACAAGCCAGTAACAAAACTCGCCCAAGAAACGATGTTAGTGTTGGAACGGCCCACACAGCTGTAAAGAAAAAAATTAGAACTTTTCCCTACAACGTGGCAGTCGTGCAAGAACTGAAAAATACTGATCATGGCAAGAGACTGCATTATTGTCAATGGTTCAAAAATTTCGTTCGACAAAATGGAAGGGCTATTCTTAATGAAACACTTTTTCACTGATGAGGCGTGGTTTCATTTTTTCGTGGTACATGAACTCGCCAAATTCTCGCATGTGGAGTACTACAAGTCCATTGTGTATTCATGAGGAACCACTTCATTCTGTGAAAATAGGAGTTTGGATTCCAATTTCTAGACGTCGGATTGTGGGTCCCATATTTTTCAGAGAAACTGTAAACGCACAACGTTATTGCAGTGATATTCTGTACCCATTCATACGAGAACTTGTGTTAAGTGAAACACTGAACGGTTATTTTCAACAAGATGGTGCAACCGCGCATACAGCTCGCGTTTGAATGTCACTGCTTGCTGATGTTTTTGGTGATGGCATAATTTCACAGGGACTTTGGCCTCCACGATCGCCTGACCTAACACCACCCGACTTTTTCTTCTGGGATGCAGCGAAAGCTACTGTCTATAAAAACCGTCCAAAATCCATCGATGCATTGAAAATTGCAATATCCACTTTCACAGCTTCTGTAACAGAATAAATGTTACAACTTGTGTTTGGAAACATGATTAGACGAATTGAATTGCCTATTCAACAACAGGGGGGTCACTATCAACATTTAATGTGAAAATTTGTATGCAAAAATAAGTTAATAACTTGTATTTCACTGAGTTTCATTTCGATATATTCACTGCAGCATACGGCACTCGCGGCTAAAAATCATACGGCACTGCGGAGAGACTTTTTTAACACCCCATAGTATGGATGGTGTTCTTAATGTGGGAGGATACGAACACATTCTGGAGGGTTGTGTATTACATACAGTATCAGCATGATAATGCACCCTGCCATAAAGCAGCATCTGTGAGGCAATGGTTTGTCCTGAAAAGGTCTGGTCTCCCCAGAATCCCAACGTGAGCCCAATGGAACACCTATGGGATGAGAGAGAACGTTGGCTTCGCTCCAAACCCCAGTGTCCAACATCACTACCTTCTCTGGTTTCGGCGCTTGAGGAAGAATGGGCTGTCATTCTTCCACAGACATCCAGATACCTCACGAAAAGTGTCCCCAGCGGAGCTGAAGCCATGAAAAAGTTGGAACATAGACGCATCCTACATTTATGTCCACTAATAGGTGTCCGAATACTTTTGTTCAGATACTGTGTGTAGGAAATAGAGGCGCATATCACTAGGGGTAAGATAGATACTGCCTACAGGAAAATTAAAGAGATCTTTGGAGAAAAGAGAACCACTTGCATGAATATCATGAGCTCAGATGGAAACCCAGTAATAAGCAAAGAAGGAAAAGTACAAAGGTGGAAGGAGTATATAGAGGGTCTATACAAGGGCGATGTTCTTGAGGACAATATTATAGAAATGGAAGAAAATGTAGATGAAGATGAAATAGGAGATATGATACTGCGTAAAGAGTTTGACAGAGCACTGAAAGATCAAAAAATACCCTCAGACTTCCAGAAGAATATAATAATTACAATCCCAAAGAAAGCAGGTGTTAGCCGGCCGGAGTGGCCGAGCGGTTAAAGGCGCTACAGCCTGGAACCGCACGACCGCTACGGTCGCAGGTTCGAATCCTGCCTCGGGCATGGATGTGTGTGATGACCTTAGGTTAGTTAGGTTTAAGTAGTTCTAAGTTCTAGGGGACTTATGACCACAGCAGTTGAGTCCCATAGTGCTCAGAGCCATTTGAAGCATTTGAAAGCAGGTGTTGACAGATGTGAAAATTACCGAACTATCAGTTTAATAAGCCACGGCTGCAAAATACTAACTCGAATTCTTTACAGACGAATGGAAAAGCTGGTAGAAGCCGACCTCGGGGAAGATCAGTTTGAATTCCGTTGGAACACGTGAGGCAATATTGACCCTACGACTTCTCTTAGAAGAAAGATTAAGGAATGGCAAACCTACGTTTCTAGCATTTGTAGACTTAGAGAAAGCTTTTGACAATGTTGACTGGAATACTCTCTTTCAAATTCTGAAGGTGGCAGGGGTAACACATACAGGGAGCGAAAGGCTATTTACAATTTGTACAGAAACCAGATGGCAGTTATAAGAGTCGAGGGACATGAAAATGAAGCAGTGGTTGGGAAGGGGGTGAGACAGGGTTGTAGCCTCTCCCTGATGCTGTCCAATCTGTATACTGAGCAACCAGTAAAGGAAACAAAAGAAAAGTTCTGAGTAGGTATTAAAATCCATGGAGAAGAAATAAAAATTTTGAGGTTCGCCGATGACATTGTAATTCTGTCAGAGACAGCAAAGGACTTGGAAGAGCAGCTGAACGGAATTGACAGTGTCTTGAAAGGAGGATATAAGATGAACATCAACAGAAGCAAAACGAGGATAGTGGAATTTAGTCGAACTGAATCGGGTGATGCTGCGGGAATTAGATTATGAAATGTGAGGCTTAAAGTAGTAAATGGGTTTTGCTATTTGGGGAGCAAAATAACTGATGATGGTCGAAGTAGAGAGGATATAAAATGTAGACTGGCAATGGCAAGGAAAGCGTTTCTGAAGAAGAAAAATTTGTTAATATCGAGTATAGATTTAAATGTCAGGAAGTCGTTTCTGAAAGTATATGTATGGAGTGTAACTATGTATAGAAGTGACATGTGGACGATAAATAGTTTAGACAAGAAGAGAATAGAAGCTTTCGAAATGTTGTGCTACAGAAGAATGCTGAAGATTAGATCGGTAGATCACATAACTAATGAGGAGGTATTGAATAGCATTGGGGAGAAGAGAAATTTGTGGCACATCTTGACTAGAAGAAGGGACCGGTTGGTAGGACATATTCTGAGGCATCAAGGGATCACCAATTTAGTGTTGGAGTGCAGCGTGGAGGGTAAAATTAGTACAGGGAGACCAAGAGATGAATACACTAAACAGATTCAGAAGGTACTGGGAAATGAAGAAGCTTGCACAGGATAGACTAGCATGGAGAGCTGCATCAAACCAGTCTCTAGACTGAAGACCACAAGAACAACTGTGTGTATAAACATTATCCATATTTATAGTGTTAAACTGAAACATCACAGTGTCTTGAACGAATCGAAACAGAAGTCCAGACCGGGAAAGAGAATCTGCAGCTGAAATTTCATAACAGGTCTAGTCCTTTCCTCTGGGCTCTGGCGGCCACACATCTCTGTCGTCCGAGGAGCGACACGGGTAAGGCGGCTGCGGAAGCGGGCGGTCGGGAAAGCGGACACAAATTCTGCTCGCCAGAGCGGTGTGCCGCAGGCAGACCAACTGTTCAAGAGGGAGGCGGGGAGGACCGCGAGTCGAGTGGGTCAGAGGGCGGCCGGGAGTAGGAGGATATGGAAAACGCCGGAAAACGCCGAATCTGTGCGCCGTGGCGTGCGTGGCTGCGGGCCGTTCTTAATGAATGCAGCAGCTGTCCGCATTAGAGGGGCAATAACTCAGCCCGAACGGAACCGAATGGATTGTTTCCAGCCTGCGCCGCCCCGCGCCACTCATACATAGGCAACGCCGCCTCTCGCCCGCGTCTGCTCCGCTTCCACCTCCTCACCCTCGTGACTGCAACGCCAGGGCGCTGGTTTCGCGCGCTCAGCGTCTTCCGGTTGCTGCTTCTCCTTCCAACTTAAGAGACAACAGGCGTCCTACACAGGGTAACCACACGGAAATGTTCGCATTTTCGACGTTTAATGTAGCGTCCGCATACATTTTTATGATTTCTCTTAATATTTGCTTATTTTTCGTTTTGGGAATTGTGATCTTTTGATTTTTGTTTTAATCTAGTGTCATGAACTATTTCTATACTTTTTGCTTCAGTTATTGAATTACATCATTTCTTCTTTGCTTCTAATCGATCTTTTATGCTAGTAAAACCGAAAATATCGATTTATATTGCTTAGAATCAATGTTTATATCTGGATGTTTAGAGTACCCGGACATGTAGATGCAACCATTAAGGGAATTTTCTTGTTTTAAGTGGCCTGATCTTGCAGATGTATCACGGACTTAAGTGGAACAATCTATGAAATTTTTGTTGGATGAAAATATTGAGATTTAAGCGTTTTGATCAATTTTCAAATTTTTAAAAAAAAAATCATAGCTGCATTCGAGTGTTGGAATTTAAATGGTGGCAACTATTTATTCACAACCGATACAAAAGAGTTACATGTCTGCATCTGTCACTGTTCTTCGAAGTAGTCACCAGCGTTGTGCAGAACCCGTTGCCAGCGATGTGGATGGCGTACTATATCATTAGTAGTATATCATTAGTTCTGTTGATGGTGCAAATGGAGCGGTTTTCTGCCTGTCGAATCTCTGGAACAGTTCTGAAGCGAATGCCACAAAGTGATTCCTTCATCTTCGGAATCAAATCAAAGTGACAAGGACTTAAGTCCGGGGAGTATGGTGGATGGTAAAGTACTTGTCAGTCCCATCGACAGAACAGAGCAGCCACAGCTTGCGCTGTATGCGCCTGCGCATTGTCGTGCAAAATGATAGGTGGGTTACGCAGAAAGTGTCACCGCTTCTTTCGCAAAGCTGGTCGCATGTGATGCTCCAAAGACGAACAGTAATACTGTGCATTGACGGTCTGCCGTGGAGGAAAGTAATGCGTTAGGATAACACCATCACAGTCGTACACGAGAATCACCATAACTTTCACCATACTGGGGCTCTGACGTACTTTCGACTTTCGCGGCGACCCATAATGACGCCATTCGTTGGATTGGCGTTTCAGTTGTGTGACCAGCTTTGCGAAAGAAGCGGCGACACTTGCTGCGCAACCCACCCATCATTTTGCACGACAATGCGCGGGCGCATACAGCGCAATCTGTGGCTGCTCTGTTCGGTCGATGGGACTGGCAAGTACTGTACCATCCACCATACTCTCCGGACTTAAGTCCTTGTGACTTTGATTTGATTCCGAAGATGAAGGAACCACTTTGTGGCATACGCTTCAAAACTGTTCCAGAGATTCGACAGACAGTAGACCGCTCCATTCCCACCATCAACATAACAGGCTCTGCTAACGGTATACTACGCCTTCCACACCGCTGGCAAGGGTTCTACACAACGCTGGTGACTACTTTGAAGGACAGTAACAGGTGCAGACATGTAACTCTTTTGTATCGGTTGTGAATAAATAGTTGCCATTATTTAAGTTCCAACCCTCGTATAACGGAAAATCTGAACCAAGCCAGAAGAAATGCTGCAAGTACAGAGAGTCATGTAGTAGAGAGGAACAGTTTAGTCATTGAGTTAGAAGTGTGCAGTTCTACTTTGCAGTGACAGCCATAACACTTGTGTTGAGAGGCTGTTCTGAATACAGGCAGAGTGGAAAAATGCGAGAGAAATAGACTGACAACTGAATCTGTAAAAGGGATTGCAATGGTAAAATTTTTTTTTTTAGACACTTGAGTTGCAAAAGCTTTTTTTAGCTATTTGTGTCGACAAAAGGTACTTTTGAAAAAGACTCGGTCCAATGAAAAATATACATGACGTGGACCCTGAAGTAATATGGGTGTACTTGATGTGTGCAACAGTTCTATTTTTTCTTCTTACTTATGTAATACATTTAAAATAGTGAAAATGGCCTCTTTTTTCATCCAAAAATACTGAAAGTGCCCTCTTTTTCGCATTCCAAAATATGGTAACCCTATTCCCAAGTTCGTTGTATTTGTCTCATCCATACTGTCCGTTTCTTCACTGAAACCATAATTTGTTACACTACATTCCAGAAACCAAGGGAAAATCACATAAGTTACAAGAAGTTGATAAATTATGTGTCGCGCAGCCAAAGAGATGGAATGTGCTTAGAGAAACTATGGAACATTATCTAGCGTTCGCTGCAGTGTGAAGCTGTGCTATTAGCCACCGTGTTTCGTGTGGTCAATCTGCAATTGTTTTGAAGGCAAGAAATTTCGTGCATCATATTGTAAGATAAGCAGTTGCCGAATTTCTTTTCGACATCATACCTGTCGTTTAATCACCGTATAACTGCACACACAGAAGCAATAAAACTACGAATTTTTCTTATTTCAAATGAGTACTCTTTAAAAATATTATCTGTTAGTGTTTTTGTACATTTCTCTTACACTCCAGCATAGAGAAAATAGTTCAAATGGCTCTAAGCACTATGGGACTTAACATCTGAGGTCATCAGTCCCCTGGACTTAGAACTACTTAAATCTGGCTAACCTAAGGACATCACACACATTCATGCCCGAGGCAGGATTCGAACATGCGACCGTAGAAGCAGCGCAGTTCCGGACTGAAGCGCCTAGAACTGCTCGGCCACACCGGCCGGCCCGGCATAGAGAGAACTTTTGCTTGTTTAACTGTGAGTTTGTGAATTTATTATTTTAATCTTGTTTTCCATTGAAAAACAAGCATCTAATGAAGCAATTGATTACTGTGATGAGAAAGAAAACTGGTTTATGAGAGAACACATTTGCATTTGTTCCTCAAATGCAGAAGCCAAGTTTATAAAGGGTTTTTAAAAAATACTTTCAGAGGTAGAAGTGGTCGTCTAAACAAGAAAAATAAGTACAGTAAACATGGGTCCGGAAACATGTTTGCCGGCCGGTGTGGCTGAGCGGTTCTAGGCGCTTCAGTCTGGAACCGCGCGGCCGCTACGGTCGCAGGTTCGAATCCTGCCTCGGGCATGGATGTGTGTGATGTCCTTAGGTTAGTTAGGTTTAAGTAGTTCTAGGTCTAGGCGACTGATGAGCTAAGCAGTTTGGTCGTATAGTTCTTAGAGCCTGTTGAGCCAGAAACATGTTTATAGAAAGAGCTGCGCGACGCTTGGTTGCAGATATTAGCACAGTGGTTACATAGGCGCTCCGTCAAATGTGTCGGCAGGGCATTATGATGTCCTATTCACAGTACTCTAATTACCATTAGGTGATCTGCAGTTAGTTGCGTGTTTCTAATTGTGTTGTAGGCTACGTTAGTTTTCGTCGTATTTGTGTGTCTTATTGTACAGTACTGTCAACTCTGGGTGCTCGTCATGGTGTTTTACCTTCTCCCGACCGCGGATTCACTTATGTGTTTACTGTTACTGCGCTGGTTGTACGTACAAATGGTGTTGTACATTTACATTTTCTCTCTCCCTCTGCTTGTTAGCCTACTACTCGACAAGTGATATTCTGTTATGGTTTAGCAAATGGACGTATCCTGCGAACACGCGCCCTCTTCACTGAAAACTGTTCATAGCGGAGAGTGCCCTCTGACAAGCTGTTTGACAGACTTTTCCAGCGTCTGAGGGCCACAGATACCCTTGGCCCTCAGAAGACGGACAGTGGAAGGCCCTCCATAGTCCACACACCTGACATGGAGGAGCGTGTGTTACGTTTGGTGGAAAAAATCCCTGGGATCAGTGTATGACGATTAGCAGCAGCTGCAGAAGATGTCTCTCACCATCTTATCTGCGAGAGGTATTCATGAACAATTGTTATACGGATATCATCAACAGCCCGTTCAGGCCGTAAGCCCACAGGATGATCATGTCAGACAGCATTTCTGTCAACGTCTGTTGCAGAAGTGTGCCGCAGATCCACTGTTTAAATCCAACATTTTATTTATCGATGAGGTAAGGTCATAAGAGATGGTGTTGTGAATTTCCATAACCAGTATGTATGGGCAGATGTAAATCCCCAAAGAATTCTCAATAAAAGTGTAGTCGGGTAGACTTGGCGATAAATTAATAGGGCCATATGTGCTACCACAAAGGTTAACTGGGGCGCATTATGTTGACGTTCTGATTAATGTGTTGCCTACCTTGCTGGAGGCTGTGCCATTGCAGCAATGAATACAAATGTAGTTCATGTATGATGATACATCAGCACACTTTCGTCACAATATGCAGGAACAACTGACGTAGACATTTCAGGATCGCTGGATTGGTCAGGTGGCGGGGAGGGGGACGGGAGACTGCTCGATCCTCAAACCTCAATCCCTTAGACTTTTGCTATGGGGACATTTGGAGGAGTTGGTCTACGCCACACCAGTCAACGATGCGCAGACACTGCAGGGTCGCGTTTCAACACGTGCCAGCAAGTACAACAACCAGGTGTACTTCATTGGATGCATCATTCCTTACACCAGGAGCCAGATGGTGCGTTGTCATGAATGGCCGCCTTGTTGAACACCTCCTGCAAACACGTGATTATCGCAGAAAGTATGCATTTCCTGACCCATGTTTATTGGAATTATTTTTCTTGTTTCGATGACTACTACCACCTCTCAAAGTATTCGACACTTTTTTTGAACACCCTGTATATGAACTGAATAGTATTTTCGATTTTCCAAGTCACTTGCAAAAAAAAGCGCACAGACAGCCACATACGAGCAGAGCATCTAACAAAAGCTGTTTGCAGGGAACTGACGCAGGCTAACTACTGGCTTTAGGTATAGTTTTTAAGCCTTCCTCCTGTTGTCATAGGTAGCTTCATATATAAGATATAAGTTTCTTTGCTTGCATAAGCAACCGCGTGCGGTTATTTTTAGGTTTTATCTCCTATTTAGCTCGTCTCTTGTTCTATCCATTTCATTTTTTGATATACGTTGATCCACGATTGGGAATGTATGGGCTATTTAGCCCCAACCCATAAATAAACTTTCTCGTATTCGTATGTGCATGCGCATTCAAGTAACTTCCCTTGTCTCGCGCATGTGCATACATAGCGGGTCAGGCTTGTAAGTGAGCGACCATTTGTAGCTGCAGTTAATGGCGGGTCATGGCCCATCGAACATAGGCCGGTGCGAGGTGGAGCGTACACCATTAAGTTAAGTAGTGGTTTTGGCTTTGTACATATGCACTGTTTGTGTTTTCCTTTTCTTTTTTGTTTATAAATGTATAGTTATGGTGTTCTTTTAATCATTGACAAAGGTCTTCTTAGGCACTTATGGGTTTTATTGTTGTTCTGAAGAAGGTGTAGTTAACTACGCCGAAACCTGGGTTAACACTTAACACTGGGTGCTTTTTTCGCAATCGAGGCGGGTTTTTAGTTTTTTAATATATTAACCAATGATTGCTGACGCGCTGCGATGTAGAAGGTTCTTAGAACCTGGATAATCTGGTTACTGATATTGGCAACATAAATGACACCAAAAATGTATACTACTTGGCAAGAAGAATGTAAATGTGCTTACACCTATTACAGAACCATTTCATGATAACACTGGGGTGGTTAAAATCTGTGATCAAGTGGACTGTCAAGAACAATTAGAAAGAGGACGGTCTGTAATATTAACAAAGGAGATGTGTGGCTCATTTAACTATTATCTATGTTGTAAATTCTCCAGTTTTGTTACAGCGAGACATGAAGTCAAGGCAAAGCTGCCTTTTCTCCTACATGGGAACGCAGTGTTGTGTACATTGTTCCGCATAGTCAGCGCGTACACAACTTTCCCACTAGAGCGTGCCCCGCTACGCACAACAGCGCAGGCACAGCGCTCGTCCATCTCTGCACTACGAGATGGCGCTGCCTTAGAGATGGACCAAATTCTGCTTCCGTCAATCCGTGTATTAATATGGAATGCAGCCAATGAGATAGCTGCTAACGTAGAACCTTTTCTACTCGCGGATCACACTTGCACAGTGATACCTGAACGCGCCAGGTATTATAACGAGTGTACAGACCTCCGATCAGTCAGTCTGCATTTATCTGCACCTGTCTGTGCCAGTCTGCATTTGTCTGCACCAGTCTGCATTAGTCTGTACGAGTCTGCATTTATCTGCACCTGTTGGTACCAGTCTATAGTCAAGTTTCAGTCTGCGCCTCATAAGTTTACCATATTCCTGTACATAGCCATGAAGATAAATGAATAGACACTTTGTCAAGTATCAGAGATATGTGAGAATAAGATTAACGTACCAAGACCAAAGGAACTTCAGATTGTCAATTGTAAACAGCATCCAGAATCAAGTTACGTAATGTCTATGCTTTTTATTATTTTAATAAATGTGTGTGAAAATTAATCAAGTTCTGTTAAAGTTGGTCACCGTCAATCTGCTACTCTAAGCGTGCAAGTGGCATTTCTATCATCTGACCTAACGGCAGAAGATAAACACGCCATGATAAGACCAAGAGACATATTGCTGACACTCGCCTACTTTGTTAGAGCGACAAGTCAAATAATCTGGTGGTGTGTGTACCGAAGGTCTTACAGTGCGCACACCAAAGGCAGTGTGACAACAAGAGGGATACGAGAAAAAATCGGCAACGAAGCACTGGAAACTATTTCGAGGAAATATAAAATTCCTGTGACTATACCATATAGAGTGGAATTAGCTGACGTTAAAATGCATATTCTAATGGAAGAGCTGCCTGGAATATTGCAGCAGCTACGTGTAGACAACTATTACCTTTCGGGTTTGGACATAACGCAAGACTGGAATTTTTAACAAAATGGAGATGTGCGACTATTTAATATCAGCCCATGACTACCCTCCGAAGATCGCCAAGGAAACCACAATGTGATTGTGGATAGTGATAAGACAATTGGAACAGACTGTCTAGCGTAGTGAAGTTCCAACAGCAGAGTACAGATATATAACAAATTTATATGTCAAATCACAAGTCCAGGAGTGACAAAGATACTGGTAACAACATTATAGATTTTATAAAGTGGCCAGACACGCAGCAGCCGGCCGAGACAGACACAGCAACAGGGAAGTAACATATTTTGTGACTCTTATGAGTTCCTAACCAGGAGCGAATTTTATATCATCATCTGTGTGCTTTTATAGTTTAGTTCCTTGAATTTCTGTGAGTTAATCTAACAGCCACAGTTCCGTCGTTTTCGTTTGCATCGGAAAGTAAACCATTTCAGTAACATGTTACAAGTTCCTAATGAAGGGCGAATTATTTAGTTTCACCTGAGTGCTTCAGTAGTTAGGTTTTTGAATCTCTGCGTATTAATCTAATTTATTAGACACAATTCCTCCGTTTTCTTCAGTGGTCAGTAGAATTCCACAGCACATATCAATAGTCCATTTACTTGCATATTTTAGTTTTCCACAGTCATTAGTATGGATAGCGACTGTGATTGTCGTCTATGGATGGGAGATGAGTTGGTGACACTTCACTCTCAGCTCCAGGCTGTAATGGCTTCAGTTATACAGCTTGAGGCTGCAGCGGATGGGCACCACTGTTGTGAGCCAGCCGTTGGGATTCAACGGACGTCCAGCACGTCCGAATCCTCTGATCGGTCCTCACCAGTGGCAGCCCAGTTACTGCTTGCATGGGTATTACCTCAGTACATCAACTACAGAATGTTATTAAACATAACACAACAATTGTTCTGTTAAGT
The DNA here is from genome assembly GCF_021461385.2 of Schistocerca piceifrons. NCBI lineage: Eukaryota > Metazoa > Arthropoda > Insecta > Orthoptera > Acrididae > Schistocerca > Schistocerca piceifrons. Next base: position 169,678,751 of record NC_060145.1, read on the forward strand.
TATCCATTAATTGACACCACATGGAAGCAAGTGGAAGAGAGTAAAGTAGAGCACATTGTACATACTATTTGCTGGCATCTAATACACATAAACACTCTTGGACAGGGTTGAATACAAGATCCATTCTGTAGTTGTATATTATAGCCTCCAACCTGGTAATGCCATGCTGCTTAGCTAAGGAAGACCTAAAAGTTTCTCGTAGTCGCACTCTATAAAATCTATAATGATGTTAACAGTATCTTTGTCGCCCCTGGACTTGTGATTTGACATGTAAATTTGTTATATATCGGTACTCTGATGTTGGAACTTCACTACACCAGACAGTCTGTTCCAATTGTTTTATCACTGTCCACAATCACATTGCGGTTTACTTGGCGATCTTCTGGGGGTGGTCGTGGGCTGATATTAAATAGTCGCACATCTCCATTTTGTTAAAAATTCCAGTCTTGCGTTATGTCCAAACCCGAAAGGTAATAGCTGTTTACACGTAGCTACTGCAATATTCCAGGCAGCTCTTCCATTAGAAGATGCATTTTAACGTCAGCTAATTCCACTCTATATGGTATAGCCACAGGAATTTTATATTTCCTCACAATTGTTTCCAGTGCTTTGTTGCCGATTTTTATCTCGTATCCCTCTTGTTGTCACACTGCCGTTCCCATGTAGGAGAAAAGGCAGCTTTGCTTTGACTTCATGTCTCGCTGTAACGAAACTGGAGAATTTACAATATAGATAATAGTTAAATGAGCCACACGTCTCCTTTGTTAATATTACAGACCGTCTTCTTTCTAATTGTTCTTGACAGTCCACTTGATCACAGATTTTAACCACCCCAGTGTTATCACAAAATGGTTCTGTAATAGCTGTAAGCACATTTACATTCTTCTTGCTAAGTAGTATACATTTTTGGTGTCATTTATGTTGCCAATATCAGTAACCAGATTATCCAGGTTCTGCTGCGTCCTTGGCTCTTGTTTTCCTCCCTAATAGCTAGCTGAGGGATGTTTAGCACTTTGAAGGAATCCATATTGACACTTTTAACTACTACAGAAGACAGATCAGTTGCGGCTCTCACGCCTCCTTTTGTACTCCAAAGATCCAATATGGCGGCGCTTCCGGTCACGTGATTTCCAGTCATACACGCTACTTAACTCCTAGGTAATAGAGATACATGCGAGTTAACTGGTGTCTTTTATGCCTTCCTGGTAAAACGAGAACCATCATCCTCGCAACTGACTTGCATCTGCATTTAAGGGTGACAGAAAGTGAATGGAATGATTGGTTGAGATGGAGTTCTAACGAATTATGATTTAATGGCATGCATTCTAGAGAGGGAGGGAGATGTTGCAGCAGGTCATGTGACTACTTTTCTTCCATTGTTCTGACGGAGTGCATTATTTGTGCGCCATAACCTGTGTTCAGTTTGTATACAACTGCGTGTTCTGTGTGCACTTAGGAACACTATCTACTTCCGATCGTTAACAGTAAACCTGTCAGTCATCAGATGACTTCCAGCACGTGTGATCATGATGAAACATGTCCATCCTGTTTCAATACATTCCTCTAGACGAACGAAGCTTTATGCGATGTACGGTACTCCATTCTGCTGCTGCATCTTGGGCCGTAAAATCGAGTCTTCAAGTTCGTAGCTATGGTGATTCTAACTTAAGTGACAGTTGCTTCTGAGGTTATGTAATCCCCGAGTATACATCTGCTTGACAGATGTCCTGTTTACAGAGCTAGTGGTACTATGACATGTGATTACACATGCCTACATCTACATTTATACTCCGCAAGCCACCCCAAACAGTGAGTGACGAACGGCACTTTACGTGCCACTGTCATTACCTGCCTTTCTTGTTTTACATTCGTGATCTCCTCGGGAGGTATAAGTAGGGGGAAGCAATATATTCGATACCTCATCCAGAAACACACCCTCTCGAAACCTGGACAGCAAGCTACACCGCGATGCAGAGCGCCACTCTTGTAGAGTCTGCCAGTTGGGTTTGCTAAACATTTCCGTATCACTATCACACTTACCAAATAACCCTGTGACGGAACAACTGCTGCGTATTGACTGTTCCTTTTAAGAGGCATTCTACATTACTAACAACATTTTATATAGGACTGATGTGAGCATAATATAATCTCTGAACCGTGATCGGATGTGAACAGTGGGCGCTATATACTTGTGGAAAGCTCTATTGTGTATGTATCACAGACTATGTTGGGATAGAAAACTTGCAAGGAGAATTATGACGCATGGTGGAAATATATCTTTTACATTAGAATATTAACAGCGCTGCCTTCCACATGACTAATAGGTCGGAAACCGCACCGATCTAACATCACATTATGATTCAAGTTCACAACCATGTAGCCTTAGGAGTGCATGTGTTTATGTTCCCTCTTACCAATACCTCTTTGGTACTGACCCCAGACACTGGAACAATGCTTTAGGATTGGTAGTGCAGTTAATTTACATAAACTTCATCCGTTTGGAGCTCTGTCGTGCATGAAATCACACGTTTTCTTCTACTTATTAACTGTATGTTATATGTTCTTAACTGTCTGTTATATGATTACAACACTTCCATATCTACTATACACCCTTAACGGGTGCTAACCTTCTCGAGATGCGTGCAACTGGAGAAATCTTGTGCACTAGTTGGGTGCCACAAGCAAGACTAGTGTGGAAAAGGGTTATGGTCTAGGCTCGCTCTGCTCCTTCACAAGACGTGGAAGGTAGTGGTCTACTTCTGGTCAAATGTTCAAAATGTGTGTGATATCTTATGGGACTTAACTGCTAAGGTCATCAGTCCCTAAGCTTACACACTACTTGACCTAAATTATCGTAAGGACAAACACACACCCATGCCCGAGGGAGGACTCGAACCTCCGCCGGGACCAGCCGCACAGTCTATAACTGCAGCGCCTCAGACCGCTCGGCTAATCCCGCGCGGCACTTCTGGTCAGCTGCAGATTAAATCAGTGACAGTGCTCGAAGGAGCATTGGTCAAAGACAATGCGAGGAGATCATTCTTCATCCTAAGAATGCGAGAACGTTCTGTGACTCAAATCCACATAGGGAAAGATCGTAAATTACGCACCATGCCTGAAGTGCTAGAAATATGTCTGGTATACCTTGGTGTATGTGTTCGAGAACTGACTATGAGTGGCCGTTCTGCACAGTCACCCATGTTCACAATGGTACTCGGAAAGTAGAGGAGGGGTGGTTTAGCGATGATATAGAAATTGGGAAGTATGCTGCCACGTCACGGATCAGTGTTGTAAAATTGCTTGCACTATCAACTGCGATGCTTATTACAGTACATCGATGGTGTCTTTTCCATCCCATCTGTCCACTGGTACACTGTTGATCACCACATGACTGACTGACATCACTTGTTTGGGATGGAGAAAGAGTCTTGGCGGAGGGGCAACACCTTCCAGGGATGGCTAGCACCGAAACAGTCCAATGTGACGAGTCAATCGAATCGGAGCACCAAGTCATCTGCAATCCCATCACTGTAAAAGATGAGTTCAGCATAATTTACACTATGCAATGTCCCACTGTCAGTCAGAGCCAATGAATCGAAATGTGTTAATGTCAGTTTAGAACCTGACACAGAAATAGATTTCGTGGTGAAGGAAACAAAATGTGTGGCTGTGTACAAAATTGTGTCATACACTGTTTGTAAGTGTTACAGCAGGTAAACACCAATATATCAAACAACACAGCAACCCCCTTCTTGTGGCTGACAGTTTGCGGGATATGATACTCCAACAACACAGGCGAGGACACGTTACACTGGTCTGTGCAGGGGACTTCAATCACTGAGTGGATCCAAATGATGGGGTCAGCACATATGATTGATGTCAGCACACAGACGGTATTTGTTTATGGCATAAATATCGAAAAACAGGGATGTTGTAATAGTCGATTTCTCTACTGTATGACATTACCGAAGTTTTTATAGTTCATAGTTTTTTTAATTCTCTGTTGGACAGTACATGACAGAGATAATGTTTGAGTGACAGTCGTGAATGCACCCTGAGGGCTGTAGATCTCCTTCAGAATGTAATACCTGTAAGTCGTCTGGAGACGCACAGCAATCCAGTAGCCAAATCCTTATTCTTCTTTCACTTCCCATGCTGTCTTTTATACTACCTCCTGTTGCAGTAGAAAACTTCGTTTTGGCGTTGACCTTACACATTGTACACCATTGGCAGAGCTACGACATGTTCCCATATTCACATAGTGGTCAAATCCCAGTCCTGTCGCAGTAACTCAGCTAACCTTGTTTCTGCACAGGATGCAGAAGGTGGCAGATATAGCGCTCTCTGACTTCTGCTCAGTTCCAATTTAAACTGAAACCATCACATGCACAAAGCTGCAGGGATGGCAGGACAGAATCTGAACTACAGTTACAAGATGCATAGGTGGCTGTCTAAAAAGCGACGTTGGATTTCTACTGTAGCAGATAGATTCGAAAACGGTGACTCGTTTCGAGATAAAAAGAGTGCCACAAATATGATTCACTAGAGGCCATAATCATTAAAAGACGTCTCCGTAGGATCCAACACAGGTATGAGGTTGAACGGAAAACTTGATTCCAAATCGCAGACAGCCTTTCTACCGGAAAGCTTAACACTATAGATCTGAAAAGCCAGCTTACATTTTCTATGGCATCAATCTAGCGTTGCATTTCTTACACGATTCGTCGCATAGCACATCATCTACAATATGCGATCATTCTCATGCAGTCACTGCCTGTAACCCAGTGGATATATCACTGAACCTGTGACATGGCATTTGGATAGAATTCATTACAAATACTGGAGAAATATCTAGCGGCAGTGTGAGGGGGTTGCAAATACTGGCTTCATACCACGTTCCTTAGCGGAAACACTTCCTAAATTCGGTGATTTTATTACAAGCTTATACCGCTGGCGACGTGCGACCGCGCTTTCGGTCTATTAACGCACACCCCGCGATCACCGTCTATTTTCAGTGTCGCGATATTGTGTGAAAAATCACTTCATTTGGAAGCAGTACCATACCTTGAGTTATAAAACTTGTATAGTTTGTAACATAGATATCATTAGCGATATTTGTGAGCGCCTATAGAATCAAGACCACTTCTGGCTGTAACATGGCCATTGAGATCATGTTTTTACCAACTGGTGGTTTGTAAGACGACTACGTCTTTCTTCCTAAGACACACTGGTACCACTCGCAAGAAAAACCAAATGAGACATGTCCATCCATCGCCGATTTTAGCTCAGTATTGTTTGGTATCACCAGCATTCAGTTACTGGTGAAGTATTACACTTAGTAGTAGGGAATGCGTAATAGAGACGCTGTGATCAGCATGCTTATAAGTGTTGTGGAAAACTGCGATAGCCGTAAGGGGAGTGAAAGAGTTTTTTGCATGGAAAATTAAGTCCAGTCATAAGAATGGTACAGATATTTGTATTTCCAGAGCCACAGCCATTGGGAAGGGGTATTTCCGACACTTTGCTCACTGTTGAATGTCGTCAGATTGAGGCTGCAATTGTTACATTTAATGGTAAGTACAGTGATAAAATATATGTGGCTGGTTTCCTAGAACGATACTGGCTGGGGTGCGGGGCAGGCGGTGGCAGTGGCCTGTCACGGGAACAATTGTTTCCGGCTTGCAGTGGGAGCCATCCAGACTGAGGATCCCGGCTGGGGTACAGGAATGTAGCTAACCTAAGCCTGTGACCCTCTAGGCAGGCGAATAGCGAATTAATCCACAGTGCGTGTTGGGCAGCCTTCGTGATCATATGTTTCCTCTGTCGAAATTTAAGATGATTTCATATTGGCGTGTGTTCGCACTAGACAGTTATTCCCTCCCAAATAAATCGTCTGGTTGACTACTTCTACATATTTCGTCTTTATCCGGTTGAGAGAATATAGATTGTGGTGCGTGTGGTGTGCATCTAGATAGTGAAAGACATCTGGAAGAGACGTTTGCTGGTTCTCTAGACATGAAGAACACCTTAGTCGACTATGTAAACTAGAAGGATGATTTGGAATCTGTTATATCACAGACATCACTATTCTCAAGTGCAAGTACCAGTTTCCTCTATTTTTTCGAGTTTTCACGTAAAGGTCTTATCAGATCAGATAAGTTTCTAATTACTCAGTGGTTTACAGCACATTCCACCTCGCTAAAGTTTCGGGTTCCTTGAGAAATAATTTCCATTCATTATCTCCGGATGTATTCTGTGCAAACGATACTGCTATGCAAGCGATATCTCTATGTGCTTTGATATCGAGAACTGGCACGTAAATGGTATGATATTCTGGCAAACCTTGTGAAAGTACATGTATTCTTGTAATTCCAGAGTATGGAGATGGGTGTGGAAAGCGTGGCGGAAAGCAAGCAATCTGGAAACGGTAACGCGTATGTGCCAAGGGGAAGCAGCCCAGCCTTAGTACAATAGTCAGAGAGTGACCACAGTCCGCTGAGTCGGCTCTGATCGCGCATAGGGCCAGCGTGAGTGCAAGGGCAGTTGTTGACTCATGACTGTCGGCCATAATCGATGACCAACAGACCTCCCGAGAAATACCAGCTGCTGCAAGAACTATATACGTTGCATGTGCTTATGCTCTCTGTCTTCGCAGTATATGTACAATAGTCTGGTGGTCGATAGCTATAAGCAGGATGCAGAAATGATGATTTAGTATGGTGCAGGATGCGAATTGTGTGCTTACTACATCAATATAGTATATGATGATATGGCCAGGTTGGAGATGCTGAAATATTCAAGCTTTCCTCGACAGTAACATAGCAGTGTAATTGAGGAAGTGTCTTTGGCGGTAGTTTCCGTATTTCATGATCTGTAGACCACTGTTGTCGAGTGTGCCTTCGTAACTGGCACTGACGTTTTTCGGTATCGGCTTTTAGCACACTGTTCAGTATTTACAGCAGAGCTAGTCGCCCTCTAGCAGGCCACGGAGTACATCCGGCGACACAGGCTTTTCAATGGTGTCCTCTGCTCAGACTCTCTTGGCGCCCTTCAAAGCCTCTGTGCGCTATTCACTACCCATCCCTTAGTGCAACGGGTCCAGGAAAACTGTCACTTGCTCACTCTTGATGGAGCCGCTGTGATGTTTATGTGGGTTCCTCATCATGTTGTTCTGCAAGGAAACAATGCTGCTGACGTTGCTGCCAAGGCTGCAGTCCTTGTACCTCAGCCCACTAGTTCTTATATTCCCTCTGACTATCTCTGTGTTGCCATCTGTCAGCAGGTGGTGTCACTTTGGCATCGCCACTGGACCTCCCTTCATGGGAATAAGCTCCAGGTTATTAAGCCTCTCCCAGTGGTTTGGACTACCTCCTCTCGGACCTCCCACTGCGAGGTCGTTTTAACTAGGTTGCATATTAGGCACTGTCTTTGTAGCCATCGCCAGTTGTTAAGTGGCGCTCCACTACCACTTTGTGCACATTGCACCCAACTTTAACTGACCGCCATTTCCTGACGGAATGCCCGTTTTTTAACCGTTTACCTTCCTGCTTGGGTTTGCCATCAGAGTTATTGGCCATTTTAGCGAATGTGAAGGCTGTTGGCCGCTGTCTTCTCTTACGTCGACTGGGATTGACATGTAGTCGTTTTTAACTTCTCTCTGTCCTCGTGTTCTATAGTTTTAACATGGGTGTGTATGATCCTAGTTGTTTTTGCGCCCTAAAGCAAAGCACAATTTTTCAAGGTTTAGCTGTCAGTGCAAATGTCGATCTCTACAAGATCGTTTTGCCACTGAAAGTCTCGTCTGCAGAAAACGGCGGACAGTGCTCCCACACCGGCGGCAGCAGCAGTTTGGTGGGTAAATTCTGTAAGAGCCAATCAAAATGCTCCATTCACAAGACATTTGTGCGGGGCTTACGAGCCTATAGAGATTGGTTCAAAAAAGACGAGGACAGGGTATCTACGGAAAGTTCTGAGAGTAACTTGACGTCAGGTTTGTTCAAGCTTTCAGAGACATGTCCAAGCTCACCATCTCTGGTGGGATACTGTCCCTAACCCACCCTTGTGGCTTTAGAGCATCTCCAGATCAGCAGCTGCAAAACATCAAAAATTCCAGCCATTTTTCTCGTCTGTAGGAGTGCTTCGAATTAGGTTTGTCTAATTGTTCTGATTTTCCCCGTCTGTGTTTAGACAGAGCTTCAAGAAGTGAGGAAAATAACGTCCCTGCCCAGCAGCAGCAAATATAAACTAAGGCCACCCACCATTTCAGAAAAGTGATGAACACCACAGCAGCTGTAGGACTCAGAAAGTTTTCTCTCTCTGGCAATGCCTTCAAATAAGCAGCTAAAACTCTAAAAGTTGTGAGCACCCTGTTTAGAGTTAGTGAGATATTTATTTCGACTTCCAAATATCACTGTTTTGGCATATAAAATCAGATTGTGCATCTGGTATCAGTTTGGGCCTCTATTTCCCACAAAAGCGTATGACGTGTCTCTGGGATAGTTTCACAAGTGTGTCACAATCTTTTTCTTTGCAAGTCTGTGTTCAAGTATTGTGGTGGCAGTATTCCTTGGAATTGTTTAAATATTCTCATGTCATCCGCAAAGCTCTCTCTCTCTCTCTCTCTCTCTCTCTCTCTCTCTCTCTCTCGGGTTGGGGTACATTTAGCCCCTGCGACATCTTCAAGTTATGTATGTGACAATATTCCGCAACACCAGATGTAGGAACTCCTGAAGCAGTTATGTTCAATGAAAAAGAGTATCCATGCACCGGGGATGGGACGGAGGAAGGTCGCGGGTATTTCCAACACGACACAAAGTGCTTACATGTGGTCCTGCAGCTACCACATGACCGTGCCATATGCCAGTGTGCTTCCTGTCTGTGTCGTTAGCTGGCATGTTGCATCTCTTTCAGCAGGGCACAGAGATTCAGAAGTGGACATCTTGCCTCTCGCACTTTGGAAGGCTGACTGACTGGACTTCTACTGAGTGATCTGCATTTACAGAACACACATTTATCAGCAAGAGTTGCGAAATGTAACTTAGACCATCTTTATTATTTCATAAAGCATATTTGTGTTCATTGCTATTGATGCAGTCCTCAGATGCTGATATACTCTTCTTTCTCCAGGACAGACATCTCTTCCATTCAACACAGTAAAGAATTACACCTGTCCTTCCAGTCCAGCAGCTAGACACAGACTGAGTCCTTTTCCCACCATTTTCCCCCCCAGACGTCACATGAGGGGACGATAGAACCCTCTGGTGGCGGTGTTGTGAACTAGATCAGTTGGACTCCAGACCTCATGGTGAACACACTGGATGGAGCTACCGTCTATGACAACTCAAATTGTTTAAACAAACAATGCATGCAAAATAAAGACTTATATCTGTCCTATTCAACAGCCCAGCACAGATGGTGTCATTTTCTGCCATATTCTAGATGGGGTACGGGGTTAGGTTAGTGGAGGTAGCCCAACTGACCTACTTTCCTGCCATGACATCACTGCGACGTTGGAGCATCTATGGCCTCCATCTTGAATAAATTTGACAACAATGCAAAGTGGGGCCACAGGACCTTTGTCCCACAACTCATGCACTGTGTTTGAAGTGTGCTCAATGTCAGTTTGTGGGATGGAGTTCCATGTCTATTGCACTTGGTTGGTCAATACAGGGACAGTTAATGCTGGCTGTGGTGGGCACTGGAATTGTACAATGATACCCCTATATGCTCGATTGTAGACGCATCTGCTGATTGAGTACGCCAAGGCAACATATCGACACTGTAGAGTGCTGGGTTACAGCAGCAGTAAGTGGGCGAATGTTATCGTGTTGGAAAATACCCACTGGAATGCTGTTCATGAATGGCAAGACAAATGGGTCGAATCACCATAATGATGTACAATTTTGCAATCAGAGAGCACGGGATAAATACAAGTGCTCCAGTTGTCATATAGTGCAGGTCCAGTGTGTCCAGCACACAGCCAAGTTGGTTGCAGGCTCTGAAATGACCTCCTCCTAAGCAATACATGGTAATCACTGGCGAGGCAGAACCAGCTTCCATCAGAAAATACAAAACCTCCACCATTCCTCCAGTGAGGTCTCACTTGATACCACAGATGTCACAAATGGCAATGTTTAGGGATAAGTGGAATGTGCACTACAGGGCATCTGGCTCAGAGCTGTGCTCAAAGTAACTGATTTGTAACAGTTTGTTGTCACTGTGGTGCCAATTGTCGCTCAAATTGCTACTACAGATGCAGCACAAAGTGCCAGAACGATACACCGAAAATGGTAGTCTTCACTCTTGGCAGCTCCTTGTGGTCATCTGGAGCCTGGTCGTCTTGTGACCATACATTCCCTTGACCACAACTGCCAGCAGTCATGTATAGTGGCTACATTCCTGCCGAGCTTTTCTGCAGTATCGTTAAAGGGACATCCAGCTTCTCGTAGCCTTACGACGTGATCTTGTTCAAACTCAGTTAGGTGTTGATTATGGTGTCTTCATCACACTGAAGGCATTTTTGTCTAACATCAAATCACCACGTACAATCTCAAAGGTAACTAATGCTCAAGGCCAGTGGCGGTTCATGTGCTGTATAATTATTATGTTTATCGACAAGTTTATACAACTACGGCCACTGCCCATCACAACAACATTAATAATAATAAAATGCATAACTTATCTGACAAAAAATAAGTGTTTTTGTGGAATTTTGTACTTAATTATATACAGTTTAGGGCAATGACAAATTAATGTGTCAGCTTTCGCAACACTCCATTTCGCATTTTTGTACTTTTCCATTTTTTTTTTTTTTTTTTTTTTTTTTTTTTTTTTTTTTTTTTTTTTTTTTTTTTGGCCAAATGTGCAAGATCCCTAAGAGACATATTAGTTCATGAATTAACTTCTGGGCTGAAAATCAGGTATTTTTATGCTGCCTCCACACAGTTTCTGCTAACCAACACTTTGTTGTTAAATGTTCTCTTGCAGTCACACTTATTTGATTTCATCACTCTCTGAGTCAAAGAATCTGTTCTCAGAGGTCCTAGTTCCTTTACGGCTAACTTTTCTTGGTAATTTAGTTTCCAGTTCCCAGAATGAGATTTTCACTCTGAAGCGGAGTGTACAATGATGTGAAACATCCTGGCAGATTAAAGCTGTGTGCTGGACCAAGGCTTGAACTTGGGACCTTTGCCTTTCGCAGGCATGTGCCCTTCTGACAGGGTATCCAGGCACAACATACAACCTGTCTCACAGCTTTACCTTTATGTTGGCATTTAAAATAGATTCAACATAGTTCATGTTTAAAATGCACAAGAAAACCGTTTCTTGCACAGTAAACAACCAACTGCAAAGTGCCGTTTGCTGAAGTGATTAAATTCAAGTACTAATGCAACATGGTCGCTTGACTAGAATACAAATAGGGTGCTGAGATCCATAAGGGCCTAAAGCACACTTCCATCCATTCCACATTTAAGTGAAAATCAGAGATACAGCTTCTCATGAACTTTCATTTATACAATGTGAGCCTACAGCACAGATAAACCTGACTCACCATAAGATCAAAAGATTTCGGAAGGACGAATAAATGCTACAATCCCACAATCTATGGTGATGTGCTTCACGCTCTTATGATTCTCAGCACCTCAAATGGATTACTGTGTGAAAAAATTCATAACTTAACAGACGTCCGATCTAATTTTACTACAGTATATAGCAAGTGAATTACCATATCGGACAAGAGAAACTCCTCATCGCACCTCCCTCAGATGTAGTGATAAGATGGCCCACTGGATAGCCTGTCGAAAACTGAACACAGCTCAAGCATGAGAACAGGAAGAAGGTGTGATGAACTGTGAAAAAAAAAGCAAAATAAAAACAGTGAATGGTCCAAACTCAAGAAGTGCAACATCTAGAGTAGTAAAACAGTCACAGCATCATGGTAAAGTGGTCAGTGTGTTTACTTGAAAACCTGGTGAGCTGTGTTCAAAACTTCTCATGCATTTTTTTTCCACACTTTGTGAACTACCTGTCTGGTCATTGAAATGTTTGTTCTCTTTCTGTTGTCTTGGCATTTGTCATACTATACACTGGTTATAGAATATGAGTCATGTGGTAAGAATATGTTACCGCCACAAGTAAATGTAATGAATACTGAGAGCAGGCAACATACAGAAGTGAAAACAACAAATAAACAGGTGTGAACTATGTTACAACAAAGGAATTAAAGAGTCAAAACTTATAACGGATGGCAGTTTCAAAAGCATTAAGAACATATGTTTTGCCAGAGTACAGAGAAACTGCAGGATTGTGACAATGTTGCATTCATTTGTTGCCGCTTATGTGACAAACTATTACATTTTCAATATTTCCTTGGGAGTGATCACATTCATGTTTATACAAATATCTAAATTGGGTGAGGAGGCATATGCTCTCATTTACATGGTGTACAAATTAGGTGCATCAATAAGATTTCTGTCATATGACACATGTACTTTCGCTAATGCTGTGTGTTACCCACCAGATGTGTTTTCCGGTGGAGGATTCAGTTAACTTGTCATCAAACATTTGTGGTTTGCATACGAAAACCACTTCTTCCAGCTGCTAATAGAGCAGTTGTGCAGAATCAAATGTCATTATAGATCCCTACCTTACACCTTGCTGTTGCAAATGGACATTACACCACAACACAGATTTGAATACAGCAAACAGCTGGCGGGGAGGGGGGATGTTGGCATGAGGGAGCTTTGAACCTGAGTCAGCCGCTTAGCAGTCCCACACTGTAAACACTTATCCACCCCACAACGCAGCAGCTGTATTAGGGTGCTCTATATTGCACTTCTTGTTCTTGTACCATTCACTCCTGGGCTCTCTTATCACTAAACCTGAGGGGGTTGTGATGGGGAGTTTTCATTGTGAGGAGTGTGCTATCATCTAGCAGGATTTGTGCCAAGAGAACGGGGTAATTGTCTGCTGCAGTATGCTACCACCTGGTGACACTGACGTAAACTTCAAGCTGAGTGGCAACGGCTAACTGTGCACATCATCAATTATACACATTGTTTGTCAAATCCCCATGAATTTGGCCCAGAAGGCAATTATGTCACGTGAGGTGCGCATGCGCAGAAACTCTTTAACACATGCACAACTGAAGGTGTGCTCACGACCGTGATGTCAAGTTTCCTGGAGTTTAGAGGAGCACTAGCGTGACAGATTTAAGCACCATATCTTTCAGATTGCAGCATTTATGTTACATTTAACCGTATTCAAACAAAATAACCAATAAATACACAAGGTGTCAAAAGTTAGGGTGTTCATGTGTTGTTACACAGCAGCCACCACTGCTCACTACTGTTACAGCGTGTATTTAAAGCAAACCTCATTGGCATCCTTGTAGTTGCCACTCTTGTGTTACTGGCGTGAAATTTGAAGAGACATCATCTTTTAGATGTAGAAACACACCTACTAACTTCAGTCCATTTCACACGTTGCGTTAATAATACTTCCCATCCTTAATTATGGTGATCCTACTCTCCAATGACTTCTGCATGAGAGCTCAACATTGGTTGGAAATGCCAATGAATGCTTGTGAGCGATACATTTGTGATGTATGTTTTGACCATATCACCCCTGTCTATGAACAATTATCATGGCTACATGCTGTAAGTGTAGAGATTATCATATGCTGTGTTTGCTGTATCATCAGCTCAACAAAATAAAATCCTCTCTGTGCCACTACACCACACTAACATGTTCTCTGAATCATTTTCTGCATCAGGAACCCAACTATGGAACAATCTTCCTCAAAATATTAGACACATTAAGAGTTCTTTCAAACTTTGAAAGACATCTCCAACCACTTCTTTTATACTGAAAGTTCAAAACTGTAAAATTTTTATTAATAATGAAAATTATTATTATTATTATTGTGATATTTATCTACAAGGAGCAAGAAATATTTCATAACATTCATTGATTTCAAAAAAGCTTATGACTCAATCGATAGGGATACACTCATCAAAACACTTCGAGAATATGAGATAGATGAAACAACAATCACCATAATCAAAGAAACATTAACAAATACAACATCAAAAGTAAAATTCCAAGGAGAAATTTCACGGCATTTCGAGGTCAAAACTGGCGTCAGACAAGGAGATGTGCTGTCCCCGGTACTCTTCAACTGTGTTCTGGATAAAGTCATAGCAGAATGGAGAAAACTCACGCAAAAACATGGAGTTGAGAAAGTCCAAATTGGAGGGAAGTGCTACAAAGCCATTGAAACCAACTGTTTTGCCTTCGCTGACGATCTCGCCTGTTTAGCTTACACACAAAAAGACACAATAAAACAAATAGAATTACTTAAAGAAACTGCTGAAAAAGCAGGCTTGCAAATTTCATTTGAAAAGACAGAAATCATTACAAATATCAAAAAGCCACCAAAGAAAATAACTACGAAATACGGGAAAATACAGGTATCTAAACATTTTAAATATCTTGGTGAACTAATTCAGCCTGTGGCAAAAGGTCATCCAGCCTGCAGGGCTAGAATACAAAAACTAGAGCAGCAACTCACTACTGCAGACAAATGTATTCAAAAAAATGTATATCCACAAACATTAAACTCAGACACTACCAGACTGTCATTAGACCGCAGATACTATATGCATCAGAAACACTGGCAAATTTTACATACGCAGAACAGATAGAAAATCATGAAAGAAGAATTGTGAGGACAATTCTTGGACACAGGAAAATAACAGACGATCAAGGCAAGCCTGTATACAGACTAAAAAGCAACAAAGAAGTGTATACGAAGTGCAGCAAAATTACAGACGAAATTAGAAAAAGAAGATGCTCCTTTTATGCTCACATCATGAGGATGAACCCGAATAGGCTTACAAAACAAATATTTTCGTACATCGCAAATCTAAAAAATAAAAATTTATGATTTATCAACACAGAAAGAGATCTAAAAGAAATGGACATAGATCAGGAAACAATATTTAACAGAAACCTTTTTAGAAAAAAACTGAATTCATTCACGGGTTTCGGTGTGAAAATGAAGAAGACTTGTGGAACTAAATGGTCTGAAGAGAGAAAAGCCGCCTTCAGCACAAGAATGAAAGAAGTGTGGACTGAGAGAAAGAAGACTTCCCAGAAGCGCAAGAAATAACTGTTTTCATGGTCTTTAACGGCCAAATTGTTGTGTAATTTCTGATACGCGTTGTTCCTGGTCAGATGTAAGAGATTACCTGGACCTAATCTGGTCGTGCTAAATACGCAATAATTTTTTTTAAGAAACTCTAGGAGTGATTATTAAAAAAAAAATTCATTAAGTGGCTTTTAATTTAAAAAAAGCTGTGCAGAAATATGGTACAGCAACCCTGGCGTGTTTTGTTTATTTATGGGTTACATTGTATAAAATATAAATTTTACTAGGGAACTGGGTGAGGGAAGATGGATTTAAGTTGGAATCTTGTACTAAAAGCAGATGAATGGAATCACAATGTTTGGTTGACACCCCACCCCTCCACAGCCGCAACCCATCCTGCGGTGTGTGACCATGAGTGGCTGTACTCGCTAGTGACATGGCAGCATTCATCACGACCAAAACAAAAGGGAGAAGCTGCAGTGGCTACAGGTCAATGTTATGTTTAGATTAAGACAAGGTAAAGAAATGTTTTTAGATGAAAGAATGGCTAAAAGATAAATCTTAAGTTTCCTCTAGTAAATCTATTAACAAATCTCCAAGTTGAAGAAGCCTACAGATTGATGAGCTTTTTACATATAGACGATAGCAGTTTTCAAGAACTGTTGGAACTGATATGATGTAAAATAGAGCAGAAAGAAACACATGTAGGAGTCACCATCATTGATGCACATAAACTACCTGTAGCTGCAACATTCTGATTTCTGGCTACAAACAGAAGCTATGAAGGCCTGAAATACAGCTGTGCAATGTCACCTCAGCTGCTTGGAAAATTCATCCCCGAAACGCTCAGGGGCAGTTTCAATACGCTGCAGATAGCATAACTATGAGTGTGTAATTACATATAAATTTAATTAAAAATGTACAGGGTTACTAACTGGAAAATCATCACTGAAAAACAATGCTCTTATTATGAAATATAATCAGTAATTTAGTTAATGATGCCGACTGTTACTTGTAGATGGCTGGTAAGTGCCTCCATCGTAACTTGAATTATGCTGTTGCAGTTGCTTTGCATCATGTCGGAAATTGTGATGGAGGCTGCATTAGATGCATGTATGGATGTGTGTATGGCATAAAAATCTGCAAATCATATCTCCTCTTTGCTTAAAAAAAAAATTGTATTAGGAATTATAAATGAAAGCACACGCAACACTGGTGTATTCTACAATGTTTATTTCACAAACCAGTTTTCAGCTTTTACTCCATCTTATGGTACAAAGTATATGGTGCAGTGAAATTTTGTTGGTGCAAAGATTTTAAATCGAGGATCCACAGAGTATCTCCATTCCCAGAGATGAAAAATGTTAATGCTGGATTTAGGAATAAATCAAGAGGGACTTTCAGTGTAAATCTGATGTAAAATTATTTAACTGAGATAAAGTACATGACACATTAACTAATGAACCACATACAAATTACAGCAGTTGTTCATAGAAGAAACTAAATAATTCTGTTGACTTAGTGAACAAGTTAAAGACATGCAAATCCCCCCCCCCCCTTCTACAGCACCTAGTTTCTTTTGATGTTAGCAACTTATTTGCTAATGTACCTGTTCAAGAGTTGTTAGTTAATTTGGAAGGAGGGGACCAAACAGCAAGGTCATCGGTCCCCTCGGTTTAGGGAAGGAAGTCGGCCATGCCCTTTCAAAGTCTGCTAACCACTGCGCCACCT
This sequence comes from Schistocerca piceifrons, assembly GCF_021461385.2. NCBI lineage: Eukaryota > Metazoa > Arthropoda > Insecta > Orthoptera > Acrididae > Schistocerca > Schistocerca piceifrons. The sequence goes on from NC_060145.1 coordinate 169,695,633, forward strand.
CGCCCGGTGTTCAAGAGCACCTAAAGATTCTAATACACTTAATACATAAATCAGGAGTTAACTTGGTTGTCACAGATGACGTACCATTAGCTACACAAACCTTTCTTGCACAAAATTATTTCAGTTTCAATGGCAGAATATACAAACAGTTGGAGCCTCTAGCTACGAGATCACTAGTGTATCTTATTTATTTGTAATTCAGAACCTACTGAAGACAAAATTATTTTCTGCAGCTACATCTTTGGAACTGTCACCAAACTTTATTGTTCAATTTACTTTCTCCTATGAACAAGCGTTGTAAATTGGTATGCAGTTCATTAGTTAGTGTCACTTATTTTATATTAGTTAAATAATCCTACATCACATTTACACTGAAATAATCCCTCTTGTTTTATCCCTAAGTCTAAAATTAACATTTTCCAACTCTGGAAATGGAGATACACTGTAGATGCACTAGTTTAAAATCTTTAACCAAACAAAATTTTACTTGCACCACATGCTTATCTTGGTACCTGACGATGGATAACAGTCAAAAACAGATTTGTAAAATAAACAATTTATACTGTAGAATATTACACCAGTGTTGTGTGTATGTGTGTTTTCACTCATAATCTATAAAATATTCTACCAAGGACCAATGGAACAGTCAATCAATACATCAGAAATAATTTACTTTGCAATGCTCTTTTGTTTACTGTCTAACTTCCTGACGCTTGAGACCGACACTTTTCCCAAACACAGTGACATCATCATCAGGGGAACAATATCTGCTAGTTGACACCTCCCTTTTTAACTGAAGTGGTCACTCCGGCCAGCGGGTGTCCTCCTTATGAAGAAAGCCCCCATAAGGTTCATCTGCAAAGCACAAAGTTTGTCTCATGCATATGCCATGTTTTCGTTACGTGCAAGTGTGCCACTTAACAATCCCCCCCGCCCCGTCCCTCCGTAGCTGCAGGGATGTTCGTTTAGCACTGCTGTTTGGAGACTAGTTGATAGTGCCCACAAATTGTCTTTGTTGTTGTTGTGGTCTTCAGTCCTGAGACTGGTTTGATGCAGCTCTCCATGCTACTCTATCCTGTGCAAGCTTTTTCATCTCCCAGTACCTACTGCAACCTACATCCTTCTGAATCTGCTTAGTGTATTCATCTCTTGGTCTCCCTCTACGATTTTTACCCCCCACGCTGCCCTCCAATACTAAATTGGTGATCCCTTGATGCCTCAGAACATGTCCTACCAACCGATCCCTTCTTCTGGTCAAGTTGTGCCACAAACTTCTCTTCTCCCCAATTCTATTCAATACTTCCTCATTAGTTATGTGATCTACCCATCTAATCTTCAGCATTCTTCTGTAGCACCACATTTCAAAAGCTTCTATTCTCTTCTTGTCCAAACTATTTATCGTCCATGTTTCACTTCCATACATGGCTACACTCCATACGAATACTTTCAGAAATGACTTCCTGACACTTAAATCTATACTCGATGTTAACAAATTTCTCTTCTTCAGAAACGCTTTCCTTGCCATTGCCAGCCTACATTTTATATCCTCTCTACTTCGACCATCATCAGTTATTTTGCTCCCCAAATAGCAAAACTCCTTTACTACTTTAAGTGCCTCATTTCCTAATCTAATTCCCTCAGCATCACCCGACTTAATTAGACTACATTCCATTATCCTTGTTTTGCTTTTGTTGATGTTCATCTTATATCCTCCTTTCAAGACACTGTCCATTCCATTCAACTGCTCTTCCAAGTCCTTTGCTGTCTCTGACAGAATTACAATGTCATCGGCGAACCTCAAAGTTTTTATTTCTTCTCCATGAATTCTAATACCTACTCCGAATTTTTCTTTTGTTTCCTTTACTGCTTGCTCAATATACAGATTGAACAACATCGGGGAGAGGCTACAACCCTGTCTTACTCCCTTCCCAACCACTGCTTCCCTTTCATGTCCCTCGACTCTTATAACTGCCATCTGGTTTCTGTACAAATTGTAAATAGTCTTTCGTTCCCTGTATTTTACCCCTGCCACCTTTAGAATTTGAAAGAGAGTATTCCAGTCAACATTGTCAAAAGCTTTCTCTAAGTCTACAAATGCTAGAAACGTAGGTTTGCCTTTCCTTAATCTTTCTTCTAAGATAAGTCGTAAGGTCAGTATTGCCTCACGTGTTCCAGTGTTTCTACGGAATCCAAACTGATCTTCCCCGAGGTTGGCTTCTACTAGTTTTTCCATTCGTCTGTAAAGAATTCGTGTTAGTATTTTGCAGCTGTGACTTATTAAGCTGATAGTTCGGTAATTTTCACATCTGTCAACACCTGCTTTCTTTGGGATTGGAATTATTATATTCTTCTTGAAGTCTGAGGGTATTTCGCCTGTTTCATACATCTTGCTCACCAGATGGTAGAGTTTTGTCAGGACTGGCTCTCCCAAGGCCGTCAGTAGTTCCAATGGAATATTGTCTACTCCGGGGGCCTTGTTTCGACTCAGGTCTTTCAGTGCTCTGTCAAACTCTTCACGCAGTATCATATCTCCCATTTCATCTTCATCTACATCCTCTTCCATTTCCATAATATTGTCCTCAAGTACATCGCCCTTGTATAGACCCTCTATATACTCCTTCCACCTTTCTGCTTTCCCTTCTTTGCTTAGAACTGGGTTTCCATCTGAGCTCTTCATATTCATACAAGTCGTTCTCTTATCTCCAAAGGCCTCTTTAATTTTCCTGTAGGCGGTATCTATCTTACCCCTAGTGAGATAGGCCTCTACATCCTTACATTTGTCCTCTAGCCATCCCTGCTTAGCCATTTTGCACTTCCTGTCGATCTCATTTTTGAGACGTTTGTATTCCTTTTTGCCTGTTTCACTTACTGCATTTTTATATTTTCTCCTTTCATCAATTAAATTCAGTATTTCTTCTGTTACCCAAGGATTTCTACTAGCCCTCGTCTTTTTACCTACTTGATCCTCTGCTGCCTTCACTACTTCATCCCTCAAAGCTACCCATTCTTCTTCTACTGTATTTATTTCCCCCATTCCTGTCAATTGCTCCCTTATGCTCTCCCTGAATCTCTGTACAACCTCTGGTTCTTTTAGTTTATCCAGGTCCCATCTCCTTAAATTCCCACCTTTTTGCAGTTTCTTCAGTTTTAATCTACAGGTCATAACCAATAGATTGTGGTCAGAGTCCACATCTGCCCCTGGAAATGTCTTACAATTTAAAACCTGGTTCCTAAATCTCTGTCTTACCATTATATAATCTATCTGATACCTTTTAGTATCTCCAGGGTTCTTCCATGTATACAACCTTCTTTCATGATTCTTAAACCAAGTGTTAGTTATGATTATGTTGTGCTCTGTGCAAAATTCTACAAGGCGGCTTCCTCTTTCATTTCTGTCCCCCAATCCATATTCACCTACTATGTTTCCTTCTCTCCCTTTTCCTACACTCGAATTCCAGTCACCCATGACTATTAAATTTTCGTCTCCCTCCACAATCTGAATAATTTCTTTTATTTCATCATACATTTGTTCAATTTCTTCGTCATCTGCAGAGCTAGTTGGCATATAAACTTGTACTACTGTAGTAGGTGTGGGCTTCGTATCTACACTCCTGGAAATTGAAATAAGAACACCGTGAATTCATTGTCCCAGGAAGGGGAAACTTTATTGACACATTCCTGGGGTCAGATACATCACATGATCACACTGACAGAACCACAGGCACATAGACACAGGCAACAGAGCATGCACAATGTCGGCACTAGTACAGTGTATATCCACCTTTCGCAGCAATGCAGGCTGCTATTCTCCCATGGAGACGATCGTAGAGATGCTGGATGTAGTCCTGTGGAACGGCTTGCCATGCCATTTCCACCTGGCGCCTCAGTTGGACCAGCGTTCGTGCTGGACGTGCAGACCGCGTGAGACGACGCGTCATCCAGTCCCAAACATGCTCAATGGGGGACAGATCCGGAGATCTTGCTGGCCAGGGTAGTTGACTTACACCTTCTAGAGCACGTTGGGTGGCACGGGATACATGCGGACGTGCATTGTCCTGTTGGAACAGCAAGTTCCCTTGCCGGTCTAGGAATGGTAGAACGATGGGTTCGATGACGGTTTGGATGTACCGTGCACTATTCAGTGTCCCCTCGATGATCACCAGTGGTGTACGGCCAGTGTAGGAGATCGCTCCCCACACCATGATGCCGGGTGTTGGCCCTGTGTGCCTCGGTCGTATGCAGTCCTGATTGTGGCGCTCACCTGCACGGCGCCAAACACGCATACGACCATCATTGGCACGAAGGCAGAAGCGACTCTCATCGCTGAAGACGACACGTCTCCATTCGTCCCTCCATTCACGCCTGTCGCGACACCACTGGAGGCGGGCTGCACGATGTTGGGGCGTGAGCGGAAGACGGCCTAACGGTGTGCGGGACCGTAGCCCAGCTTCATGGAGACGGTTGCGAATGGTCCTCGCCGATACCCCAGGAGCAACAGTGTCCCTAATTTGCTGGGAAGTGGCGGTGCGGTCCCCTACGGCACTGCGTAGGATCCTACGGTCATGGCGTGCATCCGTGTGTCGCTGCGGTCCGGTCCCAGGTCGACGGGCACGTGCACCTTCCGCCGACCACTGGCGACAACATCGATGTACTGTGGAGACCTCACGCCCCACGTGTTGAGCAATTCGGCGGTACGTCCACCCGGCCTCCCGCATGCCCACTATACGCCCTCGCTCAAAGTCCGTCAACTGCACATACGGTTCACGTCCACGCTGTCGCGGCATGCTACCAGTGTTAAAGACTGCGATGGAGCTCCGTATGGCACGGCAAACTGGCTGACACTGACGGCGGCGGTGCACAAATGCTGCGCAGCTAGCGCCATTCGACGGCCAACACCGCGGTTCCTGGTGTGTCCGCTGTGCCGTGCGTGTGATCATTGCTTGTACAGCCCTCTCGCAGTGTCCGGAGCAAGTATGGTGGGTCTGACACACCGGTGTCAATGTGTTCTTTTTTCCATTTCCAGGAGTGTATCTTGGCCACAATAATGCGTTCACTATGCTGTTTGTAGTAGCTTACCCGCATTCCTATTTTCCTATTCATTATTAAACCTACTCCTGCATTACCCCTATTTGATTTTGTGTTTATAACCCTGTAGTCACCTGACCAGAAGTCTTGTTCCTCCTGATCAGACTTAATTTTCGTTCTGTTTGCATGTTGGAAATCTTAGTATTCCTTCACCACACTTTTCTGTTGCTCTGAAACATTGTAGGCTGCTATTTTTCTGTAAAATCTTTTTCTGTTGCTCCAGAATATCAGAAAATCGCCCGCAATTACAGGGTTAATCATACACTGAGATAATTGTATCATTTTTGATTTCAGACTCCTCCTTCTCAAAAAGAAGGGTGAAATGTTGCTCATCAGTTTAAGGAACCGTGGAAGTTTGAAATTTGTTTATGGGCACTGGATTGTAAGCACTTTCTCTCTCAACAACCTGTGGGTAGTGGCTCCTACTACAATTACAAAGGTACCTTCACTGTTGTCCTTTTCAATGTTGTAAATACAAATTACAAGTTTAAATATGTTCACACTAGTACGAATAGTCGAGTGTCAGAGGTTGGTATTCTGGAACTTAAGACTGCCGCCCTTCATTACTATTTGGCAATCTGAATGTACCTGTTCATCTGGAAAGGATAAATTTTATGGTTCCATTTGTTTTCATTGGTGATGAAGCTTTCCCTTTGGTGCAAATATAATGAATCCGTATCACCAAAGATACATAATGTGTGACACTAGGTCTTTATTACAGAGTGAGTAGAGCTCTGTGGGTAAGTGAGAAAGTTTTGGGTATAATGTCAAACAGATTTACATTGTTGTTAGTACCAATAGCGATTGGAAAAAGAACTGTTAATGGAATTGTTCTTGCATTTACAGTTCTACACAACCTTTTAGAAGGAACAGTCCTAATTACATTAATACTGCTGTTGTTTGTATTAATTCATGTACTGGAATTCTGAATGAGAAAAAATTGCAGTTTACATCTAGTGCATATTTCATTTACTTTCTCTCTCTCTCTCTCTCTCTCAGAGAGACAGAGTAGAGCATCTGGCTAGAAGTTGAAAGGCTGTCATTTTTTTCACTCTGCAGGCTCAGACACCACAGTATACAGCTACTCCTCATTTTCTGGTTTGATAACAGGTTAGGGAGATGCAGACTGCCAAAGTAGTATCAAACTGATTGCAATCATTTCAGAGCAGCTGCATAGCAAGAAAACATGTGAGTCCAAAGTCTGTGGTTTTCAATTATATATACTGTAATGAACCTAGCCTCCTCAGAACTTTCGCATGTCAACTGAAATGTTAGATTCCATAAAATTTTGACCAGACATGGGTTAATTTTCTTACTTAAATTATGTATTTTTCACCTGTAGATATTAATGAGCATAGTTGATTCCCAAAAACTATTTGTCTGTCAGTATATTTTTATTATTTATATTGACATATTTCATAGTATCAATCTCGTACCATGAAAATTAGGAATCATAATAGTCAATTTAACCCTACACAGCATGAATTTTTATTTTAGCATAAAAAATATATATGGTAGAAAATGTTCATCAATGAACGGGAAAAATATTGAAAAAATTATATAACTCATTTAACAATGTGAAAGTCATTATTTATTACTTGTTGCCATTTGGCAACATCATGCGTTTAGACATAACGCCGTCTCCAGTTACCAAAACTTTTACAACAGCAACTCAAACAGGAAAATTAAGTAACAAATACATTTTATGGAACAAACATTTTATAAGATATTTGATTTTGAATTTAAATTTCATATTATTGATCTCAGTGGCATTTAAAGCAGGATAGTTCTGTGAAATAAATCTGAAAACATTAAAATCACAGTTCATGATATTTACTGAAACAGTTACCTTTCTTGTTAAGACACAGGTGCATGTTAAATTTTTCGCATTTAATAATGGTATAACCTTTGCAATTTTCATTTTTGAACCTCTGTTTTTTATCTAAATAAACAGGCCAGTGTCTGCCCTGATCAAATCTGATATTTTTAGTTGGATGGTGTGAAGCTGTCTTCTTCTTTGCTGGTGGTTTCTCTATAAAACTTGGCCTTCCTCTCTTTGGTGTAGAACTGAAACCAATTTTGAGCAAAGTTTCAGCCAGTTCAATCCTAAAATTTGCTAATTGAAGCTCCTTAGCTTGAGACACTGGGTTGCGATGCTGTTAACTCTGCGGTACAAAATCCAGCTGTTGATTGTGGCTACATCAAAAAGATGGTAAAATATTCCAAAGTACCACTTCTTACTCCGCATTACGGTTCTGTATCTGACAATAATGGACGAAAATTAAAAATGCTGCAAAATAGTAATGGGAGACTGGAACGCCATTGTGGGAAAAGGGAAAGAGGGAAACATAGTAGGCAGTCATGGTCTTGGAAAGAGAAATGATAGAAGTGAATGGCTAATTGACTTCTGCAGGGAAAGGCAGTTGATAGCGGCAAACACATGGTTCAAGAACCACAAGACGAGGCTCTACACTTGGAAATCACCAGGGGATAAATATAGAAACCAAATCAATTATATACTGGTAGAAGAAAGATACAGGAATGGAATCAAGAAGGTGCACACATTACCAGGTGCAGATATTAATAGTGACCACAACTTACTTGTAGCAGAAATAGAAATAAGAATGGAAAAACCGAAGAAGGCGACCGTGGTGAAGAAGTGGGATCTAGAGAAGATAAGATCCAACAAAGAACAAATTACAGAAATGCTGTCTCGGGAGTTTCTAAACACATTATGAGACAAAGAACCACCTGATAATGCCAATGAGTACTGGAATATGCTGAAAGAAGGAATCATTAAAGCAGGACAGCAAAATATAGGATATGTAAAAGGGAAAAGGTAAAAAAAAAAACCATGGGTCACACAAGAAATGATTTACAAGATGGAGGAGAGAAGAACATTGAAAAACAAGAGCACTGAAGATGCAAGAAAGATATACTGAAGGTTAAATAATGAACTGCGAAGAGAAACAGAGCATGCTAGGAAAAAATGGCTGAAAGAGGAATGTGATGAGATTGAAGAATTGGACAGGAAGGGAAGATACGACTTACTATACAACAGGGTAAAGACAATGACATGGGAACAAAACAGAACAGGAAGTGCTACTATGGAAATTTTGAGTAAAGACGAAGAGGTAGTGTACAAAGATCGTGACGATGTCCTCCAGAGATGGGAAGAATATCGAAAAGAGCTATATGACAAAAATAGCAAACCAGAAACTCTGGAACTTGGATCACACAACAGTGTAATTGATGAAGAGAAAGGACCAACCATCATAATGGAAGAAGTAGAGTCTGCCATAGCTGCAATGAAAAATGGCAAAGCGGTAGGTACAGATACGATACCAGGAGAAATATGCTTGAACCAAGATGGAATAAGAGAAATATTGAGATTATGTAATAAAATATATGACAGTGGTGAATGGCCAGAGGACTTTCTGACAACAGTAATGATTCCATTGCCCAAAAAACCTGGAACCAAGAAATGCAGCGAGCACAGGACAATCAGCCTCAATTCACATGCAGCCAAAGTGATGTTATGAATAATTAATAAAAGACTTGAAACAGTAATGGAGGAGAATCTTCATGAAGAGCAGCTTGGCTTTAGACGGAATACGGGCACCAGAGATGCAATAGGGCTTCTACGAATCTTCGGAGAAAGCTTTATTGAAAAAGGAAGAGACCTATACACGCGCTTCACCGATCTAGAAAAGGCATTTGACAATGTGGTTTGGGACAAGGTTGAGACTATAATGAGGGAAAAGAGAGTGGACTGGAAAACCAGAAGACTTGTAAACTCATTATATCTTAATCAAAAAGTGAGAGGAGAAAGTACAAAATGGATCAGACTAGGAAAAGGAGTAAGACAAGGATGCTGTCTATTACCTACTCTTTTCAACCTCTACTTGAAAAATATGATTGACCAATGCTCATTAGAAGACAAAGGCGTAGAAATTGGAGGAAGAAGAGTAGGGTGTTTGAGGTTTGCTGATGACATGGTCCTTCTAGCCACAGGGGAAAAAGAATTACAGGATTTGGAAGAAACCATTGAAACTAACGGAAAAAAATATGGAATGAAAATTAACACAAATAAAACAAAAGCATTGGCACTAGGAGGAAATAAGGAAATAAAAATTATGCTGAATGGGGAAATATTAGAACAGGTGCAAAATTTTAAGTATCTTGGAAGCAGGATAGACACCGACTGGAAGTGCACGACAGAAATTAAAACAAGGATGGCAATGGCAAATGAGGCTTTTTATAAGAAAAGGAGAATTTTCTGTAGCGGTCTGGACAGAGAACTCAGGAAGAGACTCATAAAATGTCTTGTATGGATTGTTGTTCTATATGGCACAGAAACATGGACTATGAGGAAGAAAAACGGAGAAAAGCTCGAGGCTTTTGAGATCTGGACATGGCGGAGGGTGGAAAGAATAAGTTGGATGGACAGAGTAAAAAATGAAGAGGTACTGAGAAGAGTGGGAGAGAAAAGACAGTTACTACATGTAATACAGAAAAGAAAAAGAAATTGGATTGGGCATATATTAAGAAAGAATGATGGACTGATAAAAACTGTTTTAGAAGGTTATGTAGAAGGGAATAGGAAGTGAGGACGGAAGAGATTCCAGATACTGGACGGTACAACATACAGCAGCCTTAAGAAGGAAGCAATGGATCGCAGAAAATGGAGAGGCAAAGGACCTGCTAATATAGCAGATAACTGATTATGATGATGATGATGATCTGACGATCAGTCTTGTCTAGAAGATCCACTTCCCCCACATGCTTGTTATAAATTTGCACAATTTTTGGGCAAGATTTAAAAATATGTTCCTTCCTATTTCTATATTTACATTGCTCACAGGGGCACTTCCTACAAACGTGGATAACAACATGACTGTCTTGTTGTCCTTCCAGAGTACACTTGAGATCTCTGTTCCTTCATAATTTCGAATAAACTCAAGTATTTTACCCCTTTCCTCTTTACTCAGGGACTTGTTCTATGGGAGTTTCTTACTGTGAACTCTATTTCTTCTAACAGTTCCTAGAGATAAAATGCCTCTTCCCTTCAAATAATTCATTAGCGGTATTCATGTGTAATAGTTATCAAAGTAGATTTTGTCATTTACATTCTCTGGCACATTCCGGCATAATCTAACAACCACATTGCTGCTGGCACCAAGATCCGGCTCTGCATCGTTCTTGTTCATGTCCTATTTATATCTCCATTTTGGAAGCATACCCAGATACACCACAAAGTAAAAACAGTTTATAGCCATATTTATGGGGTTTATCTGGCTTGTACATTTTGAGATGGTTCAGAAGGTTTAAAAATGGCCGGACGGGAGTTAAAGATGACCCTCGTTCAGGACGCCCTTCGACAACACTCACGTCAGAATGTCAACAAAATTGTACGTGCTAACCTAAGACTGACTCGGGAGACATTGACAAAGAATGTAACATCATTTCAGTTGGGTCATGTCATGAAATCCTGACACAGCATCTTGGAATGCAACATGCCAAGGTCGTCCCATGGCTTGTGAGTCAAGACCAGAAAGATCTTCACCTCACAATCTGTAAAGAGCTTATGGATTGCGCATATGAGAAGGATGAATCTTAAGAGATTCATAACTGGTGATGAGATGGGAGTCTACAGTTATGATGCTGAGACCAAGGTTCAATCTTCACATTGAGTCAGGAAATATTCTTAAGAAAAAATTGGCAGGTAAGGTCAAATGTCAAAGCCATGCCAATAATTTTCTTTGACTTCGAAGGATTATTTTATCATGAATTTGTGCCACAGGGGGAAACTGTTAATCGATGGTACTGTCCGGATGTGTTGCGATGCCTGTGAGAAGGAAATGGCCTGAAATGTGCCAAAACAATTCATGGCTCTTGCATCACAATAATACATCTGCACATTCATCCCTGATGGTGCGAGACTATTGCACAAAAAACGAAAACACTGTGGTGCTTCACCCTCCATAATCTCTAGACCTGGTCCCTGTGGACCCTCGGTATATTTAGTGCGGTTTCGTCTACCACTATCGTCGTCTTCCTCAGATTTCATATCCCCCCTTGTGCATCCATTTTGTACTTTTCACACGTATTTGGGTGTATTTTTGCATAATTTTTCAGACACAATTCTATTTTCTTACATATTTTTTCGCATCACCATGGATCCTTGCTCCCTCCATCTGCATCAATACAGAAAGGTTTCCTTATCCCTAGCCAGATCCCAGTCCCACATACTGCTCCTGTGTTGTCGCTTGGCTCATGAAATCCTCCCTAATGGCCTTACCATCATATTACCCATCTCTGGTTGCCGCCCCTCCTTCCACAATGACCTCCACCTGTTCAGATCCTGCCAATCCTTAGTCCTCACCAACATAGTCCTGCAAAACCATATCAACCAAGCCCAATCCTCCTTGCAGTACCTTCTCTCCATCCGTAACATTCTCCTGCTATGTAATACCAGATTCCTGGAACCCATAACACACATTGAAACTCTTGCCCTGCAGGAACTTGAGCAACATACACAACGCCACCTCAAAAAGCTCTCCATCCTGCTCACTTCCTACTCCCACCTCGGAGTACCACTGTCCACCACTCCTACAACAACCTCCAAACCTCCCCCACACCCCCTCATAGCTGACAAACCTTGTCTCGCAGGCCTACTACACTTACCCCACCCTCCGAAATTCCCTCCCACCACCACACAGAACTCAAATCCTAAACAGACCCGCAACAAAGTCATGGACCTTTCCTCCAGAATCCTTAGTCCCACAGGATTATCAGTCCTTTCCAAAGGCCTCACCTTTTGCCCCGACTCCCAAATTCAACCATGCAGGACTAGTTAAAGACCTTCTCTCCTTCTCCCGGTCCCTACAGTGGAAACACTTTTTCACCACCAACCCGACCAATCAGACTCAACCAAAGACCAACATTGAACCTTGCCTAACTCAATTCACTCCGCCATCCAACCGTGATCCACCCCCACTGCCTCCAAACCACCCCCTGTTAACTTTCCAGAATTTCTTATCATCGAACCTTGCCTCACCATCATTCCCCAAATCCCTCAACATGCATACTAACCTTACATCTGCAGAAAGAACCACAGTCCACCATTTAAAAACTGATCCCTATCTTATAATCCTACCTGCAGACAAAGGCTCCACCACCGGAGTTTTGAACCGCAAGGATTGCGTGGCAGAAGGACTCCATCAGCTGTCAGGTACTTCCACCTACAAACCATGCCACAGTGATCCTATTCCAGCAGTCCAGCAGGATCTCCAGTCACTACTCAAATCCTTACGCCCATCCTAGAACCTCTCCCCAGAGTCCATCTCTCTACTTACCCCAACCATCCCCTGCACTCCCACCTTCTACATGCTTCCTGAAGTCCATAAGTCCAACCACCCAGGACGCCCCATTGTGGTCGGTTACTGTGCCCCCACTGAGAGAATCTCTGCTCTCATAGACCAACACCTTCAACCTATTACCCGGAACCTATCCTCCTATATAAAAGATACCAACCATTTCCTCGACCGACTCTCCACAGTTCCTCTCCTTTTACCACATGGTGCCCTGCTCATCACTATTGATGCCACCTCCCTGTACACTAACATTCCTAATGCCCATGGCCTTACTGGTATCAAACACTACCTTTCCAGATGCCTTATGGATTCCAAACCAACAACCTCCTTTCTAGACTCCATGACCAACTATATCCTCACCCACAGTTACTTCTGCTTTGAAGGCATTAACTACAAACAAATTCACGGTGCGGCTATGGGCACCCGCATGGCACCATCCTATGCTAACCTATTCATGGGCCATCTAGAGGAATCCTTCCTAAAAACCCCGAATCCTAAACCCCTCACCTGGTTCAGATTCACTGGTGACATCTTTGCTATCTGGATTGAAGGTGAGGACACCTTATTCACATTCCTCCAGAACCTCAACAACTTCTTCCCCATTTGCTTCACCTGGTCCTGCTCAACCCAACAAGACACATTCCTAGATGTTGACCTCTGCCTCAGAGATGGCTACATCAGTACCTCCGTCCATATCAAACCTACTAACCACCAGCAATATCTCCACTTCGACAGCTGCCACCCGTTTCACACCAAGAAGTCCCTTCCGTACAGCCTAGCCACCCGTGGTTGTCACATCTGCAGTGATGAGCAGTCCCTTTCTAAATATACCGAGAGTCTCACTGAAGCCTTCACTGACTGTAATTATCCTCCAATCCTTGTACAAAAACAAATCTCCTGTGCCTTATCTTTCCAGTCTCCCACCACCTCCCAAAGTCCCACAGTCTGCCCACAGAGGAGCATTCACCTCGTAACTCAATACCATCTGGGACTGGAGTAACTGAATTACATTCTCCGCCAGGGTTTCGATTACCTCTCGTCATGTCCTGAAATGAGATATGTCCAACCCACTATCCTTCCTACCCCTCCTGCCATGGTATTCTGCCGTCCACCGAACCTACACAATATACTCATCCATCCTTACACAACCCCTGCTCCCAATCCCTTACCTCATGACTCATACCCCTGTAATAGACCTAGATGCAAGACCTGTCTCATACATCCTCCTACCACCACCTACTCCAGTCCGGTCACAAACATTACCTATCACATCAAAGGCAGGGCTACCTGTGAAACCAGTCATGTGATCTACAAGCTAAGCTGCAACCACTGTGCTGCATTCTATGTAGGCATGACAACCAACGAGCTGTCTGTCCGCATAAAAGGCCACCAACAAACTGTGGCCAAAAAACAAGTGGACCACCCTGAAGCTGAACACACTGCCAAACATGATACCACTCATCTCAATGACTGCTTCACAGCCTGTGCCATATGGATCCTTCCCACCAACACCGGCTTTTCTGAATTGCGCAGGTGGGAACTTTCCCTGCAATACAGCCTATGTTCCCGAAACCCTCATGGCCTCAACCTTTGTTAGTCACTGTCCTCACCCATCCAGCCCCCTCCCTGTTCCCATTCCAGCACTACACAGCCGTCATTTCACCGCCACACCCAGTTTTTTAACACTTTCAACACTGCCCTCTTTACACCCGGCACTTGGCTGTGAACTGGCATATTTAATGAATTAGATTGCAAAGAACAGGAAAACGATAGGAATATGGTTCTTGCATCATTTAAAAGGAAAAAGTAAGAGCTTTACATGATAGTGAGTTTATTTTGCAATATAAAATACAAATGGGTGTTATAATTAAAAAAGAAAACACAAAAATATCGTGGATAAAAAAGTTTTACCTGATCTCTCTCTTGAGTAATGCCATTATTACTTTATCTAAATTTAAAACAAAATATCACTTGACTGTCTAACTGCCGGTACCTGTAAACTAGAGTATTTTAATAGTTCAGATGTAGTTAGCCTTCGTGTGAAAATCCTGGAAACACTGTGGGACGCAAAGGCCAACGCCACAGTCCTTGCACCACCATCTACTTCCTTCCTGATGCGCTTACCCGTCTCTTTCTTCCCCCTGTCTGAACATACTTTGCAATACCTAGTAGTATTCACCTTGTTTGCAGTGGGTGTGACCTTCTCTGGAAAGTGCCTTGCAAACGTCCTCTCAATTTGTGAGGATGAAGCGGCTTGTTGCTGAAAAGTATTTCCGTCCTTCTCAGTCAATTTCTTCCCCACTCTGTGAATAAAGTCTACTAGGAATACATTCTACCTAGTGTTCTCTTTATATAAAACTGTTGACAGTTGACACTATAAACAAGTGGAAAAACAGCTTTTACCACAACTCAAAGCTTTTCGAGCATACGGGCTCTTCACTTTATGAACAATTGAGACATATACATACCTGAATCGTCACTTGTACTTTCGTCTGGAGAGTACGAATTCTCTTTGTCAGAATCATCAACTTCAGATCTTTCATCTCCATAAAGAATATCTTAGATCTCTGCCTCCGTCAACTCGCTGCACGATATTTTCACGATCGTAAACACATGTGAATGAACTGCAGGTAACTTCAACTTTGCAGTGCTCACAGCCGCTCCCGGGATGAGATAGCCGACAAGTGCTTGCCTCTTGCAGAAGAAGAACGGAATACATCCACATTAGTTGATGAAACTGCTTCGGAGACGCGCTAAACGCGCTTACGGAGCCAAATAAAGGCTCGCCCATACGGTATACGGGCGCCGTCGCAAACGTCAGGGCGGCCGCGCCCGTATGGCGTACAGGCACCGTGCTGTAAGTGTTAATTTCTCTCCTTTCCGCTATTTAACCCCTCCCCCCTCCGCACCTTCTCTCCTACCCTCCATCTAAACTGCAACAATTCACTGTCCACCACTCCCACCACACTATCCCTCCCTCTCCCTGCCCCAGCCTCCTCTTTACCCCCACCCAGTCGCCACTCCCATCATGCACTGGTGTGTGTGTGTGTGTGTGTGTGTGTGTGTGTGTGTGTGTGTGTGTACTGCTAACAAAGGCCTTAATGGCCAAAAGCTATGTTTGTGTGAATCTTTTTATTGTGCCTATCACGGTCCAGCATCTCCGCTATATGGTGAGTAGCAGCTTTCCTTCTCTCGTATTGTTACATTCCATCCTGGATTTTCCATCATTTGATTACTGCATAGTACATCATTGTAACCTTTGTCTCGTAATAATAACTGATTTCTTAGGTATGCTTGTGTTGTGAAATGGCTTTTCAAAAGCAAAGGTTTTTAGAACCTTCAACTTCTGTGAAATTATTTCTTTCTATAAACAATTAATTTTCATGTATCATACCTGAAGTCACAAAACATTGTACATATTGTGTCTAATATTGTGTGAGGAAGCAATATTATAATGGACTCAGCCTTCTCTGAACTTTTGAATGTCAACTAAAATGTTCGATTTTGTATACATGGGTTCATTTTCTTAGTTAAATTGTATATATCTCATCTGTAGATCTTTCTGAACGTATGTGATTGCCAAAAAACTATTTGCTTGGCAATATATTTTTATTATTTTTATTGACTTATTTCATAGTATTGATTTTGTACCATGAAAATTAGCCGTTACAGTTGTCAACTTAGGTGATATATAACACATTTACAGTAAATATCATATTGTTATGCTTAGTTTTCACAGAAACAAAATTTCTGTCCTTATTTACAATTTTTCGAATTTTATTATTGACAATGAAATTGACAATTTTATAAAATAACAGGAAGCTTCTATTTTCATATAGTCAAAGTTTGCGACTTTTGTTATTAATCATTAAGCTTATAAAGCTCCACTGTAATATTTTCAGAAAACAATATATGTATTCACAATGTTTTGAAATACTTCTACAGATGGTTGATGGCTGCATTTTGGAACATCATGAAAGTTTCAGACTGCCAATTTCTGCTTCCCTCAGACAACCAGACCCAACTTGCGCTCTTAATTCACTACAAATTTTTTGAACAATTGGCAGTGTTACTCAATCTTGAAATATTGCAATAAATATGACCAATAACAAAAAGATCAAGAACCTCATCATCAAGTTGTGATGTGATTTTACATAACAAAATATTTTTAAACAATAGTTTCCCTGCAATTGTTTGAGAACAGTTGCATAGTGAAAGACATGAATCCAAAGTAAGTGCTTCAAGCAAAATGTATTCCGAAAAAGTACTTTAGCAACTTTGCTTCATTTACGTACATTATGTTCTTTCAGCAGCACAGCAGGTGACAACTTTCTGCTTACCTTGAATCAAACCTATACGTGGATGCAATTCTTTGCTTGGCATAGTGAAAAAGTCCACAATAAAGAATAAAGAGCTCAGGACAAAGAATTGTGGCAATGGTCACAACAACATACCACATTGCTTACTAAGCTTCACAAGAGGATTGCTATAACACAAACTGAATACGTAAGACGAGTGTGTTCTTATATCACAAAGTGCTCCTAACATTCCCACTAGATCTCACTCCACACACCAATTCAATACACACTACTGACCTATAAAATTGCTACACCAAGAAGAAATGCAGATGATAAACAGGTATTCATTGGACAAATATATTATAACAGAACTGACATGTGATTACATTTTCATGCAATTTGGGTGCATAGATCCTGAGAAATCAGTACCCAGAACAACCACCTCTGGCCATCATAACAGCCTTGATACACCTGGGCATTGAGTCAAACAGAGCTTGGACGGTGTGTACAGATACAGCTGCCCACGCAGCTTCAACACGATACCACAGTTCATCAAGAGTAGTGACTGGCGTATTGCGACGAACCAGTTGCTCAGCCACCATTGACCAGACGTTTTCAATTGGTGAGAGATCTGGAAAATGTGCTGGCCAGGGCAGCAGTCGAACGTTTTCTGTATGCAGAAAGGCCCGTAGGGTTTTGCAGGGTTCGAATGAAGGGTAGAGCCACGAGTCGTAACACATCTGAAATGTAATGTCCGTTGTTCAAAGTGCCGTGAATGCGTACAATAGGTGACCGAGACGTGTAACCAATGGCACCCCATACCATCACGCCGGGTGATACGCCAGTATGGCGATGACGAATACACGCTTCCAATCTGTGTTCACTGCGATATCACCAAACACAGATGTGACCATCATGATGCTGTAAACAGAACCTGTATTCATCCGAAAAATGACATTTTGCCATTCGTGCAGCCAGGTTCATTGTTGAGTACACCATAGCAGGCACTCCTGTCTGTGATGCAGCCATGGTCTCCGAGCTGATAGTCCATGCTGCTGCAAATGTCGCCGAACAGTTCGTGCAGGTGGTTATTGTCTTGCAAATGTCCCCATCTGTTGACTCAATGATCGAGATGTGGCTGCACTATCTGTTACAGCTATGCGGATAAGATGCCTCTCATCTCGACTACTAGTGATACGAGGCCGTTAGGGATCCAGCACAGCGTTCTGTATTACCCTCCTGAACCCACCGATTCCATATTCTGCTAACAGCCATTGAATATCGACCAAAGCGAGCAGCAATGTCACGATACGATAAACCGCAATTGCGATAGGCTACAATCCAACCTTTATCAAAGTCGGAAACATGATAGTACGCATTTCTCCTCCTTACACAAGGCATCACAACAACGTTTCACCAGGAAATGCCAGTCAACTGCTGTTAGCGTATGAGAAATCGGTTGGAAACGTTCTTCATGTCAGCACGTTGGTGTTGCCACCGGCGCCAACCTTATGTGAATGCTCTGAAAAGCTAATCATTTGCATATCACAGCATCATCTTCCTGTCGGTTAAATTTCGCGTCTGTAGCATGTCACCTTCGTGGTGTAGCAGTTTTAATGGCCAGTAGAGTAGAACACACAACATTCATGCCTCCAGACAACATTCCTGGCATGCACTGCTTTGATCGCATAACTTACATGAAAGGTATGATATTCACTTACTTAACGGAACTAGCCGCTTCCTTTTTGCCCCAGTGGTTTCCTAACCGAGTGCAGCCTTGGCCACTGGAATGCCGAGCTTTTCTGTATTTGTGCGTGCCTCAAGACCAAGATGATGCTCCGTTTACACTTGAATCTCTTTAATGGCCTCCAACACACTGAACAAATTTTTATTTCCTCTCAAAATGATGGCAGGCAAAAGCTGTTGTGCTGTGCCTTGGCCTTCTTTGCGGCATTCTGCTTTGCTATTAGTATGAAGGTGTCTCTCGCCTACCAAGATGTCATTATGCTTTGCTTGCAGACTTGGATGCTCAGTCATTAGCTCCTGTGTTTGCTGCAAGTCACTCAGCATTTTCCCCAAGCTGGCAGTTTGCTGGTTACTGATATGGGCAGTTCAGCTTCAGGAAGTTGCCGAGATAGAACTTGGACGAATTTTCTGTGTTGGCCAGGGATACTATCATGGAGCGTAACAATATAAAGGGGTTGTAGTATATTCCTGGAGTCACCATTTAAAGACAGTTCTTAAAACTTTGTTAGTACACACAGATTCAAACTGTGACTCATTAATAATATATTCATATGATACTGTGCATTTTTTCGTTTTGTGAAGTGCACTATTTTACATTTTTAACATTTAAAGCAAGCTACCAGTCACTTTGAAATCCTATCAAACGTCTGACTGAATACTTGTACAGTTTGCTTCATGTTGTACTTCGTTGCAGATAACTGCATCATCTGCAAAAAGTCTGAGGTTACTACTAATATTATCTGCAAGATCAATAATATACATGAACAGCAAGGGTACACCCGAAGTTACTTCTACCTCTATCAATGACTCTCCATCCAAGACAATGTGTTGCATCCTCACTACTAAGAAATCCCTGCATGGAATCACTCTACTGGCCGATGTCAGAGCAACATCCAGCTGCATTAATAACCTCGCCATCATCCACGTACTGCTTCCAGCAGAGTGCACCCTTCATTAGGCGAAACCCGATGGACATAAGAAGGTGTGAGATGTAGACTGTAGGATGGATGAGGAAGAACAGTCCAATGAAGTTTTGTGACCTCCCCTCAAGTATTGCAGACTTGTGTGAGGCCTTGCATTATCTGGAGAGGATAAGTTAGTTTGCGTTTTTGTGGTGGTGAACACACTGAAGTCATTTCTTCAGTTTCCTGGGGTAGCATGGTACACTTCTGAGTTGACTGTTGCACCTTGAAGGCCAACACCAAACAGAACAATACTTTCAGAGTGGCAGAAGACTATCACAATGACTCACAATGACTTTGGCTGCTGACGGTGCAGCTTGAAACTTTTTCTTCAGAGGAGAGGTGATATGGCACCACTCCATGGATTAAGTTTTTTTTCCAATTCGAAGTGTGACAACAACCAAAAATTGTCATGTATGGCCTCATAACACACAGGCACATGCCTTTGTGTACACAACTGGTGGACGAGTGTGCCAGCACTACCAACAGAAATGTCCAGTTGTGCAGCAAGATGTTTGATTGTGATATGTCAATAATCTCGAAGGAGAGTGTCTGCATGTTCCAACATTGCAGGAGTCACAGCACATGGGAGATTGAACAGGTCTGCGTGACCTTGTGACAATGGCCGATGCCTTGTCCAGAAGCTCACTGTGTTTTTGTTTAGTCAGGTCTCCTAGACACTATGCAAGAGCCTATGAATATCTGCAATGCTCTGGTTTTCTGCCAAAAGAAACTCCATGACAGCCTGCTGCCTGGAACACACCTCTGTTACCAACACCCATCTACTAGAACATCATGAAACTGAAGCAGGAATATTTCATGATTCTCACAACAAATTCCACATTTTTTTCAACTGAAATTGGGCGAGAAAAAAATGTTGCATTACATATTTAATGTCTCTCATATATGCAATATGCAAGGTAATTATTATTAATGTTTAAACACCCTGCAAGAGAAGTAGTTTATGCTGAGAGAAGTAATTTACTATAAGACATATGGAACTGCAAATGCCAGGAAATGCTCCAAAAGTAGATCACAAATGCTGAACACATGATGTCACAAGATGACATAACTTGTCACATGAGTAGCAATTGAGCCTATTGGTCTGTCACTCCTGATCATCCGAAAACACGTTAAGCATTGACACTGGTGTGGCTCCTGGCCTATGTGAGTGCCTTTAGCTTGCGGAGCTCAGGGTTAGAGTCTTGTGTCTGGCAAGAGTTTTTTGCACTGTGTTAGACAGTTGTGTGTTTACACTGAGGGGAACTTTATTACTTCATTTACTCACCTTACAGTTTCTGCTGGTTTACTACAAAGTACAGTACAGCAAAAACCTACCATACTGCATCGCAAGACACATGAGAACAGTTTTTGCTTGGTTACAGCGAGGAGAATAATTTTGTAACTTCTACATTTACAGTAGATCAGATTTACAAAAGGTGTTCGAAATGTGCACCGTTGGCTTCAATGCAAGTATTATATGACTCAATTGCCCCTTCACGGCAAACCCAAGCGCTGCACTTGAGGCGAGGTGCATCATCTGGTGACGTCACATGTTCAGCTTTTATCATCCACTTCTGGAGTTATTCCAGTCATTTGCAGTTCCATGTGTCTTATGTTGAGTCACTTATTTCAGCATTTTCCACATCGCTTCGGGGTTTTTGAAATGGTAAGAAGAATCACCCTGTATAAAGGGGAAATGTTATTACCAAAAATCTGTAAAAGTTCATGACCAATTTACTTCAAATTTTTATGTGATACTATAATAAGCATTCAGAAAGACATAGGCTATATATTTTTTTAAACAACAATGTTCAAGTTTTTTGCTAAACCAACTGCAAGAAAGAAAATACTGTGTTGTGTTCTGTTGTGAAAATGTGCAACTTGCTTATCTTTCCTGCAATTAGTTTTAATTATGGTATCACGACACCTTTTCATTATATATATTTTTATAAAAAAAGCTGTATGTACAAGAATTTCTGTTTTGTTTTCTTCCTAACAGTCAATTTCAACAGCAAACGAAGGTTGTTTTATGGCTTACTAGCTTATGATTAGAATACTATTATAGAATCTAAATTTGCAATAACAATAAACAAGGCCAAAGGTAAGAGGGGAGGGCAGGGGAGATATTATGGACACATGGAGGGTGTGGTGGGGAAGGAAATTGACAAAGAAGGACATGGACAGAAAGAGGGTGGAGGAGAACATGGAGGGTGAGGGAGGCATACACAGTAGATGGACAGAGTGAGAGAGGAGGAGGAGGAGGAGGAGAGAGGAAGGGGTGAAGATGACAGATAGATGGGAGAGAAGGAGATTAGGACATACATCCAATACCCATACATATACAGCAATTTTGAAGTACTGCTGGGTTCATTAACACTAGTTAAATACAGCTTTACTGTATGGTTAAATGATGATGGCGTCCTCTTGGGTAAAATATTCCGGAGGTAAAATGGTCCCCCATTCGGATCTCCGGGCGGTGACTACTCAAGAGGATGTCGTTATCAGGAGAAAGAAAAAAAAGTTATCTACAGATCAGAGCATGGAATGTCAGATCCCTTAGTCGGGCAGGTAGGTTAGAAAATTTAAAAAGGGAAATGGATAGGTTAAAGTTAGATATAGTGGGGATTAGTAAAGTTCGGTGGCAGGAGGAACAAGACTTTTGGTCAGGTGAATACAGGGTTATAAATACAAAATCAAATACGGTTAATGCAGGAGTAGCTTTAATAATGAATAGGAAAATAGGAGTGCGGGTAAGCTACTACAAACAGAATAGTGAATGCATTATTGTGGCCATTATAGACACGAAGCCCACGCCTACTACAGTAGTACAAGTTTATATGCCAACTAGCTCTTCACATGACGAAGAAATTGAAGAAATGTATGATGAAATAAAAGAAATTATTCAGATTGTGAAGGGAGACAAAAATATAAAAGTCACGGGTGACTGGAATTCGGCAGTAGGAAAAGGGAGAGATGGAAACGTAGTAGGTGAATATGGATTGGGGGTAAGAAATGAAAGAGGAAGCCGCCTGGTAGAATTTTGCACAGAGCACAACTTAATCATAGCTAACACTTCGTTCAAGAATCATGAAAGAACGTTGTATACATGGAAGAACCCTGGAGATACTAAAAGGTTTCAGATAGATTATATAATCATAAGACAGAGATTTAGGAACCAGGTTTTAAATTGTAAGACATTTCCAGGGGCAGATGTGGACTCTGACTACAATCTATTGGTTATGACCTGTAGATTAAAACTGAAGAAACAGCAATAAGGTGGGAATTTAAGGAGATGGGACCTGGATAAACTGAGAGAACCAGAGGTTGTACAGAGTTTCAGGGAGAGCATAAGGGAACAATTGACAGGAATGGGGGAAAGAAATACAGTAGAAGAAGAATGGGTAGCTTTGAGGGATGAAATAATGAAGGCAGCAGAGGATCAAGTAGGTAAAAAGACAAGGGCTAGTAGAAATCCATGGGTAAGAATAGATACTGAATTTAATTGATGAAAGGAGAAAATACAAAAATGCAGTAAATGAAGCAGGCAAAAAGGGAATACAAACGTCTCAAAAATGAGATCGACAGGAAGTGCAAAATGGCTAAGCAGGGATGGCTAGAGGACAAATGTAAGGATGTAGAGGCTTATCTCACGAGGGGTAGGATAGATACTGCCTACAGGAAAATGAAAGAGACCTTTGGAGAAAAGAGAACCACTTGCATGAATATCAAGAGCTCAGATGGAAACCCAGTTCTGAACAAAGAAGGGAAAGCTGAAAGGTGGAAGGAGTTTATAGAGGGTCTATACAGGGGCGATGTTCTTGAGGACAATATTATGGAAATCGAAGAGGATGTAGATGAAGATGAAATGGGAGATACGATACTGCGTGAAGAGTTCGACAGAGCACTGAAAGAACTAAGTCGAAACAAGGCTGCAGGAGTAGACAACATTCCATTAGAAGTACTGACAGCCTTTGGAGAGCCGGTCCTGACGAAACTCTACCATCTGGTGAGCAAGATGTATGAAACAGGCGAAATACCCTCAGACTTCAAGAAGAATATAATAATACCAATCCCAAAGAAAGCAGGTGTTGACAAATGTGAAAATTACCGAACTATCAGTTTAATAAGTCATGGCTGCAAAATACTAACGCAGATTCTTTACAGACGAATGGAAAAACTAGTAGAAGCCAACCTCGAGGAAGATCAGTTTGGATTCCGTAGAAATGTTGAGACACGTGAGGCAATACTGACCCTACGACTTATCTTAGAAGCTAGATTAAGGAAAGGCAAACCTACGTTTCTAGCATTTGTAGACTTAGAGAAAGCTTTTGACAATGTTGACTGGAATACTCTCTTTCAAATTCTAAAGGTGGCAGGGGTAAAATACAGGAAGCGAAAGGCTATTTACAATTTGTACAGGAACCAGATGGCAGTTATAAGAACCGAGGGGCATGAAAGAGAAGCAGTGGTTGGGAAGGGAGTGAGACAGGGTTGTAGTCTCTGCCCGATGATATTCAAACTGTATATTGAGCAAGCAGTGAAGGAAACAAAAGAAAAATTCGGAATAGGTATTAAAATCCATGGAGAAGAAATAAAAACTTTGAGGTTCGCCGATGACATTGTAATTCTGTCAGAGACAGCAAAGGACTTGGAAGAGCAGTGGAATGGAATGGATAGTGTCTTGAAAGGAGTGTATAAGATGAACATCAACAAAAGCAAAACGAGGATAATGGAATGTAGTCGAATTAAGTCGGGTGATTCTGAGGGAATTAGATTAGGAAATGAGACACTTAAATTAATAAAGGAATTTTGCTATTTGGGGAGCAAAATAACTGATGATGGTCGAAATAGAGAGGATATAAAATGTAGACTGGCAACGGTAAGGAAAGCGTTTCTGAAGAAGAGAAATTTGTTAACATCGAGTATAGATTTAAGTGTCAGGAAGTCGTTTCTGAAAGTATTTGTGTGGAGTGTAGCCATGTATGGAAGCGAAACATGGACGATAAATAGTTTGGACAAGAAGAAAATAGAAGCTTTCGAAATGTGGTGTTACAGAAGAATGCTGAAGATTAGATGGGTAGATCACATAACTAATGAGGAGGTACTGAATAGGATTGGGGAGAAGAGGAGTTTGTGGCACAACTTGACTAGAAGAAGGATCCGTTGGTAGGACATGTTCTGAGGCATCAAGGGATCACCAATTTAGTATTGGAGGGCAGTGTGGAGGGTAAAAATCGTACAGGGAGACCAAGAGATGAGTACACTAAGCAGATTCAGAAGGATGTAGGTTGCAGTAGGTACTGGGAGATGAAGAAGCTTGCACAGGATAGAGTAGCATGGAGAGCTGCATCAAACCAGTCTCAGGACTGAAGACCACAACAACAACAGTCAAATAAACACAATATACTCACAACATCAACATCTGACTCATCACATTCGTACCTTCTGTTAGTGAGGATATCTCACATTCCATCTAGTTATGATCTGGGTGGAAGTGTAGCAAATCACAGTAACAGAGTGATGGATCTGGCACGTTTTCAGCAGGCTCTCTGGTTTATGATTTAATGACAAAAGGCACCTGTAGTGAACATTTTTTTCCTCAAAAAAGGGCTTGTTTGCAGCACAATTTATTTCTTGGCACTTTGCTACAAGAACAAGAACTACTTAGGTATTGTTCTTTACATTCCTGTTGGAACAGTCTTTTGATTTTACTTCCCACAAGCACACGGGTGAATGAGATTGATCAGATAAGTACATGTGCAGTTTACCTAACCAGCTGGCCTTAACTCTCCAGATGCAGGGGATGTTGATTGTGTTACAAATATGACTTGATGTATTCCCTCATCTTTCACCACTTCTGCTGCTGCTGGTGTATCTTAATGAACCTTATTAACGGTCTCCCAGAGGAAAATATTGCTCAACTTACAAATTGAATCCTTTCCGAGACAAAATTTGCATTCTTTAATGATGGAAGAATCACTTTCTGCATACTCAAATTAGTACAAATTGTACATTAGCATTCACTTGATCGGTGCAAATCAGAATCAACCAGTTTACTGCTTTGACACAGCCTGTTTAGGTTAAAATAGAATATAACTATTCACTCATTTATCTGCAGTAACATTAATATATTTTTCATCTTGTTTCAGCTTTATCAGCATCCAAGCGAAAGGTTAAATGCAGCACAGGGTTTTGAAGAGCAGTGGAATTCACACCCTGCCTGGGTTCCGTAGGCTCGAAAAATTGAGAAACAACTATATCCATAAGGTTTTTCAGCACTGTGGTTTTAGAGGTTATCAATGCTGATTACTGTTTTCTGCATACAAATCTGGCACCCACTCAGTGCTGATACACATTTCCTTCTGGAAGCAAACTGAAGACAAGGACTAGATGTTCTGGGGGAAGCACCACTTACAGGGAAATGGAGTGTGTCCGTATGTGTTCACTGGGGACCACACATTTGCTCTCCACAAACATTTATTAAGGCCATACCCAGGCAAACATGCAGAAGGTACTGACAAATTTGTGTTAAACTACAGCCTATGCAGAGTGAGGCGAATGCTGCAGAATATGTGTGGAATAGTTGCAGCTGTGTTCCATGCACTACCAATACCAGTGCTATTGGAAGTTGAAAACTGTGTAGTACTTGGGCAAGCATGCAGATACCTGGATTTTTTTTAATTTTTTTTTTTTGTGCACAAACAAGACAACCAGGAATCTTTACATGCCTCGCTGGAAAACTGATGAAGAAACTGAACATACATTTGTGTATTGAAATGATAAAAACGTTATAATTTAGATAGATTAATGTATTAACTGCATAATATATATAATAGTACAACAATACAATAATGAAATATTAAAATGATGTGTGTGTTGATTTTACTACTCTATACCTAACTTTTACTAAGTTTTTACATGTTTATGTAAGACATTTCCTACAAGTGAATTTTTTACAGTTAGCACACTTCACTGAACTTTTATCATAATTTTTTTCCACAAAGGTGACAACAGCCTCTCTTCTTGCTCCTAGAATCAGTTTCTTCCTGCACGGAGGGTGCAGATTCACACAATGTTGTTCTCTCTACAGCTTCTCTCACAGCATTTCCGCTTGGAAGATATCCTCACATCTTCATTTCCTGATCAATTAGCTGCTCACCAAGAGTTTCTATGAACAGTCTTCTTTGCTATAGGTGTTTGCTTTCCCTCGGGGACAAGTTGCTATGAATAGCACATACGAATTATATACAGATATATTGAAAACATCCAAGTTCACAGTAATGAGAAATCTGTTCCATAAAATTTCAGGCATGCAGCTGCATAAATTCAGCTTCTTCTTCTAATATTTCGACTGAATACTGTCCAGC
Source organism: Schistocerca piceifrons (assembly GCF_021461385.2). Classification (NCBI taxonomy): domain Eukaryota; kingdom Metazoa; phylum Arthropoda; class Insecta; order Orthoptera; family Acrididae; genus Schistocerca; species Schistocerca piceifrons. The sequence goes on from NC_060145.1 coordinate 169,722,470, forward strand.
CATCTTCAGAGTGAGACAAAATGACTAATGCTCTAGCAGGATGTAGCAAGTGCTGAAGCGTTAGTCACATCAGCTCATTCTTACGATGGCTGGACGGTATTCAGTCGAAATATTAGAAGAAGAAGCTGAATTTAGGCAGCTGCATGCCCAAAATTTTATGGAACAGTCTTTGCGCCACAGAAACATGAAGATGCACAATAATAAGCAATCTGTTTGTCTTCCTCTTTACTGCATTACTCACTATGATCTTGCCTGGTGTGACCACAGCTCCTTTCGTAGCACTGTAGCCTAAAGTAATTTGAGCTTTTCTTTTGGTGCCATCACTGACTTTTGCAACACAGTGCACAGTGCTTTGCAGAATAATATATTTGTTTTTCTTTGGGATGACAAGGGTGATTCAAAATGTAACAGTAAACTATGTTTTGCGAGCATGTATTTCACTTACAGATACAAACAAGACGGTTTCCAACATGACTAGCCTCCTTTACGATACACTTCTCATATCATTGCACCAATTTTTATACTCCACCCGAATAAAAAGTTTTTGATTGTACCTGTATCCAAGAGTGCACTTCTGCTCTAACCTCATCATCAGTTTCAAATCTTCTTCATCCTCCAAGACTGTCCTTCAGGGGTCCAAACAAATGGTAATCTGAAGCAGCGAGATCAGGGCAGTATGGGGGTTGCAGTACAACATGATGTCTGAATCTCCAAATGATGGCAAGAGTTGGGCATGGATTGTCATGAAGGAGAAGAACGCCTCTTGACAGTAGTCTTATAGAGCGGCTCTATACTGCCGGCTTTAGCTCAGTCTACAACATAGGACTGTGCTGGACACTGTTCAGCTTCCCACCCGTTTGCTTGTAGTGCTCCAAAACCTTCCCATTCATATCCTGGAAGAGGATGAAGAACACCTTTCCAACTGAGGCTTGAATTTCTTCCTGGCTGGAGAAGATGAGTGTCACCATTCAGAAGACTGCCTTTTGCTTTCTGGTTCCTAGTGATGCACCCAGGTTTTGTCTCCTGTGACAATACATGTTAGAAAGTTGTGTCCTTCAGCGTCATATTGTGTCTGAAATGATGGTGCAGCCTGAACATGCATCATCTTGTGTTCAAAAGTGAGAATCCTAGACACCCATCGTGCACACAAAAAACATTACTTGAGAACCTCGCTAATAATGCTATGAGTGGACTCAACATTAGTACTAAGTTCCCCAGCTAAATCTTCTATAAAAATACGCTGGTTCTCACAAATCATGGTGTCAGCGCGTGCCAATTTCTCCTCAGTAACTGCCATGCTGGTACGACGAAGGAGTTGGCTCACCTGTGACTGATGTATGTCCACTTTTAAAGACATCTACCCACTCATACACTCTTCTCTCGCTAATGCTGTTATGCCCAAACCTCTGTAACACCATTCAATGAACTTGTCCGAGATTTTTTGCCTTTCTTTCAACCACAAAAACTGTATTACTGCTTGCTGTTCTTCTATGGTACAGACAGCTAGGGACGCAGTCATTTAGTTTCAACTGCCTTTCTTATTCAGCTGTCATGCCATTTGTTGGCATACGCTGGAATTTTCTCAAAGCATGCATCTTCAGTTCCTGAGAGTATCAAATGCCTGACATGTTAATTGCATTTAATACTGATTGTTTACTGTAACTTTTTGAACTGCCCTCATATGATACAGGCACCGTGTCCTTTGTGAAAGCAAATGTTCATACTTAATTAGGAATCCCTCTTATCTATATCAATACAAAGCAATCCATATTACAGAGTGTGGCAGAAGATGCCCCATACCACTACTAGTCACTTCATTTACTGTTCCTCTTGCAAACAGAAAGAGGAGAAAATGACTGTCTATATGCCTCCGCAAGAGCCCTAATTTCTCGTATCTTATCTTCATGGTCCTTATGTGCAGTGTATGACGGAGGCAACAGAATCATTCTGCAGTCAGCTTCAAATGCTGGTTCTCTGCATTTTCTCAATAGTGTTCCACGAAAAGAATGTCGCCTTCCCTCCATGGATCGGATCTGACTTCCTGAGGAATCTATATAACACTTGGGTATTGCCCAAACCTACCTGTAACAAATCTAGTGGACCGCCTCTGAACTGATTTGTGTCTTCCTTTAATCCGACCTGGTAGAGATCCCGAACTCTCAAGCAGTACTCAAGAACAGGTGCACTAGCAACCTATATGCAGTCTTCTTTACAGATGAACCACACTTCCCTAGATTTCTCCTAATAAGTCCACCGCTCCCCTTTCCTACCACAATGCTCGTTCCTTTATCATATCACTTTACAATGTTAAGCTGAAATATTTAAATACGGTGACTGTCTCAAGTAGGACACTACTAACGTATCTGAACATTATGGGTTTGTTTTTCCTACTCACCCACATTCTACATTTTTATATGTTTCAGGCCAGCTGCCATTCATCACACCAACTACAAATTTTGTCTACATCATCTTGCATCCTCCTACAGTCGCTTAACTTTGACACCTTACCATACACCACAGCAAACAACTGCAGATTGCTACCCACCCTTTCTTCAAATCATGTATGAATACAGATAGTAATAGTGAGCCTATAACAGTTCCTTGGGCAATCCCGATGATACTTTTGTTTCTGATGAACACTTGCCATCGAGGACAAAATATTGGGTTCTATAACATAACAGGTATTCAAACCATTCACATATCTGTGAACCTATTTCACATGCTCGTACATTCTTCAACAGCCTACAATGGGGCACCATGTCAAACACTTTCCAGAAGTCTAGAAATAGGAGATCTGCCTATTGCCCTTCATCAAAAGTTTGCAGTATATCACGTCAGAAAAAGGCAAGCTGAGTTTCACAAGAGCAATGCTTTCTAAAACTTGACTGATTTGTGGACATAAGCTTCTCAGTCTCACGAAAGTTCACTAGATTCAAACTGGGAATATGTTCAAAGATTTTGCAGTGAAAAGATATTAGGGATATTGGTCTGTAATTTTGTGAGTCCATTCCATTGCCCTTCTTACACACAGGAGTCACCTGCACTTTTTCCAGCCGCTTGGGACTTTGCCCTGGGCTAGAGATTCATGATAAAAATGCAAGCAATGTAAGTGGACAATGCCATAGAGTACTCTTTGTAAAACTGAACTGGGATTGCAGCCGGACCTGGGGGTGTATTTGCTTTCAAATCTTTCAGTTGTTTCTCTATGCCAGGGATGCTTATTATTAAAGTCATCCATACAAGAATCTGTCCTATGGTAAAATGACTGTATGTTTGTAAAATTCTCCCGTATGAATAATTTCTTGCATGTGAAATTTAATATTTTCAGTTTTTGTTTCTATCTGCAACTGCCACACCTAACTGGTCAACAAGGGACTGAATGGAAGCCTTAGAACCACTTAGCAATTTTACATAGGACCAGAATTTTCTTGGGTTCTCTGTCAGATCTTTTGCTACAGTGTGATCGTGGTGGCAGCTGTATGCTTCACATGTAGATCTTTTCACAGACGCATGGATCTCTACTAACCCTTGATTGTTGTCATCTGCACTGTCTCTTTTGAACCAAGAGTGCAACAGCCTCTGCTTCCTCAGCATTTTCCAAATCTCGTTATCCATGGTGTGTTTTTTCAACCCTTAATCCACTTGGTAGACACACAATTCTCCAGACCCCGATATACGATCTGCTTATGCTTTGCCCATAATTCCTCTATGTCCATCTTACTGGAACTAAGTAATGTCAGTACACTAAGTGAGATGCTAACAACTGCTTATCCACTCTTTCTAGAGGAAACACTCTCCTACTAGCCTTCTTAACTGATTTATTAACTTTCGTAATCACAGTTGCTATAATGACGTCTGTGATAACTAATCCCTGTTTCTATACTGATGTCAGTAAGGTCTGGCCCATTTGTACCTACAAGATCTAAAATACTTCCATTGTGTGTGGGCTGCTGAACTAGCTGCTCAAAACAGTTTCCAAACAGTGGGTTCACTGCAATGAATCCACAGAAATCCCAGTCTATACTCGGTAGGTTAAAGTCGCCTCCAACTAGTAATGCATGATCTACGTATTTACAAGCTACTGACCATTGACATTCTTTGAATGACTATAGAACTGTCACAGCAGAATCGGGGGGCTGGAATCCAACAATTAGCTTGGTTTCACCTATACCTGTTACGTGCGACCAGATAACTTCACCATCACACTCAACTTTGATCTCAATAAAGAGAATATTTCTGTCCACTGCAATGAACATAACCCCTCCCTATGGCCACTAATCTACCTTCCCTCACTAAATACCTCAGAGCTTCCACTTCGGGTTTCAGCCAGCTCTCGGTCTCGAGAATAATATGAGCATGAGAATTTTTCTGGAGGGCAGTAAATTTTGGAACTTTGTTACACATACCTTGACAAAAGTCTAGTGTCTTTACTCTGAAAGCAGCTTGACTTTTCTTGCTGTGTATGACTGGCGAGTGTTCATCAGAGTACCTCAAATTACTGCCTAGCCTAAAAAAAAAACTTTCATGTACATTCCACAAGTACTCTGCTACCCAAATAGATGCTTCGTTTGTGTAATGCACCCCTGACCTACCAAGGGGAGACCTACAAATTCCTAACCAATAACAAAGGTCTAGAAATTTGCAGCCAAGACTGCTACAGAACTGACAAATCCTTTGGTTGAGAGCTTCCACTCGGCTCCAAACCAAAAATCCCAATCAACTCTGGGAACAATGCTGCAAACTGTGAGCTCTGCTTACATCCCAAGTGTGAGGCAGGCAGCCTTCACAGCCTTTATGAGCTGAGGATGGCCTCAGAACCCATGCAATAGGCACCGTTGGTGCTAACGTGAGCCACAACTTGCGGATAATTGCACCCTGCACACTCGATAGCTGCCTTCATATCTCGGATGAGGCCCCCCAGCAGACATACTGATTGAACATTGGCTCTCTTTCCAGCCCGTGTCCACACTGGCCCTCCACCTTGAGTGACGCAAATGCTTTACCACCTGCCACTCACTCTACTGGGAGGGTGGATTCGCTGCACTGGGAACACTAGGAGGTCCCTTAGCAGCAGAGCCCCCTGGTGAAACAAGCGAAACCTGAGGCTGATGTGCCAGATTCTCTGCCACTGCTACACCACAAGGCAGCATCTTGTAGAAGTGCATTCAGCTGTTTGCAAACTGTGGCCAGCTCCTCTTGTGCCCGCACACAGCATGCACACATCCTAGCAAGACAGTGAAATTGAAGGCTTGTTTTTTCATGCAGTTCCAATCATTGTGATATTTCTCTTCATCAGAATGTGTCCTAGCTCATAGTAGGTGAACAAGTTGTTACAGGTAATGCACTTTCAAGCCGTAAGCAAGTCAGTTACAACCCTTACGCTTTCGTTCTTTTTAGGGGCACTACCTGGTTGTTTCGCAGCATATGGCTGAATATTCCGAACATAACTCGTTTCACTGTTACGAAGTACCCAAAACTTGATGCCACTCTTTACTGGTCTACTAGGCTATATTGGTGGTAATGGCAGTTTCACCTGAATACAAGTCTCTCATCTAATGTAACAAACATATTGGGATTGTATTACTTTGGCAATATATCTACCCATTTCTCCCACAATCTATTACAGGTGCAAGCTCACCTTGTTCACTTCTACATAGACTTGTGTCATGGTCATCAAAACAAATAACCCGATATCTTTGTGAATGTTACTAGTGACACTGAGCCCTGTAAACTGGGCGACCTTTGTATTCATCTTGTGAAGTTTCATTAGACTCATTATGTGACTTCTAAACTCTGCTAATAACGTCAGACCTACGGAAGCATCTAGGTCAAGAACATCTCATTTTTCCGCTTATCTCCATACAAACACATTCTTTCAGGATTAGTACTGGTGAGTATGCTTTCAATTCATGGAGGCAGGAACAATGTGAAAACAGAGTATTCATTTGTATTGCAAAGTGTCACGCCTTGTCGGTCCTGAAGTCATGTGAACTTCATTGCATGCTACGCACCGTCCCAGTTGAGTTACTGCAGCATGTTACTATTCAAACTGGCTATGTACGTAGCAAGCTTATGAGTCTATGTGACTCATTTTGAAATTACTGTGAATAGCTATTCAGTAGCCGAAATCTAGATCTCCAATGAAATAAAGATTGTACTTGTGACTGAGCGCTTAATTCCTTTTCCTCCTTTGAAATACACTAGTCGCTGCTCACAACCGCTCTGATGGAATCAAACTTGGTTACTTACAAAACATATGCAATTTAACCCTCAAGTGGGTGAACCAAAAGTGTGCCAACCACAAATAAAAATGTTTTGCACCCATTCCATTGTTGTTCCACAATTGTGAATCCATACCTATTCCTTCATTATTGCTTCAACTAACACAATTATAAACTTTTGTGTTGTCAAATGTCCAAGTGAGCATCAGCAATATAAAATAAACAGCACGCTAGGTGAGAAAAAATTTATGATCTGTGCATGAAAATCATCTACATTACGAGCTAGCCGCACATCCTGCGGGGGAGGGGGGGGGGGGGGGGGGGGGGGGGGACAGGTTTTTAAAGACCTTTGATGTGCAACAACATGTACGCTGCGTATTTTCGTATTACGAAGGTATAAATTTGAATGTTACTTTCTGAAACATTGAAACTGAGATTGCGATGCGCTTTTGTTAGACAGTCATGGCTCCTGTCACGTGATCTCGCCAGCTGATGGTAGCATGAGACACATGATGTAGCGAGCCAATAGCAAGATCACTCTTTAAGTAGTACGAACACACAAATAAGAAAAGTTAATGGTTTAAATTAATATAAACAGCATTCACATATAATATTGGTCTCTAAGATTAATAAGCTGGAAGAGAAGCTAAGCTTCCACATATAATGTTGATCCTTTCTGCACGTGTTACACTTTAAGATACATCACGCAAATATGCTAGTAAAATGACGTAAATGTCTGACCTTTTGGGCTCGAAATTCTTCTAAATGGTCGTCCTCAATGAGTTGATTTTTAAATGAGACTCCGGTCACAGGTTCGAATCCTGCCTCGGGCATGGATGTGTGTGATGTCCTTAGGTTAGTTAGGTTTGAGTAGTTTTAAGTTCTAGGGGACTGATGACCTCAGAAGTTAAGTCCCATATAGTGCTCAAAGCCATTTGAACCATTTTAAATGAGAGTCAAACGCTTTGTGATTTAAGAAATTCATCGTACATTCTCGCACATAGTTCATCTCGCGTAAAAGGAAATCTGCTTTGAATGTAACGCTTTTCAAACCACCATTCGCAGTATCATTTCAGCAGTTGCAAGAGAGCGCCAGATAACGGGTGTCACCGCGCTTGCGCAGCTACGATGACGCAGAAAGCCCATATGTTCATACATGTAAAACATTACAAGATATTACGTATGGCATAAAAGAAACAAGGCATCAGGTGTTACTTCAAGAGCGTCAGAATTTCGTGAACCATACTAAAACGCATAATTCGGCTTAAAATGCACATTCGTACATAAATTTTCTTGGAGTACCAGTACTGTATTTTCTCATGTTTGGTTCTTTATTATGGCATAATGCCATACGTGCACTTGAAATGCAGCGAACAGTTGCAACTAGCCAATAGTGTGAAATTAAACACTTCGTTTCAAATAAATTGACTGCCTCAGCAGAAAAGATTAACTTTTAAGCCAAATCTCTTTACCAAACCGGCAAAAATAACTTCATTGTTCTGTCAGAAAGGTGGAAATAAAATCTGAAACTAATAACATATTTTAGCCTTCCGTAACTATGCAAACGTATTTTAATTCATTTGACAGATCCCGGCCACAAAAATCCGTTTTGTTATCATTTAACGTGAGAGCAATAAACGAAGAGGAAACAACAAAATCACTGAACGTAAACACAGGTCACGCGGACGCTTCCCACCTCAACTGCTCTGTGCACCAGCCTCAGATATACTATATTTCCGAACTGAGGCAATATTAAGCAGTGGCGCCCAGCCACACTTCTGTAACCAGAAGCGGGAGAAGGTACTACTCATACGCGACTCAACTGCGCATGCTCAAGAACCCGCCCGCAACAGCTCAAACGAATCTAATTTAAACGGTTGTCACGTCACGCTCATCGGAGGCAGTTTGTTGTTATAAAGCATTGCGGAGTCTTCCTAAAGCCTTTGACACACTTTGCTGTTGGCTTGTATGAGAACTGTTTTGCTGTTGTATATGGTGCATTTCTTTTGCAACTTAAGTTTTATTGCTGGCCGCGGTGGTCTCGCGGTTCTAGGCGCGCAGTCCGGAACCGCGCGACTGCTACGGTCGCAGGTTCGAATCCTGCCTCGGGCATGGATGTGTGTGATGTCCTTAGGTTAGTTAGGTTTAAGTAGTTCTACGTTCTAGGGGACTGATGACCACAGCTGTTAAGTCCCATAGCGCTCAGAGCCATTTTTTTAAGTTTTATTTTCGCTTACTTTTTTCTCTCGTTCATGTTTTGTTGGTGCAGTATTATTCTGCAGTAGCGGGATACAGTAATATCCTTTGTTAGAGTATTGGTTCTCACCAGTCTAAATCACAAAAACTGAAAGCTAAAACAATGAAAATTTCCTGGAATTCTAAACAATTCCCGGGTTTTTCACGGTTTTCTCCCGGATGAAAAAATCCCGAGTTTTTCCCGGATCTCCTGGTTGTCCCGGGTCGTATACACCCTGTCAAAGTAGACTTGAACACCTTACGAAGGTTAAGTGGGATAGACACACTGTTTGTACTGTTCTAATTAAACTAAATACACGCTAAAACTATTGCTATGTGTTTATGGATTTATTTACCTTTAAACATCAGCTTTTCCTCACATGGAAATTATCGAGGAGGGTTGACGGCAGTTTGAATGCAAACAACATGAAATTATACACTTCCACTGCACCCATTCTTGCAGTTGCACATTCTGAACTCTTTTCTCACTTAAAAGAAGCAGCAAGAGAGTTCATTTTGTTCTTCATTTCCCCTGCTGGCATTTTCAGCACTTCTGTAATTTCTTGTCAAGCATCATTTTTGTATGTATTTTATACTGTGGATCTCTAGGAGCCCACAAGTACTTGTGAGGTCTATACTCTACAATCAACAAAATCGTATCTTCCAGCCATACCATTACTCATGCACATCACATTCATTACTAACAACAAATTTAGTTTGCATATGGAAAACAACATACTGCAGCAAAGTGAGTGAACTCCATCACCAAAGTTATTGTCAAAGCAAATCACACATGAACTACTTTCTATGGTCCGCTGAAAAACTTACAACTGGTAGGAGACAAGCGAACAACTACTAATGCAAATAAAACACAGTCAAAAGACATTTACTCACATGTGCTTAGCTTTTACACCAGAGAGAATTCTCATTCACTGTTGCACATTTGCTTTGGTGTAAAGGGGGGCTTAATGTGTGCCATGGTGTAGTTACAGAGCACATCACCAGACATCACATGTGTGACATTGAATTCATTAAACGTTATTCAAACATAATGGTTCAGTGGCAATTTTCTAACAAATATCTGGCAAAAGCTCCAACAAACAAAACAGTCCGTGGGTGCCACAGCACATTCTGTGAAACTGATTGTGTATATGGTGTAAAGAGAACAGGCCAGCCGGGACCATCAGTAGAGAAAGTTAAGCTTGTGTGGGAATCATTTGTCAGGGATCTGAAGAAATCTGGCACACATGCAAGCAGAAAATCTATGGAAACATCTTGTGTGTAAAACCATACTGGTTGCAGTTGTTACATGTGCTGATTTGTCAGGACGGTGACTTTCATTTTGACTGTCACACTAGATTGTAGAACACATTTGAGATTCATCCAAAGTTAAAGTATTTTATACAATATCCTCTTCAAAAGCTTATGGACAATTTTTCTTTGCAACGAAAACTGACTGGGCATGCTGCAGCAATGGTTTATGCCACAATTACAGCAAAAAAGTGGAGAATTAATTTTGCACCAAGATGGTGGTCCATCACACTTTCTTTTTCAGATGTTTGCGATCACCTCAGTATTGGATTGGATGCGTTTTCCATCATGACTCATCTTTTCTACAGTTGTCTTTAAGGGTTTCTTAAAGAGACATGCTGAAGATACTGTTTTCCTGCCTCCACTACCACTTAATTTGGAAGAGCTGCAAGGAAAGATAATTAATGCAGTCACTGATATCAACCATGGTGATTGGGGCAGCGACACTGGTGCACAAAGCACCCTCTGCCACACATTGAAAGGTGGCTTGCGGAGTATAAATGTAGATGTAGACAAGCTGGGAGGTGTATGGCAAGAGTTTGGCAGTCACTTTGATGTTCACCACATCATGAACAGAGCCCATATAGAGCGTCTGTAATTTGTGTTAATGTGTGTATCTCCTATATGTCTTGTTTTTGGGCAGTTGTCTTCTGAAGCCCAGGAGATACTTATGAATAACACTGTATTTGTTTCTGGAACTCATAATTAGAGGTTACAGAGTAATCAGAAGGGCTAAGAGATTGATTTATGATCAAACGAATTAGTGTATGAAACAATAAAGTAAATAGGTGTTGTAGAACTTAAAGATGAAGCATAAATAGACTAAATCACTACATCAAGTTATTACAAGGATTAAATCTTTTGGTTTCAATACAGTAATGAAAAGTTCTACGAGAATTTAAGTAATTTAGAAGTAAAGGAGTTTGCTCGCTGAATAGTACAAGCGTTCGGTCATTGACATACACACAAACTTTTCTATCTTTAGGGCGTATCCTTTGTGTGCATGTTTGTACATGTATTTCAGCTCATAAAAGGCTTGCCCAGATAGAACATGACCTGGCTGTGTGGCTCACGCTGCACCAGATAACCACAGTGATCACTGGCAAGAGACACCAGACAGGCAAGAGTAGCTGGCAGCAGCGATTATTATCTCTAAGTCGGCTGTCACACTGTGGAAGCTTCCACACACTCATTACCAGCTTGCAGGTGTAGCGCAGTACAACTGAACTGCCTCCCACAGCTGCTGTCACATAGCAACCAAATGCACTAGCAGGTGCACATATCTACTCCAGCCTGCAGTGAATCTGTATTCTGAGACACTGGGCTGGTGCGACAGGTTGGCTGCTGCTGCATCAAAGCCGCAATCTTTCTGTCCGGCATGATACAATGAAGAGCTTTCAACAATGAAGCCTAATCGTCGTGGCTCAAGACCACAGGCCATGTTATATCTGGCCAGGCCTCTATCAGTGAGTATTTTACTGGGCATTCTTTTCATCAATGTCCTTATCTTTGTGCATGTCCTCCTCACAAAAAAAGGTGGAGGCACAAACATTGTCCTTGTCAATCTTATGAAAGGAGGCCCCATCAGTAAAGCACTAATACATAGCTGCCAGCCACCACCCAGAATGCAGTAGGCAGCCTCAGGAAAATATGTTTTGAGTAAGCGTGGAAGATGACTCTGTGGATTTGAACAACACAAGATGACAGTTTGTTGCATCTTACATGCATTTGCTTTTAATCAGGAGTTACTTTGTTAGTATGCAATACCAATTTATTGGAGATAGGCCTACAATCTTAATTATAAATTTTCAGCTATACTTGAGGATATAAGAACTGAAACAATTCAAATTAAAGGGGGGAGGGGCACAGCAGGAAACAGAAGGTACACAGTATACCATTCAGAATTAAAATGACAATATTTTCTAAAAGCAGTGTATGTGCACGACTAGAGATATTGACGAAACTTCAGAGAAGCTATTGGAAAGACTTATGAGTATCTTTCTTCTACTTTTATTTTTTTATGATTCTGCAATGGGAGTGCCAAACTCTTTTCAAGGCTTTTATACAAATATATAAATTATAAATAAAATTTTTCCCTTTATCTCTTGTCATAGTGAATGTACAAAGAAGGTAAAAACTTCAGAGAGACTAAAAGAGTATGAAATAAGTAGTTGACTGGCACCTATGTGTAAAAATATCATGACTCCAGAACACAGTTCTGCATTTTGATCAGTAACTAAGACAATATAGTATCCTCATAACTATTTTTTAATGAATTATGGGGCAGAATTGCTGGCTAGTATTTGCTTTCAGAAGGCAAAATATGTAGTACGAGACACATATAAAAATAAAAGGGTACATCTACATACATACTCCACAAGCCACTATACAGTGCGTGGCAGAGAGTACCCTGTGGTTTCCTTCCGTGTTCCACTTGTAGATAGAGCGAGAGAAAAACAACTGTCTATATGCCTCCCAATTGAGCCCTAGATTGCACCCATGCTCTAGGGGTAATGTCTCTGATTAGTAATAAAAACATTCTCAGTCCTGGGTTTGAACCTGGCCCTGCTTAAATTTTGAATAAAAATCATCAGTATTGGCAGCTGAAGACTTCTGATGTAAGAAGTCACCCCATTCTGCCAACAGCCTTGTCAAAGAGGACAGAGGAGTGGACAGATGTTTAGGGCAATCTCTTGCCCTTGGGGTGGGAAACTGCACCTAGAGGTGGAAGAATCAACAACGATCAATGGCATGAGGATGCAGAAGGCAATGGAAACCTCTGCATTAAAGATACATAATGTGTATCCACAGAACATGTGGCCTCTAACTGAGAAAAGTGTGATGATTATCAGTCCACTTGTAAAAGATTCTGGACCAAGTCCCAAAATGGATCTCTGGGAGGGGACTGCCAAGGGTAAGGTGACCATGAGAAAAAGAGTAAGTAACCAACAAAAGGATAACGTTCTACGAGTTAAGGTGTGGAATGTCAGAAGTTTGAGTGTGATATGGAAGTTAGAAAATCTGAAAACGGAAATGCTAAGGCTCAACTTAGATATAGTGGGGTCAGTGAAGTGAAATGCACAGAAGACAAGGATTTCTGGTCACATGAGTATAGGGTAATACCAACAGCAGCAGAAAAATGGTATATCAGGAATAGGATTCATTATGAATAAAAAGTAGGGTAGCGAGTGAGTTATTGTGAACAGTTTAGTGATACAGCTGTCCTCAGAATCACCAGCAAAGCAACATCGACAACAATAGTTCAGGTATATATGCAGACATTACAAGTCTAACAATCATGGGAGATTAGGTTGCGGTTGTAGGGGAAGGAGTAGAAGGAAAGGTTACTGGGGAATACGGGATTGGTACTAGGAATGAAAGAGGAGAAAAACTAATTGAGTTATGCAGTAAATATCAGCTAGTAATATTACATACTCTGTTCAAAAATCACAAGAGGAGGAAATATACCTGGAAAAGTCCTGGAGATACTGGAAGATTTCAATTAGATTACATCATAGTCAGGCAGAGATTCTGAAATTAGATACTGGATTGTAAGGCATACCCAGCAGCAGAGATAGACTCAGATCACAATATAGTACTGATAAAGAGTGGGCTGAAGCTTAAGAGACAAATCAGGAAATATCAATGTGAAAAGAAGTTGGATGCAGAAGTACTAAAGAATGAAGAGACACACTTTAAGTTATCTGAGGCTCTAGATACTGCGATAATGAATAGCTCAGTAGGCAGTTCAGTTGAAGATGAATGAACATTTCTGAAAAGTATGAATCACAGAAATTGGAAAGGAAAACATAGGTATGAAGAAGGTAACTGCGATGAAACCATCGATGAAAAAAGCAGTATTTCAGTTGATCGATGACAGAAGAAAGCATAAAAAATGTTCAGGACATTCTGGAATATAGAAATAAGACACCGAGGAACGAAATAAATAGGAAGTACAGAGAAGCCAAGACGAAACAGCTGCTTGAAGAATGTGAAGAAATCGAAAAAGAAATGTTTGTCAGAAGGACTGACTCAGCATATGGGAAAGTCAAAACAACCTTTGGTCGTGTGACTAGGGCCTCCCGTTGGGTAGACCATTCGCCGGGTGCAAGTCTTCCGATTTGACGCCACTTAGGCGACTTGCACGTCGATGGGGATGAAATGACGATGATTAGGACAACACAACACCCAGTCCCTGCCGGGAATCGAACCCAGGCCCTTAGGAGTGACGTTCTGTCATGCTGACCACTCAAGTACCAGGGCCGGACTGAAATTGAAAGCAAGGGTGGTACCATCACAAGTGCGATGGAAATTCCACTGATAAACGTACAGGAGAGAGTAGATACATGGGAAGAGCACACTGAAGGACTCTATGAGGGGGAAAGGACTCTATGAGGGGGAAAATTTACCTGATGATGTGACAGAAGAAGAAACGGGAGTCAATATAGAAGGGATAGGCGATCCCGTGTTAGAATCAGAATTTGAAAGTGCTTTGGAAAAAATGACAAATACAAGGATTGTCGCACAATCAGCTTAACAGCTCACGCTTCCAAGTTGCTGACAAGTATACTATGCAGAAGAATGGAAAAGAAAACTGAGGATATGTTAGATGACAAAAAGGTTGGCTTCAGGAAGGAAAGGCACCATGGAGGCAGTTATGATATTGCAATTGATGGGGTCAGCGCAACAGTGGTCTAAGCCACTTAGAAACAGAAGGTCAAAGTTACACAATTGTGGTTTATCATGGAATTTGGAAATCCCACTTCTTTTGGTAGTGGTGTATTCCATGATGATTGGTTAATTTAACCACAATGGCAAAGTTTTTTGTGAATTAGTTTTAGAAATAGTGCAGTTTTTATGAGGCACCCGCAACTCGTTTTCTTGATTAGACTGTTGCACTGACATTTTTGTGTACATGAGAAAGAAAAAAAATGTTATTTGAATACATGTAATGTAATTAATCATATGTTCATCCTAATAGTTCTTTTACAAGTTTTAATATGAATTTAAAGTAACAACACATTACACAAAGTGGCTCTGTCAGTAAAATATTAAGATTATAAACTTATCATTACAAGCAAGAGCTTCCCTATTCAGTATGTGTTTTTTGTAAGATTACGCAGTAGGCCTACTATACATAATCAGGAATATCAAAAATGCCTTCACTGTCATTCTCCACAATATGTTGTATATTTTCACCTTCATCAGTTCTATTTTGAGATACCAGACCATTGTAAAATGAATGGTGAATGTGTGGAACATATTTCAAAAGGTCATTAATATCTTTAAGTTTCTTTGGATTTATTGGCCTTGGGTTGGAATATTTTGATACTACTGAACATGTTGTAGTTCAAGGGTGTGTTTATTCTTTCTCTTTTGTCCTTTAGCGATATTCACATATGTACTTTGCTATATGCCATCTGAATAACAATACCTGACACAATATTTCCATGGTTGTTCAACAGAGACTTTCAGCACTGAAATGCGACTGAAACCAGCAGGTTCTTTATCCTCAGTAAATTTTATCAGTTAAAAGCTTTGAACTTACGAAATCAACCTATTGCATTTCCGTTACATTAAATTTTCTTTTACCTGTCCTAGTATTTTTTATAAGATCTACCCACCCAGCAGGTGTGAACACATATTTTTACAATCTCTTTTTCTTCTCTATGAGTCCAAAGTTCCTATCAGAGGGTAGGTAGCTATGACCTGATACTAGATATTTGTGAACTATTTCCTTAACATATTGTTTGTAAATAAGTTGCAACCAAAAACATACTAATGATATATTCTTATTTTGAGCAAAACAGTTATCAGAATACACAATTAATTTATCAATATTTTGAAGATTGTTGGAAGCATATTTAATTAAACATAATATTATTTCATCAGCACACCGTCCTGCAATATGTTCTGGCCATACATACATGAGCACATCATTTGAAGTACAATCATGCACACAAAATTTATAAGTCCACAACTGTCTCTTGTACAAAACTAGTGTGTAGATGGGGAGTAAGCAGAGCTTGTTGTAAATCGAATGCCATCACTTTCATAGAACTGTGGTCTTGAGAATAAGGTGGATCAGCCTTTTAGATTATTATACGCCTGTTGCACTTTTAACTGATGCAAATCTAACTCTTTTTGGATGTTAGCTTTTTCAACATCTTCCTCTGCATGTGAAAGTGTTATGTGCAATGAATCACACACCTTGCATATGTGAGTAATGGTGAGGAAAAAGAGTTGTTGAATTTTGTATTTAAAATAGCCCTGTAAATATATTCACTGGCAATATCTTCAGGATTATGTTCGTGTTCCATCCAAGTAACAAAGTCTATACATCCTAGCTGCATTAAGACCTTCAGGCAAATATTTTGTTTGGAGCAGAAGCTCTCGAATAACGACTTTCACACAATGGAAAACTATTAATATGATTTACAAATAAATTGGACCGATGATCACTAGTTTTATTGGGTCTATTTCCATGTCTTCCACGACCATCTTGTTTTGGTGTTCCCTCAGTCTGTTTCTGAGAAACTGCCCTCGAAAGTCTACCATTACTGATTCCAATCAGAGATATGAATGCCTGATTGCAAACTCTTATCACTACCATCTAACGAAATATAATACTCACAAGTGTGTTGTCTCCTGCTCTCATTTCCACTTACACCATATCTTTTCGTCACTAGGTTTACTTTCACACACCCACTAATACACGCATTTTGTAAACTTATGTCACACATATTCCAAAACCTTTTGAACACTGTTTCGCGTTGTTCTTCATTGAAGCATGCGTAACACTTGTGTTGACAACCACATCGCGAACCTTGTTTACGTTTGTGGACTTTCTTGCCTGTTCTCCCTACTTATTCTTCTCCTGCATTTCTTTTCCTCTTCTTTATATTCCTGTCCCAGGAATGTATACACCCTGCCCTTTTCCTTCCAGTTTTCCACTGTTTCTTCGTTATTTTCATTGCTTGAGACATCACTCTGGCCATGGAATGTCAGCCATACTTGATGTTATTACACGTGATCCAGATACTGACCTCTTATTGGCTGTTTGAGATTGGAACAATGTTGCACTCAAACAAAATGGAAGTTTGTTCGAGGGAAGAAATTAGTGGCTTCTGAATAATACGTATGAGGTGATATTGGTCTATGCTACATGACAGAAAGGTAGTTCACCTCACTAGGCAACAGATGGCACCAATATCTCATTTTCGTATTGGAGAGGGTTAGACAGCTGTTGCACCGACCCCCTCAACAGGTAATGGAAACAAGACTATAGAAAAATCAAGGCACATTCAAAGGATTTGTCGATCTGGAAAATGTGTTCGACAATGTAAAATGGTGCAAGATGTTCGAAATTCTGAGAAAGATAGGGGTAAGCTATAGGAAAAGACAGGTAATATAGAATATGTACAAAATGGAACAGTAAGAGTGGAAGACCAAGTAGGAAGTGCTCAGATTAAAAAGGGTGGAAGACAGGAGTGCAGTCTTTCATCTCTACTGTTCAATCTATACATAGAAGAAGCAATGAGAGAAATAAAAGAAAGGTGCATGAGTGGAACTGTAATTCAAGGTGAAAGGGTACCAATGATGTGATTCACCGATGACATTGCTATTTTCAAGGAAAGAGAAGAACAATTACAATACATGCTGAACAGTCTAATGAGTACTGAACAGGAATTGAGAGTAAATCAAAGAAAAACGTATGTAGTAAGCAGCAGAAATGATAACAGTGAGACGCTTAATATCAGGATTGCTAACCACGAACAGGGCATTCCTGGCCAAGAAAAATCTGTTAGTATCAACAGGGTTGCCACAAGTTTCCCCGAGTGAAATTCCCTGATTTACAGAAAAGTTTTAGCATTTCTCCCTGACAAATTTTGAGATGTCAAGAGTGAGTAAAGACATAAGTTGACAAAAAAAATGTAAGGACTTCCGTATTTCTTCCCTCTTCCATTTTGTTTTGTTTTGTTTAAGTGTACAAAAACAACTAGGGTCATACATGCCAGGGATGTGAAGAAGGTCTATAAAACATGCAATAGACAAATGGAGGTCCAGAACAAAACATTAAATGGCCTTCGCCATATTGCTACAACAGTTAAAACGTAAAATGTAAAAAATTGCCCGCATGCCGTTTGCTAAAATGGCCAATATCTCGGACAGCAAACTCAAACAAGAAAGTAACTGGTAAAAAAAGGGAATTCCGTCAGGAAATGGCGGACATTTAAAAGTTGGTCGTAATGTTCACTAAGTGGTGGAGGAGCGCCACATGGAGGAGCACCACTTAAATGGCGATGGCTAAAAAGGCAGTGTCCAATATGCAATATAATTAAAATGACCTAACGGCGGAAGGGGTGAGAGGAGGTCATTCAAGCCGCTGTGAGAGACTTAATAACCCAGAACTTATTCCCATGAAGGGAGGACGAGTGGCGATGCCAAAGTCACACCACCTCTTGACAAATGGCAACAGAGAGATCATCAGAGGGAAAGTAAGAACTAGTGGGCTGAGGTACGAGGACTGCAGTCTTGGCAGAAACGTCAGCTGCCTCGTTTCCTGTCAGACCGACATGACCGGGAACCCGCAGAAAAATCACAGTGGCTCCCTCAAGAGTGAGCAAGTGCAAGCTTGTCTGGACCCGTTGCACTAAGAGACGGAATATGTGAAGTGCACAGAGGCTTTGAAGGGTGCTGAAAGAGTCTGAGCAGATGACAATTGAAAAAACGGTGTCGCCAGATGTACTCCGTGGCCTGATATAGGGCAAAGAGCTCTGCTGTAAATACTGAGCAGTGTGCCAGAAGCCGATACCAAAAAATGTCGGTGCCAATGATGAAGGCACACCCGACACCACGACCAGTGTATGCAAAGGTACTATCGCGAAATTCCATGAGCAGGTTGTGAAATTGAAGGCGACAGACAAAGGCTGGTGTAGTGCCCTTAGGAAGCAAATGAAGGCCAAGGTGAACACGCGCCGCTGCACGAAGCCAAGGTGGTGAAGGGTCCACACCAACCACGAAAGTTGCAGTGAGCGTGAAGTTAATCTGCCAGAGCAAGATCTGAAAGCGAACTCTAAGAGGTAACAGAGAAGAGGGAGATGCCCCATACTGGCGATCAAAGGAGTCATCGAAGGAGGAGGCATAGGATGGGTGGCCATGCATGTCAGACAAATGGCTTGTGTATCTGCTGAGGAGGAAGTCACGGCAGAGGTCTGGTAGCTTCTGTATACAAACTCTCAACTGGGCTAGTGTAAAAGGCGCCAGTGGCCAAATGGATGATACAATAGTGGATAGTACGGAGACAGCATAAGAGGGACGGACATGCAAATGCATAAAAAAAGCACTCATAGTCTAGTTTGGAACATACAAGGGATCGGTACAAAATTGCACGGTGGTTCAATCTGCACCCCAGGAAGTACCATTGAGTACACGGAGGACATTGAGGGACTGCGTGCAGTGGGCTGCCTGGTACTGCACACAGCAGGCTGCCAGGTAAGACATGGGAAGACCGAGAGAGTTTCCTATTGAGCATGAGACCCAGAAATTTCGTAGTTTCAATGAATGGGAGAGCAACAGGCCCAAGACGTAAAGATGGTGGGAGAAACCAAATGGTTCATACAAAGTTTTGTCATTGGAAAAATGAAAGCCATTTTCAATGCTCCACAAGGAAAGACAATCAAAACATTGCTGAAGAAACTGCTCTATAAGACAGATCCAGGAAGAACTGCCCATAGTGTGGAAATTCATATACAGAAAGGGAGCTGGAGATACCTGGCGGGAGACAGACTATTATATGGTTAATGGCGATAGCAAAGACGAGGCTCAGGACAGAACCCTGAGGCACACCGTTTTCTTAGATAAAGGCATCCGACAAGGCAGAACCCACACGTACTTTGAAAACTCGGTCTTTTAAAAATTCCTCAAGAAAACTGGGTAGGCAGCCATGGTAGCCCCACGTGTAGAGAGTACGAAGGATAACAGTCATCCAGTAGGTGAGCAGTGCAGAAGGATAGGTCCAAATGGGAATAGGTGTGTGAGGAGTCTGAAAGGAATGCGGATGCTCTTGTGTTAAGGCAGAAAAGATTAAGTTGATTAAGAATGTCAGCCAAGAGGGCACCTCTCGGAGAGGTAGTTGGAGAACCCCAAATGGGATGGTGGGCAGCAGAAATGGGTGAGGTAGCTACCAAATAAGCTGGAGGAAGTCAGTCTTGATTACATAGAATGATAGAGGGATGTAAGTGGTACAAAGGCAAAGGTCAAGTGAGGAAGGAAAAAGCCAATTGCAACAGCTTGAAGATGGGTAGTCAGGGAGATTGGCTGACTATGAACGTCATCCCATATGAGCAGCACGACTTCACCATGAGATGGAATGCTGACCTCGGGTAAAAGATCAAAATGGACCAGGAAGAAATGCAAAAAGCTCAAACTAGTCGTGAAGACACAATTTTGTTTCCTGAAGGCAGAGTACAAATGGACGCTGAAATTCTAAAAGCGGCCATAAATCCTCTTTGTTGGATCGAAGGCTGTGAGCATACCATTGGAAGAGAGTCATGATGAGGAAAAAATGAATTGGAGTCACCTCAGTGGCTGCTGAGTGCCAGCCTGTGAAGACTCGCTGCTACAAGACACTGAGGCAGGAGGATCCTTCTCCATGAGGTCCACAGAAGTGTCGGTTTTCTTCTGCTGTCAGCCTGCAGAGTCCACGCAGAAAAACGGTTGGTGAGGTGCACCAGCGAGATGGAGGCAGGCCGGGTGAAGGTATCACATGGCAACACTGTCGAAAAGGATCTTCG
The DNA here is from genome assembly GCF_021461385.2 of Schistocerca piceifrons. Classification (NCBI taxonomy): domain Eukaryota; kingdom Metazoa; phylum Arthropoda; class Insecta; order Orthoptera; family Acrididae; genus Schistocerca; species Schistocerca piceifrons. Next base: position 169,743,033 of record NC_060145.1, read on the forward strand.
AGTTGGCGAAGGAGAAGGCCATTTGCCTTTGTGGGACTTCTTCGAGCCTTTCTGGTTAGCAGAGGAAGACTCAGATGTTGGTTGGCTGGAGGGTCATAAGAAGTCTTTATAGGAGCACTCCTTCTGCCCTTTCCGGCCTGCCAGTTGTATAGCTGGTGACTTCTTCCTGCGAGGCAAGAGCTTGACAGCTTGTCGCGCAGCTGGCCGATGGGACTGCGTTGCTACCATGACACTGGGTAATTTCACAACCTCAGAGCTGAATCTGAGGTAATATGTCTGCGTGGTTATGTTATTCTTGGAGTGGAATGTAGCAAGAACAGTACTTTAAGTGCCAGATGGTAGAACGCAGGGTTTGCAACTAGACAATAACTTGCGAGTGACTGGGTAAGGAACTTTTTTCTTTACCCAGATCTCCTGGACAGCCCGTTCATCGAGATACACAGGACAATCTTGAGAGGAAGTGGCATGGTCGCAATTGCGGTTGATACAGCTGGGAGAAGGAAGTGGACAATCGCCCTCGTGTGCATCCCTAGCACAGGTTACACATTTGGCCGGGTGCCGACAAGACATTCAAGTGTGGTTGAAATGATGACACTGTTAGTAGTGCATCCGGTTCGGAATGTACGGTTAGACTGTGAGAACCTCATAGTCCACTTTGATCTTGGGTGGAAGCACCACTCTATCAAAGGTGAGAAAAAGAGTGCATGTGGGCACTAAGGAGGCATCTACCTTTTTCATCAACTGATGGATGGCAATGATACCCTGATCAGGTAGGTGTGTTTGGATTTCAGCCTCAGTCAGACTGTCGAGCAGCCTTGTGTAAATAACACCACGGGAAGAATTCAGTATTTGATAGGCCTTGACACGAACAGGATAGCTGTGGCAAAGTGAAGCAGCAAGCAGTTGTTGTGCTTGAGAACCAAAAGTAGTGTCCAAAAGCAAAGTGCTGTCCCGTAAAAAAAAAAAAAAAAAAAGCAAGATTTCACAGGTCCGGGAACTGCATCAACACCTTTCTGATTAATAAACGGATTTACTATTGCGAAGGACTGACCGTCAACAGTATGTGAAACCACGAGGAACTGTGGTGCAGCTGGGAGGGTCTTTGAATCATTAGCCTCATTCTGTTTATGTTTTGTAGACACTGACTGTAAAACGTTGGTTCTACTATGTTCATAATTGTCAGTTATAAGTCACTGTGTTATGTCTATTATTTTACAGATAATGTGTGATTTTTCTTTCGAGAATTATATGCGTACATAGCGTACAAACCATCAGCAACTGCCACCGTTTTCTTGCTCTTATCGTCCATACTTTCTAATATATAAACTATTTGCAAAGTGCCAAAATGTAGTAGAATAAATAAAACATCTGTAAAACGCCACACTGCACAATGTACTTTCGGTGAGACAGTCGCAATTCCTGAAATCCATCGCCTGTAGCCTCTGGCCTGCCGAGGAGCACTGCAGTCCTGGGTCCTTTGATAAACCACGAAAATCTGCCACATTATGCCACTCACAAACAGACCCAGACTGCAGGCAGATCGGAGAGACTAGATCTGATGGGCAGGGCTTACACATTAGTGGGAAATGATGAGCTTCAGATCAGCAGGCCTAATCCGTTACAGATACCCACAGAAATGGCCTGTACTTTTGGCCCGTCATGGAAGTCCACTTGTGTAACCAGCTATTCATGTGCCACAGACATATGTTTATGAAATGAGACCAATGAGATTTTTCCAGTGTTTTTCCCCAATTTTCCCTGATACATTTGAAATTCCCCGATTTCCAGAATTTGTGACAACCCTGATCAAACATACGCCTTAATTTGAGGAAGAAATGTCTGATGATGTATGTCTGGAGCACAGCATTATATGGTAGTGAAACATTATCTGTGAGAAAACTAGAACAGAGGATAATAGAAGAATTTGAAATGTGGTGCTACAGAAGGTAGGTAAGTAATGAGGAGGTTCTCTCAAGAATTGGCAAGGAAAGGACTATACAGAAAACACTGAAAAGAAGAAGGGACAGGACAGTAGGGCATATGTTACGGCATCAGGGAATAATTTCCACAGTACTAGAGGGAACTGCAGAGGGTAAAAAACATACAGGAAGATAAAGACTGATATATATATATATCTAAAAAGAAAGATGATGAAACTTACCAAACAAAAGCGCTGGCAGGTCGATAGACACACAAACAAACACAAACATACACACAAAATTCTAGCTTTCGCAACCTATGGTTGCCTCGTCAGGAAAGAGGGAAGGAGAAGGAAAGACAAAAGGATATGGGTTTTAAGGGAGAGGGTAAGGAGTCATTCCAATCCCGGGAGCGGAAAGACTTACCTTAGGGGGAAAAAAGGACAGGTATACACTCGCACACACACACATATCCATCCACACATACACAGACACAAGCATCTCCGTAACAGCTGCGTGTCGTTTAAACCTACTGGTAACAAATATAGTAGCCCACCTCAGAATTGCTTGTGTCTGTGTATGTGTGGATGGATATGTGTGTGTGTGCGAGTGTATACCTGTCCTTTTTTCCCCCTAAGGTAAGTCTTTCCGCTCCCGGGATTGGAATGACTCCTTACCCTCTCCCTTAAAACCCATATCCTTTTGTCTTTCCTTCTCCTTCCCTCTTTCCTGACGAGGCAACCATAGGTTGCGAAAGCTAGAATTTTGTGTGTATGTTTGTGTTTGTTTGTGTGTCTATCGACCTGCCAGCGCCTTTGTCTCTATTTTTTATATATATATATATATATATATATATATATATATATATATATATATATATATATATATATATATATATATATATAATTGAGGACGTAAATTGCAAAGTGCCAATCTGAGACGAATATGTTGGTACAGGAGAGGAATTTATGGTGGACCGCATCAAACCAGTCAGAAGACTAATGACTCCGAACCACAGAGAACAAGAGCAAGAGAAAGTCCTAATTTCTTGAATCTTATCTTCGTAGTCCTTACACAGCAGTAAGATTGTTCCCAATCAGCTTGGAATGGTGGCTTTCTTAAGTTTTCTCAATAGTGTTCCTGTAAAAGATCATCACCTTCCCTCCAGGGATTCCGTCTGAGTTCCCGAAGCATCTCCGTAACAGCTGCGTGTCGTTTAAACCTACTGGTAACAAATATAGTAGCCCACCTCAGAATTGCTTCGTGTCTTCCCATCCTATGTGCAGTCTCCTTTACAGATGAACCACACCCTCCTAAAATTCTAACAATAAACTGAAGTCAACCATTTACCTTTCCAACTACAATCCTCACATGCTCATTCCATTTCATATCGCTTTGCAAAATTATGCCTAGATATTTAAATGATATGACTGTGCCAAGCAGGATACTACTAAGGCTATATCAGAACATACAGGTTTGTTTTTCCTACTCACCCAGAATGACATATTTTTTTCTACATTTACAGCCAGCTGCAATTCATCACATCTACTACAAATTTTGTCTAATTCATCTTCTATCACCTTAGTCACTCAACTTTGACATCTTACGTTACACCACAGCATCATCAACAAACAACTGCAGATTGCTGTCCACGCTGTCCAATAAACCATTTACGTATGCTGTTGTTGTTGTTGTGGTCTTCAGTCCTGAGACTGGTTTGATGCAGCTCTCCATGCTACTCTATCCTGCGCAAGCTTCTTCATCTCCCAGTACCTACTGCAGCCTACATCCTTCTGAATCTGCTTAATGCATTCATCTATTCAACTCCCTCTATGATTTTTACCCTCCATGCTGCCCTCCAGTACTAAATTGGTGATCCCTTGATGCCTCAGAACATGTCCTACCAACCGATCCCTTCTTCTAGTCAAGTTGTGCCACAAACTCCTCTTCTCCCCAATTCTATTCAATACCTCGTTATCAGGAGAAAGAAAACTGGCATTCTACGGATCGGAGCGTGGAATGTCAGATCCCTTAATCGGGCAGGTAGGTTAGAAAATTTAAAAAGGGAAATGGATAGGTTAAAGTTAGATATAGTGGGAATTAGTGAAGTTCGGTGGCAGGAGGAACAAGACTTTTGGTCAGGTGATTACAGGGTTATAAATACAAAATCAAATAGGGGTAATGCAGGAGTAGGTTTAATAATGAATAAAAAAATAGGAGTGCGGGTTAGCTACTACAAACAGCATAGTGAACGCATTATTGTGGCCAAGATAGACACAAAGCCCATGCCTACTACAGTAGTACAATTTTATATGCCAACTAGCTCTGCAGATGATGAAGAAATTGATGAAATGTATGACGAGATAAAAGAAATTATTCAGGTAGTGAAGGGAGACGAAAATTTAATAGTCATGGGAGACTGGAATTCGTCAGTAGGAAAAGGGAGAGAAGGAAACATAGTAGGTGAATATGGATTGGGGGGAAGAAATGAAAGAGGAAGCCGCCTCGTAGAATTTTGCACAGAGCATTACTTAATCATAGCTAACACTTGGTTCAAGAATCATGAAAGAAGGTTGTATACCTGGAAGAATCCTGGAGATACTAAAAGGTATCAGATGGATTACATAATGGTAAGACAGAGATTTTGGAACCAGGTTTTAAATTGTAAGACATTTCCAGGGGCTGATGTGGATTCTGACCACAATCTAGTGGTTATGAACTGCAGATTGAAACTGAAGAAACTGCAAAAAGGTGGGAATTTAAGGAGATGGGACCTGGATAAACTGAAAGAACCAGAGGTTGTAGAGAGTTGTACAGAGTTTCAGGGAGAGCATAAGGGAACAATTGACAGGAATGGGGGAAAGAAATACAGTAGAAGAAGAATGGGTAGCTCTGAGGGATGAAGTAGTGAAGGCAGCAGAGGATCAAGTAGGTAAAAAGACGAGGGCTAATAGAAATCCTTGGGTAACAGAAGAAATATTGAATTTAATTGATGAAAGGAGAAAATATAAAAATGCAGTAAATGAAGCAGGCAAAAAGGAATACAAATGTCTCAAAAATGAGATCGACAGGAAGTGCAAAATGGCTAAGCAGGGATGGCTGGATGACAAATGTAAGGATGTAGAAGCTTATCTCACGAGGAGTAGGATAGATACTGCCTACAGGAAAATGAAAGAGACCTTTGGAGAGAAGGGAACTACTTGTATGAATATCAAGAGCTCAAATGGCAACCCAGTTCTAAGCAAAGAAGGGAAAGCAGAAAGGTGGAAGGAGATACAAGGGCGATGTACTTGAGGACAATATTATGGAAATGGAAGAGGATGTAGATGAAGATGAAATGGGAGATAAGATACTGCGTGAAGAGTTTGACAGAGCACTGAAAGACCTGAGTCGAAACAAGGCCCCGGGAGTAGACAACATTCCATTAGAACTACTGATGGCCTTGGGAGAGCCAGTCATGACAAAACTCTACCATCTGGTGAGCAAGATGTATGAGACAGGCGAAATACCCACAGACTTCAAGAAGAATATAATAATTCCAATCCCAAAGAAAGCAGGTGTTGACAGACGTGAAAATTACCGAGCTATCAGTTTAATAAGTCACAGCTGCAAAATACTAACGCGAATTCTTTACAGACGAATGGAAAAACTGGTAGAAGCGGACCACGGGGAGGATCAGTTTGGATTCCGTAGAAATGTTGGAACACGTGAGGCAATACTAACCTTACGACTTATCTTAGAAGAAAGATTAAGAAAAGGCAAACCTACGTTTTTAGCATTTGTAGACTTAGAGAAAGCTTTTGACAACGTTAACTGGAATACTCTCTTTCAAATTCTGAAGGTGGCAGGGGTAAAATACAGGGACCGAAAGGCTATTTACAATTTGTACAGAAACCAGATGGCAGTTATAAGAGTCGAGGGACATGCAAGGGGAGCAGTGGTTGGGAAGGGAGTAAGACAGGGTTGTAGCCTCTCCCCGATGTTATTCAATCTGTATATTGAGCAAGCAGTAAAGGAAACAAAAGAAAAATTCTGAGTAGGTATTAAAATTCATGGAGAAGTAAAAACTTTGAGGTTTGCCGATGACATTGTAATTCTGTCGGAGACAGCAAAGGACTTGGAAGAGCAGTTGAACGGAATGGACAGTGTCTTGAAAGGAGGGTATAAGATGAACATCAACAAAAGCAAAACGAGGATAATGGAATGTGGTCAAATTAAATCGGGTGATGCTGAGGGGATTAGATTAGGAAATGAGACACTTAAAGTAGTAAAGGAGTTTTGCTATTTAGGGAGTAAAATAACTGATGATGGTCAAAGTAGAGAGGATATAAAATGTAGACTGGCAATGGCAAGGAAATCGTTTCTGAAGAAGAGAAATTTGTTAACATCGAGTATAGATTTAAGTGTCAGGAAGTCTATCTGAAAGTATTTGTATGGAGTGTAGCCATGTATGGAAGTAAAAAATGGACGATAACCAGTTTGGACAAGAAGAGAATAGAAGCTTTCGAAACGTGGTGCTATAGAAGAATGCTGAAGGTGGGTAGATCACGTAACTAATGAGGAGGTATTGAATAGGATTGGGGAGAAGAGAAGTTTGTGGCACAACTTGACTAGAAGAAGGGATCAGTTGGTAGGACATGTTTTTGGGCATCAAGGGATCACCAATTTAGCATTGGAGGGCAGCGTGGAGGGTAAAAATCGTAAAGGGAGACCAAGAGATCAATACACTAAGCAGATTCAGAAGGATGTAGGTTGCAGTAGGTACTGGGAGATGAAGAAGCTTGCACAGGATAGAGTAGCATGGAGAGCTGCATCAAACCAGTCTCAGAACTGAAGACCACAACAACAACAACAACAACAACAACAACCTCCTCATTAGTTATGTGATCTACCCACGTAATCTTCAGCATTCTTCTGTAGCACCACATTTCGAAAGCTTCTATTCTCTTCTTGTCCAAACTATTTATCGTCCACGTTTCACTTCCATACATGGTTACAATCCATACAAATACTTTCAGAAACGACTTTCTGACATTCAAATCAATACTCGATGTTAACAAATTTCTCTTCTTCAGAAACGCTTTCCTCGCCATTGCCAGTCTACATTTTATATCCTCTCTACTTCGACCATCATCAGTTATTTTGCTCCCCAAAAAACAAAACTCCTTTACTACTTTAAGTGTCTCATTTCCTAATCTAATTCCCTCAGCATCACACGAATAATTCGACTACATTCCATTATCCTCGTTTTGCTTTTGTTGATGTTCATCTTATACCCTCCTTTCAAGACACTGCCCATTCCGTTCAACTGCTCTTCCAAGTCCTTTGCTGTCTCCGACAGAATTACAATGTCATCGGCGAACCTCAAAGTTTTTATTTCTTCTCCATGGATTTTAATACCTACTCCAAACTTTTCTTTTGTTTCCTTTACTGCTTGCTCAATATACAGATTGAAGAGCATCGGGGAGAGGCTACAACCCTGTCTCACTCCCTTCCCAATCACTGCTTCCCTTCCATGTCCCTCAACTCTTACAACTGCCATCTGCTTTCTGTACAAATTGTAAGTAGCCCTTCGCTCCCTGTATTTTACGCCTGCCACCTCCAGAATTTGAAAGAGAGTATTCCAGTCAACATTGTCAAAAGCTTTCTCTAAGTCTACAAATGCTAGAAACGTAGATTTGCCTTTCCTTAATCTTTCTTCTAAGATAAGTCGTAGGGCCTCACGTGTTCCAACATTTCTACGGAATCCAAACTGATCTTCCCCGAGCTCGGCATCTACCAGTTTTCATTCATCTGTAAAGAATTCGCATTAGTATTTTGCAGCTGTGACTTATTAAACTGATAGTTCGGTAATTTTCATATCTGTCAATACCTGCTTTCTTTGGGATTGTAACTATTATATTCTTCTTGAAGTCTGAGGGAATCTGACCTGTTTCATACATCTTGCTCACCAGATGGTAGAGTTTTGTCAGGACTGGCTCTCCCAAGGCTGTCAGTAGTTCTAATGGAATGTTGTCTATTCCTGCAGCCTTGTTTCGACTTAGTTCTTTCAGTGCTCTGTCGAACTCTTCACGCAGTATCGTATCTCCCATTTCATCTTCATCTACATCCTCTTCCATTTCCATAATATTGTCCTCAAGAACATCGCCCCTGTATAGACCCTCTATAAACTCCTTCCACCTTTCTGCTTTCCCTTCTTTGTTTAGAACTGGGTTTCCATCTGAGCTCTTGATATTCATGCAAGTGGTTCTCTTTTCTCCAAAGGTCTCTTTCATTTTCCTGTAGGCAGTATCTATCCTACCCCTCGTGAGATAAGCCTCTACATCCTTACATTTGTCCTCCGGCCATCCCTGCTTAGCCATTTTGCACTTCCTGTCGATCTCACTTTTGAGACGTTTGTATTCCCTTTTTGCCTGCTTCATTTACTGCATTTTTGTATTTTCTCCTTTCATCAATTAAATTCAGTATCTATTCTGTTACCCATGGATTTCTACTAGCCCTTGTCTTTTTACCTACTTGATCCTCTGCTGCCTTCATTATTTCATCCCTCAAAGCTACCCATTCTTCTTCTACTGTATTTATTTCCCCCATTCCTGTCAATTGTTCCCTTATGCTCTCCCTGAAACTCTGCACAACCTCTGGTTTAGTCAGTTTATCCAGGTCCCATCTTCTTAAATTCCCACCTTTTTGCAGTTTCTTCAGTTTTCATCTACAGTTCATAACCAATCAATTGTGGTCAGAGTCCACATCTACTCCTGGAAATGTCTTACAATTTAAAACCTGGTTCCTAAATCTCTGTCTTACCATTATATAGTCTATCTGAAACCTTCTAGTATCTCCAAGGTTCTTCCATGTATACAACCTTCTGTCATGATTCTTGAACCAAGTGTTAGCCATGATTAAGTTATGCTCTGTGCAAAATTCTACCGGGCAGCTTCCTCTTTCATTTCTTAGCCCCAATCCATATTCACCTACTACGTTTCCTTCTCTTCCTTTTCCTACTGACGAATTCCAGTCACCCTTGACTATTAAATTGTCATCTCCCTTCACTACCTGAATAATTACTTTTATCTCATCATACATTTCATCAATTTCTTCATCATCTGTAGAGCTAGTTGGCATATAAACTTGTACTACTGTAGTAGGCGTGGGTTTCGTGTCTATAATGGCCACAATAATGCATTCACTATTCTGTTTGTAGTAGCTTACCCGCACTCCTATTTTCCTATTCATTATTAAAGCTACCCCTGCATTAACCGTATTTGATTTTGTATTTATAACCCTGTATTCACCTGACCGAAAGTCTTGTTCCTCCTGCCACCGAACTTCACTAATCCCCACTATATCTAACTTTAACCTATCCATTTCCCTTTTTAAATTTTCTAGCCTACCTGCCCGATTAAGGGATCTGACATTCCACGCTCTGATCTGTAGAAAACCAGTTTTCTTTCTCCTGATAATGACGTCCTCTTGAGCAGTCCCCACCCGGAGATCCGAATGGGGAACTATTTTACCTCCGGAATATTTTACCCAAGAGGACGCCATCATCATTTAATCAAACAGTAAAACTGCATGCCCTCGGGAAAAATGACGGCTGTAGTTTCCCCTTGCTTTCAGCCATTCACAGAACTACAACAGCAAGGTCATTTTGGTTAGTGTTACAAGGCCAGATCAGTCAATCATACAGACTGTTGCCCCTGCAACTACTGAAAAGGCTGCTGCCCCCCTTCAGGAACCACACATTTGTCTGGCCTCTCAACAGATACCCCTCCATTGAGGTTGCACCTACGATATGGCTATCTGTATTGTTGAGGCACGCAAGCCTCCCCACCAACGGCAAGGTCCATGGTTCATGGGGGGGTATACAGAAAATAATGGTGGCCCTATTACACTTCCCTGGGGCGCTCCTGACAATTCCCTTGTCTTTGATGAACACTCGCCATTGAGGACAACACTGAATTCTATAACTGAAGAAGTCTTCAAGCCAATCATATATTTGGGAACATATTCCTCACGTCCGTAATTTTTTTTAACAGTCTGCGGTGGGGTACTGTGTCAAAAGCTTTTTGGAAATCTACAAATATTGAATCTGCCTGTTGCCCCTCATACATAGTTCACAATTCTGTGTGTCACAAACGGTCAATCTGAGTTTTGCATGAGCAATGCTTTCTAAAATCATGCTGACCCATGGGCAGAAGGTTTCAGTGTCAAAGAAAGTTATATTTGTCTGAGGATATGTTCAAGAATTCTGTAACAAACCAGTGTGAAGAATATTAGTCTGCAATTTTGCAAGTCTGTTCTTTTACACTTATATACAGGAGTCATCTTCCCTTTTTTTCCATTTGCTTGGGACTTCCATCCAGAACTGATGACTAATTTGTTTTCAGTTCTTACTCTACACCAGGGATGCTTATTACTACATTTCTTAGCTTTCAAAACCAATAGTTCCTTTCTTGAAGAGGTGAGATGGACAATTTGAGGGAGGTTAAATGGACTGGCAATCTCTCATACCCATGGACAAGAGGGACCCACCTGTAAGCTTCTTTCAATTTCTCGTAACTATTTTCTATGGACTGATAATCTCGCAGTCTAAGTTATCCTCAAATGAGTTGCCAGACACCCCCTGCAAAAGATAATAAAGACAAAGTATGCAATATGTACCACTACTGTTTACATAAACCTTTTTTTTTTAAATTTGTTACAATTATTTCTCAAATCATCTTTTCCAAGCAGCCTTATACTGCCAAAGATTTCCTTGCACACCTCTTCCTTCCATGACTAGAGACAGTTGTTTTCCCCATATCTCTCTTTTCACTTGTGGATGCAATTCCAATATTCTCCTTGGCCAACAGTACCATCCAAATTTCCTCATGTGGCCATAGCATTTCATTGCTCCTCTATTCTTCAGTACATCTTTTTTGTACCCCCAATTATACTTTTTATTTCTTCATTTTTCTGGTGTTGTAGTCTCAATCTTTGACAGCTTTTAAAATCAATTTTCAGAGCTGCTAATCTTTGTCAGTCTCTATGCATTGAAGATTTACTTCATGAATATACAGAACTAACCTGAAATTTAATGACAAAATATCAGAGGCTGTTCAGGGATATTTTCTGGGTATGATGGTATAAGGAACCTATAGTCTCTGGAGGCTCATTACACACAGTAATAAAGTAATTATTTATTTGGTTTGCTTCCCCAGTTATCTTTGTTTCTGTGAAAAGATCTTCATAACAGTGAAGAAGTGTGTAATACGCACATCACCAAAAGGCACAACACATAACATGGAGTAATGCAACAACGATCACAAAGAGAAGTACTCTCACTGTGGGAACAGATCAGTATTTCGTCATCAAGCTGTTCGCTCACTGCATTCAGTGAACCCATACACTAGGCGCATATCAGCCAATTGTTCATCAGTAAATTTGTCTATACTGCTTTGTATCACTGTTGATGTACAACACTGCTCGAAAAACAAACCATAGAGGGAACAAAGCTGTGCTGAAGCCAAGCTTGAGGGTGAGAGTAAATTGGGCATTATCATTATCAAGGACTGTAATGTTTGTTTCTAAAGACACAATGTGCATACTGCCCAAATATGCATTGTTTCTGCATTTCAATGAAAATATATGTGCAACAAAGATAAATGGTGATAAGAAATGAAATACAATTATTCTTTAAGGAGGTACCAGAGATGAATGTATTGAAGTACCTTTGACAATCCACATTTTTACCCCCCCCCCCCCCCCGCCCCCATTAGAGTTCAGTTTCACTGGGTATACACAGCCAGTATCACACATTGACGTTTCACATTTATTGAGTCCACTTGCTGCAAATTTTCTGTGCTATTTCAGCCTCCACAAGAACTAACGTGTTATGTATGTGTCACTTGATGATATAAAGTACTGGAGTTCCAATACATCAAATAACTTCAATCAAGCTATGACTGTCTGAAGTTCTGCCTTGGAATAATTGCCACCATAACCACAATTCTTTCAGTACAAATCATTGTTAATTTCTTGTTGCCCTCTGAAAATCTGCAGCATTACAGGCAGCTGCTATACTCTTACTCAACCATTTCCCTTGCTATGTGACTCATATCAACACAACTGTTCCTGGTTTCATAACCCCAGACCTACCCAAACCACTAACATGTGAGGAATCTATGAAGCAACCTGTGTCATACACCAGCTGATGAGAAACCACTCTTCAGGTTTAAAGGCTGGGTATCAGGGACTCTTTAACTGAAGAAATATAGATAACAATCTCTCACAGTCAGCCACACACTTGTCCAACATGTGATTCAACAGATCATGTATGTACAGAACGCCCCAATTTCATTTCCTTACAAAATGAAATTCCACCTCAGACAATGCTCATACCACCCACGGCCACTTAAACGTCAATATTTAGTGGCGTTACACACAACTCACAGAAAACAATACATCACTAGACATTCCAAATTCATGCCCTCATTCTGCTTTCAGGAGTCATCACAATGGATCAGACCGATATCTGTTATCAATGGCACATAGCACAAACACCGACACACTAACCCCAAGACAATAACAGACTCACACAAGGAAAATACACGATCTCCAATAAAATCTCAGTCTGTGATGAATCAGACAAACATCCATCACAAAACACAATTATGCAGGGCTAGCAAAGTAATTATTAGCAAAACACGTTACCTGGAAAATTTACAGGAGCCCAAAAATATAGTTTACATTTCTAATGGCTTGGTTGCTTCTCTTTGATAATGCATAAGCTTTCCACAAGCCCAAACACTAAGAAAATGACAAAATCTACAAAACAATGACTGGATGGGTATCACATATTATTGGGGACCTATACAGTGTTGTACAGGAACATGGGAAGAATACTGCTGTAAAAAGACAGTGCAAAGATATTACACTTTAGGTGACAACGGTTCTACCAATAAAAAAAGATGCATTCATTACATTTTTTAATACAGAAAAGATGTTTACATTATATTGAGAGTCACTGAAAGCACAAGTAAATTATTAATTTAAATAACATTAAATTTAATTGATGGAAGTCAGATGAATAAACTTTTTTTACGGAAATTTAAACAGTTTACCCTCAAGATCAATACAAAAATGTATAATAAGAGAACTTAATACATATTGTATACATGAAAAAGGGCAAGGATGCACAAAATGGAAACAAACAATTATAAATAAATCTGAAAAAGACATAGGGCAACAAAGAAACAGAAGGCTTCCCTGAAGGCAGAACAGGCTGTAAATATACTCCATAAAGTGAAGAACAAAGTATAAAAATTTGTGAGGTGTAGAATGCAAAAAGAGAATACAAATACCAAAACAAAGAAATTGTCGGAATATGCAAAGTGGTGATACAGGAATGGCTATAGAAATGCAAAGATGTAGAAGTACGCATGACTATAGAAAATATAGATGGAGGAAAGGACACTGCAGTACTAAACAAGGGGAAGGCTGCTGCTGCTCATTGGAACATTAGAAATCATCACAGTGGTTGATTCTTTCCCTTGTGTTGGAGTATTAAAACACTAAGCATTTTGCTTTCCTGTTGTCTTTTGTTGCGGTTGCTGTAATTTCTTGTCCTAGCATCAGTGCTATCAGTATGAGGGTGGCCAAAGCAGCTGACTAGTCAGAGGCCTCTAGAGCCTTCCTTGATGCACAGATTGGCAGTTCAGTCTGCTGGTTGTTGGGAAGCTGGCAGCATGCCTGTTTCCACAGCCATCTTTACAGCAGCATAAATCCGCTGTGGGAGATTCTTGATTGTCTCCTCTAGCAGGGCAAACTGTCTAGGTATATCTGCAAGCTGTTCGGCAGAGGTAAAGCTGTTGCTGGGCATTATGTCAGTGCAGTTGGTGGCTTCAGCATGAACACTATCTTCACCTTTGACATAGCTGGTGCCATTTCTGGAACTATTTTGGCTCATGGAGGTGGAGACCAAACCCACCTGTTCTGCCTCCCCCGCAGCATGTGGACAACACCGCAGCTTCTGTTTTGGTGCACTGTCAAGCTGTAATTCAGACATACGCTTTTTGGCGTGGGTCTGCCCAAGTCTGTTGGCTGTTGGGCCCATAAAGCTTGTGTCTGATGCAGACAGCAGCTCTGCTTTGCTAACATCACTAATGCGGTCCACATGTGGCAGTGCAGTTGGACCTAGATGGCAGACAGAATGGTTAGCCTTCTCTTGCTTAGGCTGGCTGTAAGGTACTTCATGCTGGCGAGCCCCACAGTTCATGTACTTCAGTTCTTTGTTTCTGGGGAGCAGACATTTCTGGCTTTGATGTTCACCGGCACACTGGATGCAAATGTCAAGCTGTGAACAATGGTGTGCCATATGTCCAATGGCCTGGCATCGGAAACATCGAGGGCCACCCAGCCTTCTCTTCAGGTTTTCCACGCTAATGATTGTGTTGGCAATCAGTGTGATGCTAAAAATTTTCCTGTTCTGTGGGGTCTCAGGAACTACAACCAGAAACAGAGGCATTTCCCTCCCTGTCTTTGGATATTTCATGCGCACCACAAAGTGTACAGCAAATCCGAGCTCTTCCAGTTCCCTCCACAGGTGGTGTGGCTGAAAAGTACGCGGTAGCCCACGGAAGACTGCTGTGATGACTTTGTCCGAGTGGGTAGTATGAGTGTAAAACAGAATTTGACGTGCTGCTGCTTCACTCTCAACTCTTCTATAGTCTGCGATGTTACAGAAATTGACCCGGATGAGGTCTTTACCTGCAGTTCTCACACTGAAGTCCTCTGTTGTCCACTCTTTAAGTAACTGCAGGAAATATCTGTAGTGGTCCTTGATGTGTAGGATGATTGGTGGTGGCTTAAGCTCTGCCTGCTTGACAGATTGTAGGTCACTGTTGCTGGAACCAGGCCCTTCTTTCATTCCTCCTCCTATGACTTCATTCGTTATTCTTCCTCCTAAGACATCTCCGTTTGCTATTCCTCCTCCAGCGACACCTCCGTTCACTACTCCTCCTCCAGCTGCACCTCCGTTCGCTGTCCCTCCTCCTGCGACACCTCCGTTCGCTGTCCCTCCTCCTGCGACACCTCCGTTCGCTGTCCCTCCTCCTGCGACACCTCCGTTCGCTGTCCCTCCTCCTGCGACACCTCCGTTCGCTGTCCCTCCTCTTGCGACACCCCCGTTCGCTGTCCCTCCTCCTGCGACACCCCCGTTCGCTGTCCCTCCTCCTGCGACACCCCCGTTCGCTGTCCCTCCTCCTGCGACACCTCCGTTCGCTGTCCCTCCTCCTGCAACACCTCCGTTCGCTGTCCCTCCTCCTGCGACACCTCCGTTCGCTATTCCTCCTCCTGCAACACCTTCATTCGCTATTCCTCCTCCTACGACATCTCCATTCCTTATCCCTCGTCCTACAACACCTCCATTCGTTATTCCTCCTCCTCCAACTACTTCAATTGTTATTCCTCCTCCTCCGACTACTAAATTCCTTATTCTGCCTCTTATGACTACTAAATTCCTTATTCCTCCTCCTAAGACTACTCCATTCGTTATCCCTCCTCCTCCAACTGTTCCATTTGTTATTGCTTCTCCTACAACTGTTCCATTCGTTATTCCTCCTCGTACAACTACTCCATTCCTTATAACTCCTCCCACAACTACTCCATTGTTTATTCCTTCTCCTGTGACAGTTCCATTGCTTATTCCTCCTGCTATAACTTCTCCATTCCTTATTCCTCCTGCTATAACTTCTCTGTTCCTTATTCCTGCTGCTACGACTTCTCCATTTGTTATTCCTCCTGCTATGACTTCTCCATTTGTTATTCCTCCTGCTACGACTTCTCCATTTGTTATTCCTCCTGCTACGACTTCTCCATTTGTTATTCCTCCTGCTACGACTTCTCCATTTGTTATTCTTTCTTCTTCAGTTTCTTCATTCATCAATAGCTCTTCTTGTTCTTCTGTTCTTTCATTCATTAATCCTCCTTCAACTTCCTCCTCCATTATTTCTTCATGATCAATTTCTTCTTCGTCTATTATTCCTTCTTCTACTACTTCACTATTCATTATGCCACCTTCAGTTTCTTCATCCACTATTCCCCCTCCTTCGATTTCTTCATTCACTATTCCTCCTCCTCCAGTTTCTTCATTAATTAAATCTTCTTCCTCTATTTCTTCATTCCTTAATCCTCCTCCTCGTTCTATCTGTTTATTCATTAATCTTTCTTCTATTTCTTCATTCATTAAGCCTTCTTCTATTTCTTCACTCACGAATCCTTCTTCTGTTTCTTCATTCACGAATCCTCCTCCTGTTTCTTCATTCACGAATCCTTCCTCCGTTTCTTCATTCATGAATCCTTCTTCCATTTCTTCATTCACGAATTCTTCTTCCATTTCTTCATTCACGAATTCTTCTTCCATTTCTTCATTTGTTATTTCTTCCTCTTCATCAATTTCTTGTTCTTCATAATCAATGTCTTCTTCATTGACTATTTCTTCTTCTTCTTCACCACCATCATATTCATCATCTTGCACTACGGAGGCACTGTCAGTGTCACTGTACAATGAATTAGCACAATTCTCCCCATCAGACGGGTTTTGTGGTAGAGTTGTGTGGTCGGTAGACAACCCTCTTCTATCATGAACAACCTCTGTTTTCCACCTCCTGTTCAGGGGGGGTATGATGGCAGCAGGTCTCTTGCCACTAGCATATGCTTTCTGAAATGCAGTCGAGAAGCGTTTGTGTAGTTGCTCCGAATCGATATGATTCGACTCTTGAATTGCATTTTGTTGTTGGTGGTGCTGCAGCTTATATTCCTGGTGGCACTCAGGAAGCTCTGCATGGACAACAGCGTTTTCTTCTGGCATCAACAATGGCACTGAATTTCCTGCAGTTTGGAAGTGGCGTGGAGCACTTGGAAAGTGGCGAGGGCATACCAAGCAATGGTATTCCCCTGCTACATGCTGTGGTACCATATTGGGAGCGCCATCTGCATCACATACCTCCATCTCCTCAGTTTCAAATTCGCCCATGAAGTGACAATAAGGCTGAAAGATGGAAATAATACATATAAGGGCTACATGAAGGAGAGAGAATTGAAAACAGTATGGAAAGGATAGAGGAAATGGATGAGGATGATGAGATGGGAATGTGAACTGCGAGAAGGATTTGATACAGCACTGAAGGCCTAAGATTGAACGAAAGTATCGAGGTGGATGGCATTCCCTCAAAATTATTACGCTCATTGAGAGAACCAACCATGCCAAAAATTTTTCACCTGCCAAGCAGGATACATAATACATATGAAATACCCTAAGGCAGATTATAATATTAAAGAAAGTAAAACAAAGATACTGGTGTGAAAGACAAATTAAGTTAGGTGATGTTGGTCAATGGAATTCATTTAGAAAATGATACCCTAAAATAGGCATAGATAAACGAGTTCTGCAACTGCTCCAGCTGTGCTCCTGCCTAGCACAGCAGCAAGTGGGGGTGAGGATGGAGGAGGAAAAGGAAAGCTGCAGCCAGACACTATTAAACATAGTCCATCACCTTGTCAAATACAAAGCAGTTTGCAGACAACATTACTTTGTTAAATTAGATTTACATTCTGCTTCAGGAATACTATGGCATCCATGCAGTTGTTCAAATACAAAAAAGTGGAGAAGCCATATAATTCAATGCGACAGAATGGGAGTTGCTTTACTTTTCGTATTGTTTGAAGCCATGCAAAGTGCTTAACATGCTATCGCAAAATTATGAGCTGGAAAAACATTAACTGGAACATCATTACACCAGCCACAAAGACAATAATGCACTTGTCTTCCGAGAAACAAGAATGAATGCTGGCTGAATTGAAAGAAGCCATAAGGGAAAAAACTGAGTTAAGAATAAAGTAGTGAAAAAGTCTTTGATGGTCGAAATCATCATTTCTTTGAATTCATTAAGTATCTTAGTGCAAAGGGAGTGTCATTTGGTAGCAGAAATTGTGGACAAAAGACTGATTCTATCAAACAAAAATTTATTCTATGGAAAAATCAACTTAAAGTTCATGATATGAAACATTTCTCAGAGCTCAAGACAGTCATTTGTGGACCAGACATGACTAAATATGTTTTTTAATAATTTAACCATTTCATCATGAGTTCTCAAACAGAAGAATGATTTTTTTGTTTGTAATGTACTACTTTACTTCTACCTGGAGCTACTAAACATACAGTGTGGCACCCAGTTCAATGACTATTTTGTCCAGTCTGGAAATTTATAAGACTTCTACACATTACCCCAAGAGCAATGTTCTTGAATGCATAGACAAGCTACTAAAGTTATTTCAATGTATGGTTCAACATGTGTGAGAGCTTTTTCTCTCCCTCTCTTTCATTAAATCGGCAAAGCACTGCCGACGTTTAGTTGGTTTTAACAGATCTTAATCTGCATAGCTCCATGTGTTCCACTGCATGAAAAACCATAGATGCAGACACATTATGTATTCTAAAATCGAAATGTGTATAAATTAAAAAACATTACAACTTATTGCTAACAGCCTGTAGGTAAAGCTTTTGTAGCACTGCTAATTGTGTTAGCTCTGCCTAACATACTAAGTAATAAGCATTATTGCTCTCGCAGAAAAATAAAAAGATGAAAATCAACACTAGTCATAAAATCCTGCTTACAAAAGTTTGGTGCAATATCTGCCTCTTAGAAGTAGTTACACTGTGTTGCAAATACATCTTCCTTAGTTTCTCGCATGTGCAGCCTTCAGGATACAGTCATCTCAGTCGCACACCTTCTTGGAATAACGCACTGGTGGGGGAAGCTGGAGCACTGAGCAGGCTTGGCTGCACTTGCGGAGCGCGAGCGCACTTTGGGAGCAAAAATCTTGGCCAGACCTTTACTAAAGGTAGTAGATGACTTCTGCTATTCAGGGAAGAAAATAGATGGCAAAGGCTGAACTAGTGAGGAAATAAAATATGGACTGGCAATCGTAAGAGAAGCTTCTGAAATGTAATGATACTGAAAAATGCTGAAGATTGCCTGGGTACATTGGATCATTATGAGGACATAGTGAATCGAAATGGGAGAAAAATTTATGGTACAATTTGAGTCTGCTTGTGGTCTCGCGATAGCTTTCTCGCTTCCCGAGCACGGGGTCCCGGGTTCAATTCCCGGTAGGGTCAGGGATTTTTCCTGCCTCGAGATGACTGGGTGTTGTGTCATCTTCATCATCATCATCATTCATCCCCATCACGGTCGGAGGAAGGCAATGGCAAACCACCTCCACTAGGACCTTGCCTAGTAAAGCGGTGCGGGTCTCCCACATCGTCCCCTACGCTCCGTCACGGAGTATGGGACTTCGTCATCATCACAATTTGAGTAATATAAAAGACTGGTTGATACAGCACATCCTGAAGCATAAAGGACTCTCTGGTTTAGTAATACAAGGAAGTGTGGGGGATGAAACTGGGAAAAACAGACAAAGGCTTGAATACAGTAAGCAAGTTCAAGAGGAAGTAAGTTGCAGTTGTATAGAAAGAGGCTTGTGAAGGAAAGAGTAGCATGGAGAGCTGTATCAAACTAGTCTTCCAACTGAAGACCCCAACAATAACAACAGGATAAATGAAAACCATATAACTGTCCATGACCAATTACAATATTTCAGGTTTTATCTATAGCTCATGCCATTCTCCAAAAATTAATGCTTTCCTTTTTATTGTAGCTTTTCTTATGTTTTAACTCATCATTTATTTTACTTGTAGGCAACTTGAATAAAATAAGATCATAAACCACATCATCACACATCTGCAACTAAGCAAAATAATGTAATAGTAAAATGATGAACAACTGAATGCCAAAATGACAATAATAATACACTGAGGATAAGAATTTATTTTAGTTTAATAATTGTCTAGCTGTGACTGCATGATCATTCTGATATTCACATGGATAATTTGGGAGAAACACAGGAAACTCAAAATAGGATGACTGTATCAGGTACATAAGCAACAAGATTATGAAAAGGACAGATTGCTACTCACCATATAGAGGAACATTTGAGTCGTAGACAGACACAATGAAAAGACACTGTACATTTAAGCTTTCGGAAGAAAGGCCTTCTTCCAATCTGATTGTTGTGGGCAACCTGTAGACAGCAACTGCACACGACGAGAGCAGCAACTTGGGATGGATGGTGAGGGTATGGAGGACGCATGAGGTGGGGAGGAGGAGGAGGAGGAGGAGGAGGAGGATGGAAAGTAGGGTAAGAGTGGGGGAAGGTTTAGTGCTGTTTGTGAGGTCATACAGGGTCATGATGGGAAGAGGATAGTGCTGTTAGGTGCAGTCAGTGTTTTTCTCTTTCTTTGTATTCTTTATTTTTGGGTGGGCGTGGCGGCAAAGAGGGACAGAAGCAGAGAAAGGGAAAAGACAAGTGGCTGCACTGGCAAAACAGAAGGCTGCATAGCGCTGGAGTGGGGGCAGAAAATGAGGTACACAGGATATATCTACATCTACAAAGATAATCCAAAAACCACCTTACGGCGTATGGTACCCTGTACCACTACCTGTCATTTCCCCTCCTGTTCCACTTGCAAATACAGCGAGTGGTATTGAGTCACAAGGGGAGTGCTCCTTTGTGGCCAGATGGTGGGACTTTGGGAGGTGGATGGTCCCTTGGTATACTTGAGGAGGGATTGCTCGTCACTACAGGTGTGACAGCCACACGTGGCTAAGCTGTATGGAACAGACTTCTTGATGGAATGGGTGGCAGCTGTTGAAGTGGAGGTATTGCTGGTAGTTGGTAGGTTCGATATGGACAGAAGTACTAATGTAATCATTTTTCAGGTGAAGGTCAATATCAAGGAAGGTGGCTTGCTGCATTGAGACAGACAAGGTGAAGTGAATGAAGGAGAAGCTGTTTAGGTTCTGGAGGGCTGTGGACAGGGTGTCCCCACACAGTCTGAATTGTGAATATGTCATCAATGAATCTGAACCAGATGATGGGTTGGCATTCTGGGAGGTTAGGAAGCGTACCTCTAGAGGGTCCTTGAATAGGATGGTGCCATGAGGGTGCCCATTGCTGTACCACAGATCTGTTTGTAGGTGACACCTTCAAAGGAGAAGTAATTTTGGTTGAGGATACAGTTGGTCATGGTTATCCAGAAGGAGGCTCTAAGTTTGGACTCAATCGGGCATTGGGAAAGGCAGTGTACGGCAAGGCCATAGGCACTGGGGATATTAGTGTAGAAGGAGGTGGTATCGACAGTGACAAGCAGGATGCCAAGTGGTAAAGGAACAGGGACTGCAGAAAGTTGGTGGAATAATTGGTTGATGTCTTTTAGACATGAGGGTAAGTTAAGGGCTTCGCTCCTCTCTACATTAACTGTTGTTTCCCAGTTCTCAATTTATTTTTCTGAGAATTACAGCAACACCATCAAGGGCACTGTTGTGTGCGTATGTGAAATGGATGAACAGTAGCACTAACCTTTTACATTATTTAATAACTTATTAACGAAACTGTTGTACACCAAGAATGAACTGAATGAGATAACATTATCGTAAAGGGATTGGCCTTGTATATGGAAGGATGGAGACTCCAATCCAGCCAGCCTGATTTAGGTTTTCCGTGGTTTCCCAATACTACTTCAGGTAAAGGTAAGGATGGTTCCTACTCTAAGGCCATGATCAACTACCTGTTCCATTCTTGTCAAACTAGACCTAGATGTATGGAAATGGCTGTATATAAGAATTAAGTTTCTTTGTTGTTCTTAGTTTTAATACCATGACTTGTCCAATATTCTTGTAAAAATAATCTCTGGGCGAATAAAACAATCCTATTATTACTACTACTTTGAATGTTCTTGTAGAACAAACATCTTCAACTTCTATTTGAAAACCTGCCTTCTGCCAACAAAGGCCTTCAACTCTTGTGGTGACTTGCTGAAAATATGGACTATAGAGCCTTTTTTTTTAACAGGATTTAATGGCAAGCTAGTTATATAAAGTCAATACTTTGTTTTTTTTTTGTTCAATGAATCTGCAATGCTGTTTCTTTTAGAAACAGCTCAGCTACTATGGAAACAACCAAGTCAATGTACTCCAGTATGGAGTCCACTTTCCCCAGCCTATTTGATAGATTACTATATGAGATTCATGAATTCACACCAGAAATTACTCTGATGGCTCACATTTGGATCAAAAATATTCTTTGTATCTGAATTGCAGAGCTAATAATGAATAAGAAAATAGGAATGCGGATTAGCTACAATGAATAGCACAGTGAACACATTACCATAACCAAGACGGCAAAGCCAATACCCATCACAGAAGTACAAGTTTATAAAGCAACTAGCGCTGCAGATGAAGAAGAGAAATAGTTAAGGAAGAGGAAAATTTAACTGTAATGGGGGAATGGAATTTAGTATTAGGAAACGAAAGAGAAGGAAAAATAGTAGGAGGATACATGTTGGGGGAAAGGAGTAAACATGGAAGCCACCTGCTATAATTTTGCACAGAGACTAATTTAATAACAACTAAAACTTGGTTTAGAAATCATACAAGAAGGTTACATATATGGAAGAGACCAGGAACACTGGAAGGTTTGTGACTGATAATATAACTATATAACAGTTTACAGTTATGAACCATAGATTAAGATGGAAAAAATTGCAAACAGATATGAAAATAAGGGAATGAGACCTTGAAAAGTTGAAAGAACCGGAGGGTTGTTGAGAGTTTCACAGGGAGCGTCAAGCAACAACTGAGGAATACAACAGAAGATGAATAGGTAGCTTCGAGAGATGAAATAGTGAAGGCAGCAGAGGAGCAAATAGGTAATAGGACAAGGTATAGTAGTAATCCTTTGAGAGGAGATACTGAATTTAATTGTTGAAAGGAGAAAATCTTAATGAAGTAGATGAATGTGAATATACAGGGTGAGTCACGAGGTCCCCCCCTCCATTTCTGAAGGGAACAAAAAATGTAAATAAAGTAATGAGGTCAGATCCATAATTAAGGAGCTACAGTAATTGAAAAACTGAGGAAAAGGGCAGAAAAAACTTTTATTGGAGGATTTCACTATCAAAAATGCACATACAGTAGAGCGTCGATTATCCGAAGTAATTGGGGGACGTGGGTGTTCGGAAAACTGGTTTGTTCGGATAATCAAACTGTACATGTTTATTTGCCAAAAAGAAGTATTGTACAGTAAATTTATTCATAAAAACAGACATCTCTTTCAGTATTACAAAGTACCATACATAGGCAACTTCAGTAGGAATATATAATATGTGGCACAGTTTATTAAACAAAAATATATACACATTACATACGCATTTTGCATGAACAATACACACAGTATACAAAATTAATATTTAAAAAAAAAACCTTTATTTTGGTCTGTCCAATCAAGCCTACATGCTTAACAAGCAGCTAAGTCACGTACTTTTTTCATTACAGATATCTGAAACTGATCACTTTCAGCTTGGGCTTCAAACCATCGCAAGGCAGTATCTAAACAAGTGAACGCCTCAGAAGCTGTTGGTATACTTTCATCTTCACTTTCTGGAGCACTGATTGATGAGATGCTGGCGGCATCATCTTTATCAGTGACGACATTTACAATCTCATTGTCCTGCATGATTTGGTGTCCTGGATCTGCATCATCGATATTCATCCATTCATGAGCGCCTTCTTCATCACATTCGTGGCAATCCTTCAAACTGCACGGAGCGGCACATCTCAACTCTAAGCTGGCGCAGCTGTTGCTGTCAACAGCTTTGATACTGCCGCTACTTCTACTGCCAGTGCTAAGCCGATAGAAGTGTGCTGACTGTTGAAACAAAGCGACTGGCAGCTTGGCCGGTCAGCAGCGCCTTGTGAAGGCCCTATTAGAAGCAATGTTCCGCCAGCGGTGGCCCAGTGTGGCGACTACTGTGGGAAACTTGGTTTGGGAGTGAGGGGGATGATGGACAGTAGGGTGGGAGAGTAACAGGTGCGAGCGAGTACACAGTTCGGTTAAGCGGTCGTTCGGTTGACCGACGTTCGGATAATCGACGCTTTACTGTAATAATTAATTTAAACAATTTTGTAGCAGTCTCTTGCATTAAGAGTGGATTTAAAGCACATGTTCAAAATTTCCTCCCTGCATTTGAAGGCAAAGGTTCGCACGGGAGTGAACCACACGAGTAGCATTTTGTAATTTCACAGTCTCGTTCCTTATTGACATTGCGGCATTGAAAATGTTGTGTATCAATTCTTTTCATGTTTCCACCTAAACTTTGTACACAAAGTCTTACATCCACCCCCAGATGTAATCTATGGGTATTAAATCTGGGGATCTGGCAGACCAGTTGATAGGGCCCCCGCGACCTATCCATCAATGTGGGAATTGCTGATTAAAGATAAGCTGTTAGCACAAGGTGGAAGTGTGCAGGTGCCCCGTCACGTTGGATGTACATGTGGTGTCTTGTTTCCAGAGGAAAATCTTCAAAAAGTTGCGGTAAGTATTCTCGTAAAAAGTTTGGTACATCTGACCATTTAAATTTCCCGGAAGAATAAACGGCCTCAGTAACTGGTCACACACAACACCACATCAGACATTGACACTGAATCTGCGTTGAAACTAAGATACTACCGTGGCATGGGGATTTTCATCGGCCCAGACATGCATGTTGTTGATGCCATCTCTTGTAAAGGTTGCCTAATCACTGAACATTATGAAGCAATAGAACTGCCAATTTCCATTTAACCAGTTACAAAAGTGCAAAAGACTGGCACAATCATGTGGCTCTAAATGGTGAATTTCTGCACATGAAAAGGATACAGTCCATTCTCACGAAGACTCCTACATACCTTAGATCGTGAAACGCTCAACTGAGTAGCTAGGCGTCCTGTACTTTAACATCATGATGTCTTTTGGAGTGAATACGAATACTGGGAAGAGTATCAGTTTCTAGCAATATTTGATATGTTCCACTAAATGTTTTGGCATTCGGAATCCTACGATTAGGATACTGACTGTGATATTCAGAAACAGCAGCTTTTGCATTACCATCACAGAAGCCCAAAATGTACACTATCTCTCCATACCCCTCGATGAAACTTTTACGGCATCGCAAAGTGTACTGTACACAGGAGACAATAACAGTAAATAGTGACTACAGTATAAACAACTTGGTTGTTATGTGTTGTGTTATGTCCGCACTATAACACAACAAATATTCCGTGATAACCAAATTTATTTGACCTTCTGTCACCCAAAACAAAACAAGTTCGACTACACAACACTTCGCTGGCTGTAGCGCCAAGGAGAAATCAGAGTCACTAATACAGAATACAAGTCCAAACCACTGCCAACCAGTCGATACCGACGCGTTGAAAGTTTCCAGCCAGGGAGGCCACAGTACGATTCGGCTGTCGTGAATCCAGCAGCCGGGTAGTAACACAGTCATCAGCAAAGATTGAACTGGTTAAACGGGCTCAGGGAGCTCGCTTAAATCCGCAGGTTCGGCCAGAGTGTTGGCAGATGGCACCCTTATACGGTTGCTCACTCTGGTGGCAAGGGCAGTGCCGGCAGGGTAATCTGTATTGATAGAGGTGTGTACGCTGCCGCTAACCCCGCGGCGCCAGTTGTTGACATCATGTGCGGCGCCAGCGGTACTCACTGTGTGCCGCACGTGTTGTAGCACACCACGCCGAGTTGACGACTGCTGTGCGGTGGCCGATACGACATTATGCAAACACGTTATCACTTGCTGCGCTTGGATACCCAAAGCTGATCGTGTGTCTTGTGAACAGAAGTGTAGCGCTCCATACACCACGGCATGTCTCGGAACTCTGTTAAAACTCCTTAATTATGGATCTGATCACATTATTGTATTCACATTTTTTGTTCCAAGCAACCTAAGGAATAAACTCCAGCAACCGGGGGAAAACTTCATGAGTCACCCTGTACATATCTAAAAAACAAGACTGTCAAAGTTAAAAATAACTTCACAGAAATGATAATAGGGGCAAATGAAGAAAGGTTACAGAAGCATATTTAGCTATGGGGCAGATAGGTAGGCCTACCATGTATACGAAAATTAAAAAGACCACTGGAGAAAAGAGAAACACCTGCATGAATTTCAAGAGCTCAGATGGAAAAATCAGTGCTAAGCAAAGAAGAAAAACATGAAAGGTAGAAGGAATACACACAGATTAGAGGGGCTATACAAGGGAAATGAATTTAAAAGCAATATTATAGAAAGGGAAGAGGTTGTAGATGAATATATGATTTGAGATACAACAGCAGAGGAGGAATCTGAACGAGCACTGAAAGGCCAAAGTTGAAACAAGGCACATGGAGTGGACGACGTACCCAGAGAACTTTTGGTATTCTTGGAAGAGTTAACAATGACAAAATTATTCCCTCTACTGTGCAAAATATATGAGACAGGGAAACACCATTAGATTTCAGGAAGAATGTAGTAATTCCAATGCTAAAGAAAGCAGGTGCCGACAGATGTGAACATTACCGAACTATCAGTTTAATAAGTCAAGGTTCAAATATACTGACATAAATAATTTACAGAAGTATGGATAAACTAGTAGCAGCCAACCTCACGGAACATCAGCTTGGATTCCAGAGACATGGAGAGACATGAGGGACTGACCCTACGACTTATCTTAGAATATAGGGTAAAGAAAGGCAAACCCACATTTATAACAATTTTAGACTTAGAAAAGCCTCTGGCAATGCTGAGTGGCACCCTATTTGAAATTCTGATGACAGCAGAGGTAAAGCACATGGAGTGAAAAGCTATTTACAACTTTTACAGAAATCACGTGACAGTTTAAGAGCCGAGCAACATGAAAGGGAATCAGTGGTTGACAAATGAGTGAGACGGGGTTGTAACCTATTCCCAATGTTATTCAGTCTGTATGCTGAGCAAGCAGTAAAGGAAATCAAAGAAAAATCTAGAGCAGGAACTGAAGTTCAGCGAGAAGAAATGAAAACTTTGATGTCTGCCAATGATACTGTAATTCTGTCAGAGACAGCAAAGGATTTGGAAGAGCACCTGAATGGAACAGACAGTGACTTGAAAGAAGGATATAATATGAACATCAACAAAAGCAAAACAAGGCTAAAGGAATGCAGTCAAATTAAATCAGCGATGCTGAGGGAATCAGATTTGGCAGTCAGACAGTAAAAGTAATAGATGAGTTTTACTAGTTGGGCAGCAAAGTTAGCGATGATGGTCAATGTGAAGAGAATGTAAAAAACAAGACTGGCAATGGCAAGAAAAGAGTTTCTGAAGAACAGAAATCTGTTAACACTGAATATAAATTTAAGTGTAATGGAGTCTTTCCTGATTTTATTTATCTGGAGTGCAGCACTGTACAGAACTGAAATGTGGACAATATGCAATTCAGACAACAAGAGAAAAGAAACTTTTAAAATGTGGTGTTACAAACAAATGCTGGAGAATAGATGGGTATATCACATAAGTTATGAGGCTGTACTGAACAGAACTGAGGGAAAACGAAAGTTTTGGCATAACTTGATTATAAGAAGAGATCATTTTACACGGCACATTCTGAGGCATTATGGAATTTTGGGGGCGGGGGGTTAAAAATTGTAGAGGGAGACCAAGATAGGAATACCTTAAGGAGGTTCAAGTGGATGTAGGTTGAAGTAGTCATTTACAGAAAAAGAGGCATGCACAGAATTGTGTAATGTGGAGAGCTGCATTAAACCCATCTACTTACTGAAGACGACGACAACAGCAACATCCGAACTGTGTGGCTCCAAAACAGTAGGCCTATGCAAAACAATGTCAAGGAATTTAACTACAGACTAGCTGAAAAAAGACCAATTTTACTTCGCTTTAATCTTCGCTTGTTTTCTAAAAACATTCCAGTTCACTTCAGAACAACATAAATATGTATACTGAGAAAATATTAAAAGTGTTGGTACTTCACGCTTCACTTAGTATTCTGTACACAACTTTAAGCAATTCACTTTCACTTAAATGTATTTCACTTTCTATCATTTTTCCCTTGATCTGTTTGAATCAGTTTCCAAAAGCTTACGGATTGCATTCAATTCTCAGCTGCTTCACCAACTTCCCATAAGAACTCCATTGCTGCAATGTCCCCTTTTGACACCCATATCGTTGAACCTAACCCTTGCAGTTCCAAACCAAAACAATCTTCATGAACGTGCATCAAGCATGGACAGAGTTAAGCTTGTTTGTGTCTTTGTGTGTGTGTGTGTGTGTGTGTGTGTGTGTGTGTGTGTGTGTGTGTGTGTCTGTCTGTCTGTGTGTGTGTGTGTGTGTGTGTGTGTGTGTCTGTCTGTGTGTGTGTGTGTGTGTGTGTGTGTGTGTGTGTGTGTGTGTTGCTTTTTTTATGCTTTAGGGTGAAAAACTGCTAAGGTCATAAGCACCTGTATCACAAAGAAAGAAAAAACAAGTACTAAATAAAAAGCTGACGCGAAAAAGGCAAAAATCCAATAAAGCGACTTTAAAAAAGGAGCCACTAAGGATAAGGATGTCCCTATGGAAAATTTCTAAAAACATTGTTGAGATGGCAGAGGTCCCCGCAGGGAGGATCAAATTTGCTTCACCATGCCACTGCAGTGAATAAAAAGTAAAACACAATTGACAGAAAACACATCATCTACTAAAAATCTGACAAAGTAGATGGCAAACATAGATATAACTGTAAACAATTAAAAAATTGGCACCAAATCAGAAAGTGGCGTACCGTCAAAGGTTGAGAGCATTAGGCACAGTGAGGCAAGGTCGCCACTTAATAAATGGTGATGACTAAAACCACAGCATCCAGTACACAGTCGGGCTAAAATGAGCTCCTCAAGATGTGAGGGCTGAGAGGAAGTCAACCATACTATTGGGAAAGGTTTAATGTCCCAGAGTTTGTTCTCCTGGAGAGAAGACTACCATGATACTACATGTCAGACAGTGACACGAAGATCATGTAAGGGAACAGAATGATTGGCAGGCTGAGAGAGGAGACCTGCAGCCTTTACAGCAGAATCAGTAGCCTCGTTCCCTCACTTGCAAACATGATCAGGAACCCACAGGAATACCATGTTGGCTGCCCCCACAGTTAGCGAGTGAAGGTATTATTAGATCCATTGTACTATAGGGTGGACTCAGTACATTGCACGATGACTCTGGATAGCACTGAGCAAATCTGAGCAGATGACACAAATTGGAAGCCCATGTTGCCAGATGTAATGGGTGGCATGATAAACGTCGTGGAGGTGTGTGGTGAAAATCTAGCACTCGTCAAGAAGCCAAGTACAAAGGCACACCCAAAACCATTGTCAGTGTTGGAACCGTCGATGTAGACGAAGACGCTGTCCATACTGTCAAAATGCGAGAAACTTACTGTGATACACCAGGCCAGGAGTGGTGTCCTTGGGAAGCGAATGGAGTCCAAAATGAACACATACATCAGCAAAGGTGCTGAACAGCGCACTTATGGGGAACATGGCAGCAATTGTAAAGCAAAGCTGTCGACGCAGTAAACAAAAGTGAACTCCAGGAGGTAACAGAGAAGATGGGCGCAGCACTTACTGGCAGTGAAAGGAATCATTAAGAAGGGGAGTATAGGATGTGTGATCGGCCATAGAAGACAGACAGCTGGCCTGACGACTGCGGAGAACATCCAGCCGGTAGGACAATGGTTAAGTCAGCGGCCTCAACATAAGGACTCTCAACGGGGCTAATATAGAAGACACTAGTGGCTAAATGTAACCCGCAATGGTGAATAGTGTTAAGACGACTTAAGACAGACTGACATATGGATTAATATATGATACATCCATAATCCAGTTTCAAATGGACAAGGGACCAGTATGAACGGAGGAGGATGGTCTGATCCACTCCTCCTAAGGTACCTGAACTGTGCACGGCTCGCGTTCATCCCATTTATTGTTTGTCACCTTCTATTATGGTACTGCCACCTCGTTTTCTTATTCCATTTACTGGCATCACTAACTTCCTGCCTTACTTGTCCATGAGCGCCAGCAGCAGTGCATATTGATAAGTGCACTGTCGTACCACCTCTGGAGCGACCGATAGTTTTTCTGGGTCATTATGTGTCTGAGTAGTCAGTTCGGGACAGACCAGCAGTGCAGTCAGGACGCACCAGCTGTGAGTCGGGGACGGAGCACCGGTGAGACGCCGACAGCCAGTGCTTGCCTACCACTGGCGACGCACATGAACTGTCCGATGGAGCGAGACTGTCGGTTGGTTGTTTCATCAGCCGACATATATTTGGTCCTTTCACCATTTCCGTGCCTGGAGTTGGTTGATTGGCGTGGAGCAGTGAGGAAATCTCCGCAGCACGTTGTTTGGCCGCCCGCTGGCGGCCTCTATGCGGTGTAAGAGTGTGTGGTGCTGTCACCATTGCTACGAGGTTTGTGGCTCACCGATCCTGGACATGAAAGTTGAGTTTTGACTTAATCTACCAGCAAGTCATGACTGTTCACATTGTGTCACTTGGAGTTCATTGCCAGCTGTTGGGATATCCCCGCGAGCAACGTGTGTTTTCAAGTTGGCAAATTTTAGCCACCCTCCAGTGGAGTTTAATTGTACTTGGTTATTTGAATTGAAGTGTACCAGTGGAATCTTCTGCCTTGTGGCCATTAACATTCCGGTTACCTGCCCTGGCCATTGACGTAAATTCAGGCAGTGTATTTTCCTCATCGTGTTGTCATTGTCCAGCACAGTGTGTAGTTTGACAGCTCAATGTGTAATTGGTTGTGGGCGCCAACACCTCCTACGTTGTTCCATTGAACTCCGTGTTGTGTGGTGGTCGGGTGAAGCAGAGGTTAGCTAGTCGGTGGGTCCGTTGACTGCCTGTCGGTTGGGCTGTCGTCAGATCAACAATGGTTGGGCCGACTGCATGTCTCACCTAAGCAAGCGATAGTATTTGAATTCCAAGCCGACCCTCAGACCTTCTGAGCGCCCTTGGGAGTACTGCCTTTTCTTGTTTGTTCTTGTTGTTTGTACTTGTATGCCTTCTAGGTGATGTTTAGATTAAGGTTATTTTGCCCTTAATATGTAAGATGGTTTGGACCTTCAGCCTAATTTAAGAACCGTTTTATGTAAAGCCTCTGGCATCTTTAAAATTAATGTTATTGAGTCTTAAGTGTTGGGCCTTCAGCCGATTTTGAATTTAAGTTGTTTTCTCTTAAAGTGTCAGATTCTTTGGGCCTCCAGCCTAATTAAGAAACATTTTTAAGTTAAGGCTTTGCCTTTTAAATTTCTGATTTTGGTTAAGCTTTAAGTTATTGGCTTTCCACAACTTACACTACCTGTCCTGTCCTGCCCTGCGGGTTTAGCACGGCATCTCAGTACCACATAAAACATGTAGAACATTGAGAAAGCGAGTACAACAAGCTGCCTGGTAATAGATGTGGGAAGACCAATAGAGTTTCCTATCAAACGTCAAGAATTTTGTTGAGCCAATGAATGGAAGAAGGAGTGGGGCGAGACATGGGACGGGGGAAGAAACTCCCAGCATTGCCAGAAGTTCATACATACAGTTTTGTCAGTGGAAGACTGGAAGCCACTGTTGATGCTCCAGTAGTATAGATGACCAAGACATAGCTGAAGATGCTGCTCAGGTGGACAGGTTCTTTGAGAGCTGCAATAAATCGCAAAGTCATCAATGGAAAGAGAGCCAGAGATACTTGGTGGAAGACAGTCCATAATAAGGTTAATGGCTATATGGGAAATAAGACGACACTGAGCACAGCACATTGAGTCACCTTACTCTCTTTAACAAGAGTGTGACAGAGCCGAGCCCAAATGTACCTTAAAAACACGGTCTTTTAAAAATTCCTGGATAAAAAGGGCCAGGCAACGCCGGAAGCCCCACTCATACATAATACGGAGAATACTCATCCTGCAGCAAGTGTCATACACCTTCAATTCAAAAAACACCACCACAGTTTGACACTTCCGCATAAAAAAAACTGTTCACAGTATGAGTTAACAAAGTGACGAGACGATCAACTGCAGAGCAATGCCTACAGTATTCATACTGGGCATTCCCAGACTTGAGCGACCACACCAGCTGATCACTAATCGTATGTCCTATCACCTTGCAAATGCTGCTGGTGAGGAAAATTGAGTGGGAGCTGGAAGGAAGTTGTTTGTCCTTACCAGACTTAGGTATGGAAATGACAGTGGCCTCACGGCAGTAACTGGGAAATGTGCCCTCTTTCCAGATGCAGTTATAGGTATGGAGGAGAAAGCATAGGCCCTCAGGAGACAGGTGTTGCAACATCAGAATGTGAACCCGTCTGGCCCTGGAGCAGATGACCAGGACGAAGAGAGTGCATGTTTAAGGTCTCTCATAGTAAAAGCAGCATTGTAACATTTATGATTCTGGAAGGAGAAAGATATCGTCCTTGCCTTAGTTGCCTGTTTCAGAGGGAGGAACTTGAAAAGTCTGCAAAATATTGGCTCAAAGTGTTGGAGATATCAAGAACATCTACAATGACATTGTTCACTATGGTCAGACCAGGAATTGTGGAATGAAACGCGGTTCCTGAAAGCCAACAGACATTACCCCAAACAGAAGAGGGAGTAAAACTGTTAAATGAGCTATGAAACGAAAGCCAACTAGAATTTTTTCTATCCCTGAAAATGTGGCGACACTGCATATGTAACTGTATATAACGGATACAGTTTGCTATTGTGAGATGGCATTGGAAAATGTGGAGAGCTGGTCTCCATGCAGAGCTTGTCTCCATGCACGGACTGCATCGCGGCATGCCTCAGTCCACCAGGGGACAGGGGCATGTCGCAGCGAGGAAGAGGTGTGAGGTGCGGAATATTCTGCAGCGGTAAGGATTGTGTTTGTAACGTATTCTACTTGATCATCAATGCAACTTGTACACACGTCTGCAGTCTCATAGAACTGAAACTGGTTCTCTGAGATTGCAGACATGTGTGCAAGTTGCATTTGCATGAGTGTGTGTGCGCATGTATGTATACTGCTGACAAAAGCCTTAATGGCCAAAACCTATAATTGTGCGAATCTTTTTGTCGTGCCTATCGTGACTCACCATCTCCGCTATATGGTGAGTAGCAACTTTCCTTCTCTGCTATTGTTAAAATTCCATCCTGGATTTTCCATTGTGTGATCATCAATGCAGAAGAAATGTGCTTATTAAAAGTGACCAGTGAGGAGTAGAACCACCAGCCAGCTTTGGAAAGCTGCCAGTTGGTTGGATGCACAGATGGGACAGGCGTTAGCAAACAATTGACACAGGGGAGACGGTCACTCGAGGGTGTGCTGGAGAGAACGAACCACTCAAGACGACGAGCATGCTGGGCAGTATAGATTGAAAGGTCCAAGTGGGAACAGGCATGCATTGACTTGGAAAAAAATGTGGGTGAAGTTAAAAGGTGAAACCGGGGAGGGAAAGACAGACAGCAACACCTTGAAGCTGGGTGTGGAAGGAAATGGTGTGACTATAGATGTCGTCTCGAATGAGTGACATGACACCCTCATGAGCCGGAGTCCCCGACTAAGGGGGAAGGTAAAAGGGACTGAAGTGAAGCACGAAAGGTAAAAGCAATTGTAGGGCGTAATTTTGTTTCCTGGAGGCAGAAAACCACTGGACAGTATGATCACAAGAGGAACTGTAATTCAACACTATTGTATCTGATGCTGCAAATGTTCCATTGGAGAATAACTATATCCGATGATGCACAGGAGATGGGTCAAGTAAGGGGACAGTCACCGCACTGGCTTCCTAGTGCCAGAAATCAAAAGTGCTCATTGATCAGGTTGAGAGGCTGGAAGATCCTGATCCATTAGTTTGACAGAGGCATCAGTATTCACCTTCGGTTGGCCAGCGGACTGGTTGTTGGCGGTGTTTCTCAGTGCAACGGGTGAGGGTACTGTGTGATGACACTGTTGAAGAGAACACTGAGGTGGAGAAGGGGAAGATAATTTGGCTTTGTTTGACTGCTTAGAACCTTGGCGTTTGTCAGGCACAGACCCAGACATTCGCTGGCTAGATGTGTGCAGAAAGTCATTACAGGAGTACTCCTTTCTAGATTTCCTTGCTTCTGTTTGTGAGGCATACTATTTTGCTGGTGCAGGCGAACGTTTGTTGGTATGGTGCGTACACATAGCACGTACAGATGAGACGATTTCACAACCGTGGCACTAAACTTGAAGTCACAAGTCTGCATAGCCACGTCCTTCATAAGTGGGGGTGTAGCGAGAACTGTACTACAACTATCACAGGGTTGTGTGCAAGGTTTGCAGCTAGCCAGCATTTTCCGGGCAATGTGAGTAGGAACTTTTTCCTTCACCCAGATCTCTTGAACAGCTCTCTCACTAAGGTAGATTGGAAAGTGAAAGGATGGAATAAGTTGACACAGTGAAGGGAAGGAGGTGGACACTCACCCTAATGAGCATCCCTGCTGCAAGTTATGCATTTGGCTGCATTTTCATAAGATTTATAGCAACAAGTGGGAGTCAGGATATAAGAACTAACAGTAACAGCTTCGTAGCCAGTCTTAATTTTTGATAGAAGTACGCCAAGGTCGAATGTAAACTAATTCTTTATCAATCCTTTTCATGACACAGTGAACTGAAGTCATTCCCTGGTCAGATAGACATACCGTTATTTCAGTCTTGGTCAGGCCAT
The DNA here is from genome assembly GCF_021461385.2 of Schistocerca piceifrons. NCBI lineage: Eukaryota > Metazoa > Arthropoda > Insecta > Orthoptera > Acrididae > Schistocerca > Schistocerca piceifrons. The sequence continues at coordinate 169,777,616 of NC_060145.1, forward strand.
CGAGCAGCCAACTATATGACACCACAGGAGGAAATTAGAGTGCAGTGGATCTCTAATTTAACAGTATAGCTGTGGGGAAGTGTTGCATTACACTGTTTATGCGCTTGAAAAGCACTATTCGTCTCCAAAAGCAAGGTCCCACTACACAGCCAAGGGCACAGCTTCACAGGACCAGCAACGGCGTCTACACCCTTCTTAACAACAAATGGATGAACTGTCGTGAAAGTGTGAACATCTTCCATGTGTGACATCACAAGGTATCGGGGTGCAGCCAGGAGAGGCGTCGATTCTTTCACCTCAACCCATTAATGTCTTTGAGATGAGGAACTCATCACGGAGAAATGCCCCATGATTGCCAGGATCTCCATGACACACTCCTTCCTACTGGGGTTCCTCCCTGATGGGCAGCTGGTCCAACTTAGGTGATTGTTCACACCTCCTGGATTCCACACAAAGGGACTAATCAGCGTAGAGGAAGGTACCAGCTTACGCCATCACCCCTCCCTGAGCCTGGCCTTTACCAGGGGTAAGTACGAGCCCTAGTTGTCGACATGGAGCTGGGAACTATGCATTACCGCGTCATCTTTTAGGCTACGGCCACACGAGCGTTTTTTTCACGCGCGTTTCTGCCAGAATTCACGCAACACCCGTGGCCACATGGCCGCCTCTCTCACGCGGCGTGAAGCCCAGCGAAACGCCAGTAGTGCTTTGGTGCAAGATGTGACAACATCTACTGTGCACAGTTTAGTATCAACTATGAGCAGAAATACATTAAACAAGAACGCGGTTCTTGCAGTATGTGCTGCGTTAGTTGTACATAGTCATCGGAAACGACGGCAGGGGGGGGGGAATTACTGGATTCATCCCATATTAAGCGACAGATCAACTAAAGGAAAGTTCGTGCTTCTATACAACAAACTGAAGGCAAATCCAGACAAGTTCTTTGAATACTACAGGATGTCAGTTAACTCATTTGAAATGCTTCTGAATATGATTGGAGAGAAAATTTCTAAAAGGAACATGAACAGTATCAGTGCAGAAGAAAAACTCGCAGTAACCTTAAGGTACATTTTATTTTTTAATTCTTTCTCTGTTTAGACATTAATACTAATTAAAAATGTTTATGCCAAGGAAAAAATCTAGATTTGAAAGACCTGACAGTTTTTAATTACAAGTCAAAAAGTGTCACAAAAGCATCTTCTCTTTCTTCTGTGGACTCTCTCTCTTATGTGGACTGTGACGAATAGCTTTCGTTGTGATGATTAATTTTGTGAGACAACATGACGGTTACAATTTTGAAGACGCACTGACTTGCACAATTGAAAGTATTCCGGCACATGGGACAAAAGGAACGGTCAGTGGCAAAAGTATCAGAGATCATTTTGCTGATTACTTCTGTTCCCCCCAAGGATCTGTACCATGGCAAGATCATTATGCAAACTTCTTCGGGTGAAGACTAATTTTTGTACTGGCTTGTTAACATTTTATTCATGTATAAATTTCATTGTACACTGTTTATAGCAATTAATAAAATATTTACTGACTGTAATTACCTGGATCTGATTTTTGCTTGTTATCCGTTCCATCCCATTTTTCTCCCAGAACAGCCGCTGTAACTGCTCGCCACGATTCTCTTTCTCTAATTTTGTATTCCGGATCCCTTGTATTGTACAGTCATGGATGTTTCTGCACTTCCATAATAATGATTTCACTGTCCAGATGCTCCATTCTGGCACTTTATAAAATACAAGAAGACTGCTACAATGACAACGAAGCGAGGACGGCAAAGTCTGTCCGTAAACTGAACAGCGAGCTGCCGAGCAGAGTTGCCAACCATAGAACTTTTTTCCTCGTACATAAACAACTAAAATCTCGTACTTTGGCTTTCAAACCACGTACATTTATCATGCATTTGACGTGTTATAAAACCAAAAATAGGACATGTGTGGCTACTTCATTATGAAATACCTACTTTTTATAATATCGCACCACGCATTGTTAGACTGCATATGTTCTTTATTATGAAATACCTATTGAAATAATACCGCTCCACGCATTATTCCATATTTTGGCATCGCTACGATTTCAGTTTGGTAACTGTCGGTAAGCGTTGGAGGAAAGGGTTGAGGTTCCGGACTCTGCCGCAGCGTGTCTCCCGCCCGTGTGGCCAGCGCCCAGCGTGAAAAACACGCAGAACGAATGCACGCGAGAGCGTTCGCTCAGCGTGAACGCCGAAGTTTGCGGGCCCGCGGCATGCGAAAACGCCTCGTGTGGCCAGCCCCATTCAACACGCAGTGGTCTATAACATCGGCGTGAACGCCGGCAGAAACGCACGTGAAAAAAATGCTTGTGTGGCCGTAGCCTTACATGTCAAACGCATGGGCTGACCATCAGATACACACAGGGAGGAAGACGAAGAAGAAGAAGAAGAAGAAGAAGAAGAAGAAAAGGAAAAAGAGAGACCTCAAATGCCAAAGCGGAGGAAGGGTAAGAAAAGAAAGGTGGATGGACAAGACGAATGCATACACTGTTTCATCAAGAACTTCGGTTTCCCAATGATCCCCAAGGCAAAAAAAAGTACTTTACTGCTCGAAGCTGCACACTCGTCCAAGATTATCTAGGAACAGAACAGCGATTGGAAGTGGACCAACAGCAGTAATATTTAGCCGAGCAAATGTGGAAAGCATATAAATTCAGATTATTGATTAGATCTTTAAGACGTTACTTCACTTCAGTTTGTTACCTACTTGGATACTAAGGAATTTTGCATGTGTTTCATATGACGTGAAACTACATGTATTACATATTTTGAATAGCGCAATATGAATTTTACTACAAAGTAAGAAGCATGAGGAAACTGCAATACAATAGGTAGTTTTTACTTTGAGCTATTTATTTTCATTGTATAATGATGACAAATCCCAAATCCCGGACTCATATCAAACGATGGATGAATAAATAAATAAATAAACTGAGTGATGTTATACTACATTTCAGAACTAGAAGACCTGTTATTTAGCTAAAGGAGGAAACAGTTCTGCCCAATTCCTAAATAGTCTCCTTCTGCCTTTTGCTAGGTGAAGGATGCTTTAATCCTATGTCCAATGTTCTAGTTTTTCTGCCTCTGGGTGCTTGATTGCAATTTGAATTGAGTAGCTGACTCAAAGCAAGGAGGTTTGATCAGAATTTAATATGTTATTGCTCACAAGGTCATTAGATAATGAGCACTTAAGTTTTGATTGTACATAAAAATACATAGATAGTATCAGACTAAAGATTGTAGGATACCAGCACAATATGCGTTGCACACTTTATTAACAATCTATCTCGTACACATCCATACATGAGCATCGTCTACTATGCACTGCCACCTCACTGTTCATGAAAGACCTTTCTCAGTGCCTTATCAAGACATTCCCATCATGGTTGAGATCTATATCAGTGTTGACGCAATCAGATGTGCATGACAGGCAGCGTTGTGGCTGGCTTTAATGTGTGACATGGACGGTCTGTTTCTCAGTGAGTGTTACACAAATACTGTATTGCTTGTATTGGACCAAGTGTGCAGCACGGTGGAGAGGGCTCGGCAGGCCCAGAGAGTGCAAAGGAGGTTTCTTTGTCAGGCAAGGTACCATTCAAGGGTTCTGTAGTGGAACAAGTTGGAGAGGGTTCATGTCAATCATCTTGTAGTGGCTTGGGATGAGGTGTAGTCATCCCGTAGTATCCACACCAGCTTCAGGCGGGTGATGGAAACTGTCGTCAGTGTACCATGTAATAGGACCTTAAGGTCTGTGACCCTAGGCTGATGACTGAGTGGGCCCAAGTATGGAGGATACAAGGTGGCCCTTATGAAGTCGTCCTGCAACATAACATAATCGCACAGTGCCATATCCTTATGGACAAAGACCTATGGTGTTGAATGCAGTGTTTGTGGCGAGATGCTACCTGCGCAAATATGCTGGCGTAACCAATGAACAAGTGATGAGAGGTCCATCTGAATGGGATCTGTAGTAGGTTGTGTAAAGTCTGCTGGCAGGGCGAGACGTTCGCCTCATAGTACCTGTGCCAGCAATACCTGCAGGTCATCCTTGCATGCTGTTCATATGGCATGTAGAATCCACAAAAGGCCCGATGACTCGCCATCAGGGCTGCTTTCATCCTGTGCCACCTCTCCATGAGCCCATTAATCTGTGGGTGATAAGTGGTAGTGGGCATGTGCAATATTCCGCGGAGGCACATGAGGCCTCAAACTGACGGCCCGGATCAGTGGGACAGTTTCTTGCAGAAAAACCGGAGCATCTGAGGTTCAACGTCAAGTACTTGTTGCACAACTTTACCGATAGCGGAATTGCACAAGTCAAGTCGTGAGAGTCAATTGGGCTTTGGGACAGGGGTGAGCCAAAGTGACAGCACATGCTAAGCACTACTTGGCACTTCAAAATGTATTCGCCATCTCTGAAGTCCACTGAATTTTCTCTTGCCCTGTTTGTCCCTGTCTGACATAGTGTTCAATAGAGGCACCTGTTGCTCAGTCACATGAGGCAGGTGGTCACAGTAGAAATCTTGAATTCCTATGAGGTGCTGTAGATCATGATAGTTTCAGGAAGAGGAAGATTGCTCACCATACAGATAAGTTCCTCCTACGTTGGTAGCCCTGTACCACCGAGGAACAGGCATTCATTTGATGTTTGTGAAAATCCAGCCTGGATTATTGTGTTCCAACAATGTGGCCACCCCACATCGATTGGTCCTCCACACCAATTTCTGAAGACAACAGTACAAGGGCTGCAGTGCAGGATGTGCAGTCTGCTACTTGGGTGATTAAACAAGTGTGCAACATTCAACAGTATGACATTTATGCGGGTGGCCTTTTCACATCTCAACACTAGTTGCCTACTCCAAATCTATTATTAGAGTTTGAGAGCAATACCACATCTGGCCCCAGCTCCGATAAGCAATGCCCCAAACTATGTATGAATGCGTATTCGCATATCCCATGTTACGCACTGGATTGAAGCAACTGCTAACTGTTTAAAAACAACTAGCTGTTGCATAAGGCAATAAAAGATGTGACTGTTCACATGGTCTGGTTGTTGGCCCGTTTCAACTGGCTGCTGTGGCAGGGAGGGGCGCCGTCTCCTTTGGCAGCAGTTGGGTGGACCATCTCCTTCGGCGGCAGTCAGACAAAATCGTGTTGTCTCTGTTTCCTGTGGTTCTGCGGCATCTGCAAATGTGGTGAGAAAAGATGGCTGCCATTACTTACAATTAGAAGACGAGATACTGGCAGAAGTAAAGCTGTGAGGACCGGGCGTGAGTCGTGCTTTGGTAGCTCAGATGATAGAGCACTTGCCCGCAAAAGGCAAAGGTCCCGAGTTCGAGTCTCAGTCGGGCACACAGTTTTAATCTGCCAGGAAGTTTCATATCAGCGCACACTTCGCTGCAGAGTGAAAATCTCATTCTGGAAACATCCCCTAGGCTGTGGCTAAGCTATGTCTCCGCAATATCCTTTCTTTCAGGAGTGCTAGTTCTGCAAGGTTCGCAGGAGAGCTTCTGTAAAGTTTGGAAGGTAGGAGACAAGATACTGGCAGAAGTAAAGCTGTGAGGACCAGGCGTGAGTCGTGCTTCGGTAACTCAGATGGTAGAGCACTTGCCCGCGAAAGGCAAAGGTCCCGAGTTCGAGTCTCGGTCGGGCACACAGTTTTAATCTGCCAGGAAGTTTCATATCAGCGCACACTCCACGCAGAGTGAAAATCTCATTCTGGATACATACTGACAGTTTTCTGTCAAAGTTATGCTTAGAGCCACACGCAATAGTAACTGCATCATATTACCATACATAAACAGAATCTAAAATTTTCAACATGCTATTACTTTCCTTTAGTGCACCAACACCAGTGCCAAGTGTTCACACGAGGGCTAAAGATTTTACTACATATGGGGAGGGGGGGAACCCGCTGCTGATTTCATGTTGTTGTAAATGTTGTTTAAGCTGTTAGTCACAAGTTTCCTGCATCACAAGTCAAGGCCCAACAATTCTTATTGAATATTCCTCTTTCACTTCTACATCTACGAGATTGCTCTGCTATCCACAATAAAGTGCCTGGCAGAGGGTTCAATGAACCACCTTCAAGCTGTCTCTCTACTGTTCCACTCTCGAATGACGTGCGGGATAAACGAGCACTTAACTTTTTCTGTACAAGCCCTGACTTCTCTTATTTTATAGTGATGAGCATTTTTCCCTATGTAGATGGGTGCCAACAGAATGTTTTAGCAATCGGAGGAGAAAACTGGTGATTTAAATTCCATGAGAAGATCCCATCGCAGCGAAAAACGCCTTTGTTTTAATAACTGCCATTCCAATTCACTTACCATGTCTGTGGAACTATCTCCCCTATTTCGCGATAATACAAAACAAGCTGTCCTTCTTTGAACTTTTTAAATGTCATCCGTCAGTCCCACCTGATATTGATCCCACACTGTACAGCAATACTCCAGAACATGACGGACAAGTGTAGTGTAAGCAGTCTCTTTAGTAGATCTTTTGCACATTTTAAGTGTTCTGTCAATGAATCGCAGTCTTTCTTTTGCTCTACCCACAACATTATCTATGTGATTGTTCGAATTTTGCCAATGTAATTCCTAAGTATTTAGTTGAATTTACAGCCTTCAGATTTGTGTGACTTATCATATAATCGAAATTTAGCCGATTTAGTACTCATGTGAATAACTTCACAATTTTCTTTATTCAAGGTCAATTGCCACTTTTCGCACCAAACAGATATCTTACCTAAATCATTTTGCAATTCATTTTGGTCATCTGATGACTTTGTAACACGGTTTCATTGTGCAAATAATCTAAGAAGGCTATTCTGATTGTCTCCTGTCGTTAATATAGATCAGGAACAATAGAGGGCCTGTAACACTTCCTTGGGGAATGCTGGATATTACTTCTGTTTTACTTGACTTTCTGTCTATTACTACGAACAGTGGCCTTTCTGACAGGAAATCATGAATCTAGACACACAAGTAAAGTGATATTCCATAGGCACACAGTGTGGTTAGAGGACATCCTCTGTCGATAGCACTCATTACTTCATCAGTATAAAGAGCTAGTTGTGTTCCGCAAGAACGATATTTTCTGAATCCGTGCTGACTTGTCTGTCAGTAAATCGTTTTCTTCGAGGTACTTCATAATGTTCGAATACAGTATATGTTCCAAAACCCTACTGCAAATTGACGTTAGTGATATGGGCCTATAATTCAGCAGATTACTCCTATTTCCCTTTTTGGACATTGGTGTGTCTTGAGCAACTTTCCAGTCTAATCTTTCAGAAACATTGCAAAATAGTTATGTACCAAAGGAAAGTAAGTGCATAATTCTAATGAGTTCTATGCACCATGAGAAACAGATGAAACAACTGGAGAAGAAATGAAGTATAAAATGATAACCCTGTAAGATGTGTGCCAGCTTTGTACTACTAAATGTAACTTTAAATGCAATTGACAATAAAGAGCATATTTCTGCAATTTTTCTAATTCTCTCGAAGGTATTTAATGTCATAAGCCAGGACCTCTTCCTCATGGATCATTCCACCTCAAAGGAACCAATATTTAGAAATGTCCCCACTCTACCGTCTCCAATCCTACGTTTTATATGGTCTTTGATGGTTATATACAGAGTTTCAGTCCAGTATCCTCAGTGTTTGAATTTTTAGGGGCTTTTAAAGACAGATTACTCACCTTCGCATAACATATGAGGGCGCAAATGTGCCAAATTTGTTAGGCTTTTTAAATAGTTGTAGCAAACATCTGTTGATTTTCTTTAACATACATAGACAACTTATTACGCTGTAACACACCATGGCAAAAATTAGGTATTTAGCCACACCTAAATATAGATACAAGCCTCCTAAATGGCTAAAAAAATTCATCGCATTATTCTGAGAGCCAAGGTTTGACCGACAGTTGCTACTTTTCATATGAGCCAATCATACCAAAATGTCAAAGAGTTATTCCTACCTACGATACCTATATATAGATCAGATTTAATTAACATTGGATGCCTAGATGAAAAGATAGCCATCTGCAAAGTTGGCAAAGATTTTCTGTATGCAAATTTTAGGATACTTTTGGGTGGGGTGGGGGAGGGGCGATATCTCAACTGTTTCTTGTTATATCAGTATTTTCTTGCCACAGATGAAAAGAGCATGCTTTAAGCTTTGAAAGGTATGTTGTTTAATTTCTGGATCTTGCTTATTGACGAGTAAGAATACCTATCAAAAGTAGGGAAAATGGATTATCAATAAATACAAAAAATTAATACTATTTGAAGTTATAAATCAAAGACGTGTAATTGTAGTATTAAAATTTGCCTATGGTTTAGGGGATGAAACTACACTAATAAGAAGTATTTTACATTATTTTACAGTATAGAACATAAATACAATAAAACCTCAGAAAATGCTTTTAAGATTATAAAACCTAGATCATCATAATGGAATGATACGTTGCTTTAGAATGTTTTAACCCTACAATACATGATGGTGCATATATGCATTGTCACTCAGTTTCCATCGGCATCATAAAGCAGTAGTAGTTTTTTTAAGGCTCTATCTTCACAACAGTGATATATTGCTGGAATCACCTCTTTCAATAGCTGCTTTTATTATTGGCAATTTTCACAGTGTCGATGTTCTGTGCGGTGTAATCTTTACTGTTGATGTTGAACAATCTTAGTGTTGAGTAGTGTTTGCTGATTATTCAATCATTGTTGTAGGTGAAGTTAAGCACTAAAGCAATATGTTTTGATAGCCTCATTTGTATATTTTATATACAACCAAGACTGAATATGCTATGCTTCAAACCTGGATATTCCTGAGCTTTCGCAATTGCTTACTGTACGTAAATAAACTATTGTATGAAATTTGTACCAGATGTAGACTTGGAGTGGCCAAAAGAGAATCATTCCACCATTAATTATATTAAAGGATTTTGCTGACAATTAATAATTTGTTGTTCGAGGTGCTGTGAAGTGATTTCATTGGGAGAATAGTCAGACCACACTACATTCATTTGTTGTCTATTTTGGAGTCAAAGAATGACACAGTATTAGCAATTTATGATCAGCAACTGTCTTTGTCATGATATCAATGCTGCCCATGCTTTTCAAAGAAAGTTAATAGCATATTTAAAGACAAAGACTGAAAACATTAAGGTCATTTATTATTTTAGTGATGGTTCAGCTGCTCAGTATAAGAATTTCAAATACTTCATCAATTTATGTCTGCATGTAAAGGATTTCGGCATCACTGCCGAATGGAATTTTTTTGGAGCAAGCCAGGGTAAATTGCATTGTGATTGCATTGGGGGAACAGCAAAAAGGCTAGCATTCTGTGCTAGTCTACAGAGGCCCTTAGATGACTCCATATGATTTGTTCAAATTCTGTGAAGATAGTTCTCCAGGCATAAAGTTTTTTATGTAGGCCTACTACAAGAAGCAACTGAAGAAATTCAGCCTGATCAAGAAACAAGGTTTGCCATGTAATGTAAAATATCTGGAAAAAGAGAAAAACCATCAATTTAAGATAATTAATTGCAATCAGCTCAGAGTAAGCAGAGTTTCCAATGATGCTACATCATTCACAGTTAATGCCTTCGAAGCAAATGAAGAAATTCCAGCAATCTCAATTGCAAGTTTACAACCAGGACAGTATGTTGCATGTATTTTTGACAATTTTGGTGGATTGTAAATGTGTGTTAAGTTTCATGTGAACAACATGTCCTCGTCAGCTTTATGCATCCACACAGTTCTGCTCATTCCTTCCACTGCCCAACCCCTAAAGACACTTGCTGGATTGCTGGGCAACATATTTTCATGACTTTAGATACCCCACCAACATCATTATCAGAAAGACAATACAGTTATCCACAAGCTGTCCTTGAGAAAATTGTAGAACTGTTTAACCAAATATGAAGCTGACTCTTTATTTGTTTTGGAAATTTGCTGTATTGAGTATTACACTTAATTTTATGGCATGTGTTTAATAAATATCTGAAACTGATTTATATACTTGAATAAAAAAATTAATTATGGAACTTAATGAGCAAAATATTTCATTTTTCAATCTTCTTGAAGTGCTAAAATAATAACTTTTAAAAAATATTCTTACTCATCAAAATGCAAGATCCAGAAATTAAACAATATAGCTTTCAAAGTTTAAAGCATGCTCTTTTCATCTATGGCAAGGGGTGGGGGTGGGGGTGGGGGTGGGGGTGGGGGGGGGGGGGGGGAGAGGATTGAACAAGAACAGTTGAGATACTGCCCCCCCCCCAAAAAATACCCTAAAATTTGCATACAGAAAATTTTGGCTAATTTTGCAGATGCATATCTTTTCATCTAGGCATCCAATGTTAATTAAATTTTATCCGTATATAGGCATCATGGGTAGGAATAATTCTGTTAAGTTTTGGTGTGATTGATTCATATGGAAAGCAGCACAAACCTTACCTCTCAGAATAGTGCAATTAATTTTCTCACGACTTTAGGTGCTTCTATCTATATTCAGGTGTGCCTAAATCCCTAATTTTTGGGGTCTAGTGCAGCAGGGGATACAACCCGTCGGCTTTGGACAAGGACGTCACAAGCCGCCAGAGAGCAGTTTCCCATTTTCGCTTTTGCTGTTATGTTTCAGTTTAGTTTCTTTACTGATTGCTTAATAAAGTGGATCTGTTTATTCTATCTCGTGAGATTTTTTTTTAAAGCCAAAAAACACTTATCAGCCACTGATGGGAGCTACAACACTAAGAAGAATCGCTTCTCGATTGGCCACTTGTGACGTCATTGTCCAAAGCCGACGGGTTGTATCCCCTGCTGCACTAGTCCCAATTTTTGCAACTGTGTGATACAGAAAAAAATTTGCCTGTGTATATTAAAGATAATGACCAAATGTTTGCTAGAACTTTCAAAAAAAGCCTAGCAGACTTGGTACATTTGCACTTTAATATGTGATGTGAAGAAGAGTAGCCTCTCTTTAAAAGCCCCAAAAATTCAACCACTGAAGACACAGATCTGAAATTTGGTATATACCCATCAAAGACTATAAAGAACTTTCACAGCAAACTTCATTAGATTAGGAGAGGTCAATTGAGGATGAAACTGCTGTTGCTTGCAATGCGGCTTCAGCTGCCAGAGGCTGCAGTCGTGCGCGCGCTTGTGTGTGTCGCCTGTTTTCGACAAAGGCCTTGTTGACTGAAATCTTCTACTGTGACAATCTTTTTGTTGTGACTGTTATTAAGTATGGTGTACCACAAGGCTCCATTTTGGGACTACTTTTGGTTTTGCTCTACATAAATGATCTGGAACCAACCAGCCAACATCACAAGTACATTAAATTTGCTGATGACACAAACGTGTTAGTCAAAGGAGCAACTGAACAAGAGTTGCAACATGAAATCAAAACTTCACCTCAGATATTACAAACTGGTTCTCAGCAAATAATCTAATAACAAATATTAAAAGAAAAAGTTACTATAAATTTACTTACAGTACAGAATAAGCACCCATTAAATCCAACCTGCAGAATTACTCACCAGAAACTTGGAAAATGTAAATGCTACGAAGTTTCTTGGACTATGGATCCAGGAGGATCTGAGATGGGTCGAACACACAAAATATGTAATCAATAAACTGATCACCATTTGTTACTATATAAAAAGTCTATCATGCTGCATGTCAAAGTAAACAACAACAAAATTTGTACTTTGCCAAAGCAGAAGCCCTACCGCGATACAGCATAATCTTCTGGTGAAACTCAAGTGCTAAAAACAGTTGTTTCACAATGCGAAAGAGAACTGTATTGGAAAGGGCAGTTCCCAGAAGTACATGCAAGCCTTTATTAAAAAAATTCAAGTCCTTCCATTGCCTTGTTTACATATTTTGCAAGTAATACTTTCTGCAAGAAAAATCTTACACAGTAATAATCAACTAGTAGTTAGAAACCAAGGTATTCACTCACATGAAACAAGAAGAAACCAAGATATGCATGTTCAACATTCAAATACAACAAAATGGACCACTCCAAGCAGGAAACAAGATGTTCAACAAACTACCTTGTGACATCAAAATGATCAAAAATTTCTCAGTATTTAAAACAGCTGTTATTTTAATAAATAGTGATAATGGAAATTTGTATAGATTGTGTTAAGTGTGAAACAATAAAGACAGACCGAAAAATTCAAGGATCTGTACACAACAATCTCCTCAGTACATGTTCGTACAGTATAAATAAACATTTGTTAGCATGAAGAACTAGAATATCATATAAAACATTTTCATCATTATGTATAAACTCTAAATATCTTTTAACTTTCAAATGTGTGCCTATTATACAAAAATCTGCAGTTGTAAACTATTATCACACACACACTACAAAACTATAAACTTTTTAAACTACATTAATTGTGCTAAATTCATAACTAGAATATGACAAAGTGAATATCTGTGTCTTTTGTGGAAAAAAAGATGATGTAAACTATGATCACCGATGCAGTAAGAATGGTACACATATACTGCTTTTTCAAGTTCTTGGTACTAGCATCCACCCACTTCTTGTGGTTCAATCACAGTATGAATTAAACAGATTAAGTACAATTGTGAGTATGTAATAATTTGCTTCGAGCTTTTTGCATATGCACTCCTATATATTTGTAATCGATACTCAGCCAAAAGGAGAGAATTTCTGAAAATGCTTGGAAAGACGCCAATCAATCGTCAATTACTTCAGAGAGATGGCAAACTCAAAAAATCCGTGGACAGACTGAACCCGAGCAGCTAAAAGATGAAAGTGTGAGGCAAAGTGCAATGTCTAATAAGAGAAGTCAGTGCTGCGAGTGTAATTACAGGAGGTCACTGTGTGTTTTTTACAAATGCTCTAAAGTTTGTGTGTCTCAAAAAAAATCAAGTTTCATGTAAAAAGACTATATGATGTAGCTTTATGCGTTACAGATAAATGTTAAAAAGAAATTGCAGACACTCAGTTAACTTACAAGTTTTCTTACGTGGTTTATACTTAACTCTCCGTGCTACCCGAATGTGATTTTCTTAAATTTTTGCCATTACACAAACAATAAAATAGCGTTAATTCGATTTTCACATTGTCATGCAATATTCACCCTTCGTAATCATTGTGTTCTTGAACGTAAGCGTTGGACTTATTTTCTAATCGCATTAGTGAAATAAACAAAAATTTACTGTAATTCAAATCAAAACGTGTTTGCTTAATTTGTATACACAACAAAATTAAATACGAGGCCTTTTGTTATCAACAACAACGCGTGATACAAAACAATTATTCGTAATTACTTACAATGGTTAGATATAAGCCTCTAGATAGCAACGGTTTTCAGAATGACAATATCACTGTATTATAATTCATTTAGGAATCCTTAATGGGCCTATAGCATAAGACAAAATCCTACCTCGCCACTCAGAAGTACGGCCATACAATAAAACCTTAACAGAATAGGATACAAGCAAATTCCGGGCTCCCGCCACTATTCAAAACATAAACGACATCGATAGCTCGAAAACACTGCAAGGAGCTTGATCTTTCCAGACGGCTCCGCCCACTTGGATGTCAGAGGTGTCGAGAACATTCTCGTACAAAGCCGCTGGATATTTAAAAGCGCCGACTGCGCATACGTACATCGCAGATCGAAGTTGTGTATGCGACTGGTGGTTACGTACTACGTCGTTTCTGCTGTTCTGATTGTTGTTTCTTAACAGAAAGGTAAGGGTTTTATGCGATTGGTGTAATTGTAGTTTTTGTAATTTTATATGTATTTCGTAGTTGTGGGTTTGTTGTAATAATTAACGCTACGTTATAAGCACGCATGTTAGTAGCTGATAAATTTATAATTTGTGAATTTTATTCTCATTGTGAGAAGTGCAGTTCTATTGAAGGGAAACGGTATGATTATTGAGTTCGTTAATTTCTGGAATGATCGTAGTGTTCCAAATTTAAGCGTAATTTGAAGGAACTTGTTGCTCAGCCGCGAAAGAAATGTAACTGACTTTTTCAAATTAGAAATAATCCAAACAACTATCAGCGAGGATACATTGGTAAATTGTGTGGTCCCCTCTAAAAAAAACTAATACTGAAAAGATGAAGCACACTGAATGTAATATGTATGTACACGTTAATTTACGTAGCCCTTAAAACTTTTTAAGATAACTATCGTTTTTTCTGGAATGTAAGGAAACTTCATTGATCAGACGAAGGGATATGTAGTTTGTTAAAAAATGATTTTGGAAAGAGCGCAAATTACGCGTGGTTGCATCGTGCGATGAAATAAATTTATTATGAATAGACGGGGAATAATTCGATTGGCTTATGTGTAAATAACTTACTTACAGTGGTCTTATTACATTTTTTTGTTTCCTCAGATGGCTCTTGTTCGTGAACTATTCGACGAACTAAATCGCCCAATGTATCTGTTTGATCAGAATTTTGGGCTTGGGATGTTGGGTGATGACCTACTGATGCCACGCACGGCTACAGTGCCTTTGCTGTCTGGTTACTACCGTCCGTGGCGTCATGTTGCAACGAGGCACAGCGGTACATCAAACATTCAGAATACAAAAAGCGATTTTAAGGTGTTGTACTCAATTGTTAGTTGTTAATGACCATCTTTAGTTGAAATTGGCCCACACTGAGTAGAAACTTACTTTGTCTGTTTGTTATAGGTGAGTCTTGATGTGCAGCAATTCAAGCCAGACGAAATAAATGTAAAAATGGTTGACGATTTCGTCGTCGTTGAAGGAAAACACGAGGAGAGACAGGATGAGCACGGTTTTATTTCCAGACAGTTTACTCGCAGATACAAGCTACCAAATGATGTTGAACCAGAGGCAGTAACGTCAAAACTATCATCTGATGGTGTTCTTACCATTACAGCTCCAAAGAAAGTAAGTTGTTTTTGTATGCTCTTAAGTTTTCTTCACTAAGTGTAACATATCTTTCTGTTGTGTGGGGCTAGGAATGCTTTCTTTTTCGTATATGACTCTGGATTTTTATCTATCATAAATAGTAAGAGGAATAAAAAAAATGTAAAAATAGTTTATAGGATCGTGCAGGTTTTGTGTCTTTTGTGGGTGTAACGTTTCATACGTATCACAATAAGAAAATCTGAGTACAGAATTGTTAAATCAGTTATCGTGTTTGGTAAACTTTGCTATGGAGTATTTGAGACCATTCTTTACAAACAACTTCTGTAAAATGTCAGTGACATTAATGTCTCCCAAAGAAGTAGCAGCCTTCATAAAATCATTAAAGTGTCTCATGAAGCTTCTGACAGCAAATAATGTATTATTGTAGTTTGGTTTCTTAAGGGTTCTGACAAGGGAAAAAGCTATGTGCACATACATTGAGAATGTACTTAATTCATCCGATAACAAAGAAGAGGCTACTGGCATTTTATGTGACCTGTCAAAATCCCTTGATTTTTGTGACTCACAGCGTTCTCTTACACAAATTAAGCGTTACGTTGTCACTGGCACTGCTGTGACAAGTCTGAGTCATATCCAACAGGGAGACAAAGGGTGTCATTTTGGCCTAACTGGGCAGTAAGCAGTCTGCCTTTATCTGATTGGGAATTAATTACACGTGGTATTCAACATTTGGGTCTGTTGCTCTTTTTTTTCATTAATGACCTCTTACCTGTTACGTTTCTAAGTTTGTTTTGTTTGCAGATGATACATACATTACATGTAGAAATGGCTGATGATCAAAATTTTCACCGACATTGATAAATGGTTAGAGCTAATTCAATGTCATTGAACTTTGAAAAGATGCACTGCATGTCCTTCAAAACCTATAAGCCATAGTCCAATGAATTCAGGCAGACTAGGAAAAAATCTTACCTTCATAGTCTCGAATGTTAAAATGAAGGACTAAGAAACACATCTTTGCTTTCAAAAAAAAAAAAAAAAAACCAACTCTGCTCAGAGATACAACCCTCCAAAGATGACATTGTGCATACCAAGATGTGAAGTTTGGAAAAAGTTTTAAAATCCTGTATCTCTGGAACAGTTCTAGATTTTTATTTTATTTTTTTCCAAATAAGCCAATCCATAATTTTACAAGTTTTATAAACAATTGAAATTTTTGCCATGCATAAAACCTGCTTTATCATTACATAACAGGCTCATAAAAACCAAAACCTAGCCTTGTTTAACATTAACGTAATTTTAGTTTTGAAGGATGAGAAAGAGACACTTAAAATGTGTTCCACTGCTTCTGTGTCTCACTTTGACATAGTGATGCCTTCCTGTTAAAACAATAGGAACTGGAGCACTTAGAATTTTAAAAACTGGAACTTAGTCCAAAAATGAGTCTTCTGAATTCCTTTCAAAGGAGTACTTTGTTTGGGCCATCCCCCCCCCCCCCCCCCCCCATCCCCCTGCTCGCAGAATTCTTAGATTTCCTCCTTGGACAAAAGAATTAGGGCTGTGGATGCGTAGGATTTCATGACTCTCATAAAATCCTCAGCATTCTGCGTCACAGCTGTATTTGGTCTGGAAAGATTGTTTTGTAGAATGGTGCTTCCGCAGGCTGCCTACACCATCACAAGTCCCTTTCCCATGACCAGTTGCACTGAATACGTAGTCAGTTGGCATAAGCACCTTACTCAATTCAAACAGCTGGTAACAATTTTTAAAGTGACTAGGAGCACCATCAGAAACAATGATCTCTGCACCTGTTTGCAGTTGAAGAATTTTTTGCGTTGTTAGCCTACCTGTGCTGAGTCATGTCGTATGTCATCAAATAACTGCAACACTTGTGGTCTTGTTTTAAAAATGTCACTCCGTATAAATTGAAACCTTATTACGCCAATGATACCCTTGTACTTCGTGTGGAATAATTACGGACCAATTCTCAGCAAAATCACAGTGAAGAACTAAACAGTTCGTCAGCCTGTACACGCCCTTTAACTTCTGCAATGTGTTGTTGCAATTTCTTCAGATGATGTGGTACTGCTTTCACTGACAATTTACAAAGTTCATCAATGAAGCTGTTAAAGGCAACACATGTAGTTTCTGCAGAGTTACCTGCTACATCTTCCAGGTCAGGTGTCTGTGAAGACAGTATTCCCTTTCCAGGGCAGTCACCACATTCTTGAAACAAACAAGTCTCTCGCTTTGTCACAGACTAATGACTTCACATGCACAACCTAGGTTGTCATGTCACATGCTCCAGTAAGTTCTTCAAAGTTACCACATAAAGTTCAAAATTTGTGCAGCACACAGACAATTCTAGGTGGGTGTGGAACTACCCACTTAGGTTGTAGTGCAGAAAATTTTGATCTTCCAATATGTGAAGTTGTATGGTTGCTCTTATAAATTGCAAAAGTTTCTTTAATACTATGAGTTGTGTAACTCTTCACTTTCACAACTTTTTGACCCTCAACCTTTAGAGTTGTAGTGTCTCTTTTGTTGGCAGTCTGGTGAGAACAGTCTCATTTATCTTCCAAATAAAATAACTGCCCTATTTGACTTGAACTGCTTCTACAGGATGACCATAATTCCTTGCAAGTATGTTTTGATTCATTTTCTTCTGAAGATAGAATTTCTACTTTGAAGAGTGTGGTCAGTTTTGCTATGGTGTGTTCATCCATAGCTTTAGTAATTTCTCTGCACATTCTTGATGCATAGATCTTATGACTAGACCTCACTAACCATAGTTTAACAACAGGACTAACACCTACCTCTGTAGTTGACTGATTTAGGGTATTTGATTCTTCTACTGATGCAAAATGTGCTTCATGGGATGCTTAACCTTGTTCAGATACTATTGTCAAAACATTTAGAACACAAAATTCGTCACTGGAAACATCTTCACTTCGTAGCCCCAGCCAGAAGACATTTCAAACTGTCCTAGTCACACAAGACAATGCAACTGTCTCAACTGGCAAATTCCTCATGAGAACACAGAACTCACTGGATGGTGTCATCTCTTAGAAGCCCCTTCAGTAAACAAATTAGTACCTGCAGTGAACAACCACGACAAAGAAACAAAAATAACTTCAACAAAGACAGCAGAAATAAACATGGTAACAAAATATTAGTAAGAAACAAACTTCAGTGAAGTCATACACTACTCTTTGAAAGTTGGAAGAAAGACTTTTTTTAAAGTAAAACCTATCCAACTTTTGTGGTGTAAATTCAAGATCATCATGTAGAAACCTGTTAAAGGAACTTTGTATTCTAACCACTGCTTCACAGTATATTTATTCCTTAGTGAAATTTGTTGCAAGTAATCTGTTTTCAAGAAATAGATCAATACTAGGAAAAAGAGCAATCGACATAAATACCTAAAATCACTTACTTGGTCTGGAAAGGGATCCAATATTCAGGAGCACACAATTTTCAACAATATTGCCAGCAACCATTAAAAACTTGGTTTCAGATATCAAAAGTGCACAACTATGTTTCATTTTGACTGTATTGATTCTGTAAATATTAGCAATTGCAGTTTAATGTATTCATCTATTTTGACAATCTCCCAACAAATAATCAGAATAGTATTTTATATTCATCTGTTTTTATAAAAATGTCTGCTTGTGTCTGTGTATGTACGGATGGATGTGTGTGTGTGTGTGTGTGTGTGTGTGTGTGTGTGTGTGTGCGCGCGCCAGCACTTTTGTTTGGTAAGTCACATCATCTTTGTTTTTAGATATGTTTTTATAAAAACTTTCACATGTTCCACACCCATGAGAATCATCTCACTTTTGGGTGTATGGAAAAAAATGTGAACCTAATCTATTCAAATGCAATGTATGTCTTTCAGCAACTGCCTCCAGCAGACTCAAAAGAGAGGGTCATTCAAATTGTGCAGACCAACAAACCTGCCCTGAGATCTGCACCTGGAAATGATGGTGACAAACAGGAGAAGATGGAACAATAATTAAAAAAAAAAATTCATTAAGTAACTGTAAACATGACTGGTTCGTTAAATTTTGAGACTGAAATAAGCTTGGAATTCTCATATTTGCATTTCTTTGTATTCTAAGTAATAAAGAACTTTTTCTCAACTTAAAGGTTCTTAATCAACCTTACAAAAGCCACAGTTAAAAGTAATGGAATCTCAGATGTTAAATGCACTTAAGAAAGAATTGAATTACATTTTGTTTATATAAAGATTTTCCAGTGAGCAAACAGTGATAGTCTTGCTATGTGTGTTGAGTTAATCTGCAAAAAAATGTGTATTGGAAGTGTATATTGTTGTGCACTGAAAATAATTTTAAGTGATTTGGTGTCATTTCTGTATTCAGTAGCTAAAATGTAGGACATGAACTGTACTTTTAACTCTGCTTGTTACCTACCTTCTTGCAAAGACAAATAGAGCAGCAAAAGCAGATTGATTAGACAAAGGGGGGGGGGGGGCGGGCAGTGTGTGGCATAGTAGTACGTGCTGTAGCCCTTTTTCTGGAGTGTCCAAACTTAAGAAATCAGTGACTGCTTCCTTTTAACACTCAACCATTGGGAACACTGCAGATTGTTATCTGCAACTGTTCATTGCTTATTGTATTTGTTTTGTTGGGTATTGTGTTGATTGGCAAATAGTTAAGGGTATGTTTTGTTGTCTTAGTAACTTAAGGTGAGTCGGTATCTGTAGCAATTTTAATGATAAATGACCTGGGCACAACAAGAGCCATACATTGAGAGATTCTTGCCCTAACTAAGACATTCAGTTGTATATATATATATATATATATATATATAATTTTTTTTTTACGCGCAGTAAAAGTCCCATTAGGAATTGACTTTATCTACAGTCTACGTGAAGTTTGCAAGCTTATAGTTTATGCTGAGAAAAAACATGCAGGGGCAATTATGCCAGTCAAGACCAACATGATCTTTGGGTTTGCTGTTTATTGGCCTACTTACTGAAAGTTGTGAAACTATCTTGATACCAGATACCTCCCAGGAAATGGGAGAGTAAGCAGTTCAGTATTGTCAAATGTCATTATTTTGAGTAACATGAACACAAAGGTATTGTGTAAACAAGTGAGTACATACAGTCAGATGGTTTTCAAAGGCTCGCTTACCTTTATCTCGAGGAAATCAATGAAGCATCTTTCCTAGTCAAGACGCTTATCCACGAGGAAAAATACCTATCATAAACAGCAAATCTAAAGACTTCAAAAGAAGTTATGCCGTATACAGTGTGCCTCAAACCTTTCGGGTCAAATTAAAACAGGTGATACTTGGTCCACAACTGGTTATATTGAGATAGGAATGCAAATTTGAGGCTGTCAGCACTATAGCGGCCTAACCCACAGCCTACTGGTTTGTGGGAATGGCCACTGGAAGATATTGATGTTTGCAGAATTGATGTGTACAGCAGTGATTGCAGCACATAGCAATGAATGTGGTATAGATAACGTGGAATGATGTCTGGTAATTTGCTATACGTGGAATTTAGCACAATAGTGTTTTTAGACTGTGTGGGTCAGGCAACTATTGTTTCAGTGCACTTGGCCATAGTACACAAAACATATTGGGTATGCTGTTATTGCTTTACACACTGTAGTCGAACAATGGACGAGATACAGATGAGGCATTAATGTTCATCATCCGTATCACCATTTACAGGGACGGTGTCGCCACATGGCTGTGCAGATGTCTTCAAATTACGGTAATAAACCATGGTACACCGGGGATATGGATTACAGCAAGGCCATTAAATCGGTCTTTTTCAGTGTGCGAATAGCATGTCCATTGGGCTATAGTATGTCCAGAGTCTCAATTACTTTTGACCCTCATTTAGCAAAACTGACGTTGGCAAATGGGACATCTGGCTCATTGGAGTACGTATAAAATGTGATATGGGGATGGTATGCTTTTGTGTTAACACTTCACGGTTACGTACGTTTCTCTCTAAATGTACTGTGGACATGAAATCATTCCTTGTCACCGGTGTAGTGGTGAAGGGTTGTTATTTTCATGTAGTGATAATGACATTCATCCAGTCAAAGGGCTTGTATATGTTCAGGTGAAATTTCCTGTACTTCACGATGATACAGATGTCCTGGTCACATGGTAGATACGAATGCCCACTGGCTAAGAATTTATGGAGGGTTACTTCCGGTGTGAAGACTGCATGCAGAACCATGAATTGACACTGTAAGCATTTTCATATTAAGATTTTGACTGCCACGTTTAACAGAGTACATAATCAGTCACTTTGTTTGGACCTTATGTTTAATGTAATGAATGAGACACAAGCCAATTTCTTGCAGTCCTCAGGATACTTCGCTCTCACTCCATACACGATTGCTTTCTTGATAAATAGATTGTGTATTCTAAGGCAGTATGTCCACAATTGCTGCTTTTAGTAACACCTGTCGTAAGTACCAGTGTCAGTAAAGTCCTCATCAAATCAAAGACAGTCATGGTCCTATCATTGTCCTGATGCCTCCCTTCTGCTGCGTCACGATGCATTCCTGTCTGCATGCTCTCAGCCTCTCATTGATGTTACTCTTTCATGTTCCCGTTTACCCTTCTCTTCCGCAATGTCGACTCCAGAATTGATGTTATAGAGGTCACATTTACGGCAGGAATCACTTACAGGGGGATGAAAGGACAAGATTAAATCTTGTATTAAATATCGGACCAAAGAGATAGTAAGAGACCGGATCATCATGCTCGGCTTTGTTAAATGGTATAACTTCTCCATGCTCAGGTTTAGTAACAAATACCCCTGATCCACTGTGTCATTCATTCTAGCATAATGGCTCCGATATACTGGAAACCATTTTATGAAGTTCTCTACCGCAACTGTCTTTGTTATTGGTGTTTTGTTTTTAGCAGGGCTTGCGCCTCACTTATCGCTGAGTGGGGTCTGCTGCTGCACTTTGTGTGAAAAAATCTTTGTAGTCCTGCTGTCTGATATCTGCAAAATGTTCTTTAAGAACATTTTACACACCATCAAGTCCACTCCCTCATCATTTACACACTTTCACGTCCACTCCCTCATCATTCTGGAAATTGCACAGGCGTGTTGTTACTTGTCGCGACTCTGTAGTACCAAAGGAATACGCGCGTGCTGTAGGGACTATCTTAACCATAGCAAAAATGTATGCCCACTGCAAGTCAACTACCTGATGCATAGAACGAGTCAAATAGATGTTGCTGGGGTTCAGGTGAAAAATGTTGACCACATTCCTCCAGACAAGCGCATGCTCAGAGAGTGGGACATTTCTTTCGCACTAAGTTTCCCTTCACGTTAATGTATTCTTCCCTTTTCGATCGCTCTTCTTTTCGAATGTTCAGTGCCTGCAGGTGTGCATTCGGACCCTTTTCTTCCTCATTGTGGTGCAATTACGGTACCAGTACTACGATCCTCATCAGATATGTCCATGGTTGATGTAGTGGGTTTGGTATCCTTCGATATACTGGGTAGATTAGGCTTTGCTAACATGACATGTAACTCATCCACTGTATCACTTGCACGCTGGCTGAATCGGCCAGGTGCACATTCCACATCTAAGGCATCAGTAGTAGTGTCTGATCCAAATAGGTCTGAAATGGAAAGGTTCCGTATCTGCACCGGTGTCCATATCAATTCATAAGAGTCCAAAAAGGGAACACAACACCTCGCAATGCGCTTCGACATCATCACCAGGGCTGCACATGTTGTTTGTTCTGTAGTGCACGTGCTCAAAAAAAAAAAAAAAAAAAAAAAAAACACACACACACACACACACACACACACACACACACACACACACACACACACACACACACAGATATGACCGTACAGCGGTGTGTCGACCACAATACTGTAAGTCTACTGCAGCTGTGACCTCTGCCGGCTGTCACATGCTATACGACCTATCGTAACCCGTCCCACGGGCCTAGTCGCCATGCATACCATGGTGCAGTTGTGCTGTGTGAATATCATTTTTTTCAAAAAATAATTGTTGAAAGTGATGCAGGTTTCTGTTGTACACTGGAACAGACAGCAAGTGGTAAACAGCATATATACCTGACCGCCGGACGGACATACTCTATGTAATTTAGCTCTTAGCATGTAGATGTGTTGTGAAGAATGCATCAGTGCAATAACCTGTGACGCACACATGCGTGTGGAGCAGGATGTAGTGCCCATAAAGCAGCACGGATGCAAGCGTCATCTTAAAGATGGTATGTTACTCTTTGTCAGACATGCATTTATTGTATGGTGTGGCAGGATGTACTGCCCTTAATGCAGCACAGATGTACAGAGAATGTGTAGTGATCCATGCAATTTATGGGAGGGCACATATCATGTACATCAAAAATAGAGCTCAAAGTAAAGATGTGTGTGGTCACAATTAGTTTGTAAACATCGGGCCACATATTGTGGGAAAGTATTAACTTGACAGCTGCGGAGTCTACGGGCTGGAGAGCATTTGTAATATCTGTGGAGCAAGGAGAAATGAAGGAGCTCTGGTACCAGGGAAGACGAATATGATGTACATAAGCAATTGTTGTTTTATACTATTGACATGTTAATGAGAGGTCTTAGAGACAGTACTATTCATTATTTCTGGGACTAGTAATTTCCCATGTAATGTGTAACCGTTTATGAAAGTTTGTGACAATATACAGAATTAGTTGGAGCCAATCTACATTTTATTTAACGAAGTCAAACAATGGAAAATCCAGGATGGATTACTACACACAGCACAGCTGGACCCTGAGGTAAATCAAGAGAGTTGCAAGGTTGAATCTCTACACCAATCTAATAAGGAAGTGTTAAGGCAGCGGTGTTACAAGTAGCTACGTGGAGTAATAGATCTAGAACATACATTGCTCAAGCATTCAAAACATTGCCAGACAAGCTAAAATAGCAGTCATCAGCCATTAATAAACATACCAAATGCTGTCCCAAAAAGCATTATCCTAATGTCCTGGATATACCTTCCCCTGAGATGGCCAGCATGGGCACAGTCGCCTCACAGGTCTTTGTAGAAGTGCAGGAGGCTGGGGAGGTGGCCATGTATGTGGAGATATGACTCCCCTGCTCCCTCTCCACAAGCAAGGGTGACAGAGTCCAAGGTAAAAGAAGCCGTCTTTCGTGTGTCTGTTCCTCCTGGATGAGAACAGTATGAGGTGTTGTTCCACAAGATTGTTGTCTCTCTTCAAGCGGCTCCTTTCGTCACCATGACTATACTATCCCTTCTCCCATACCGACATCCTGAACTGCCACACAAACCCCACCCTTTCCACTGGGGGAATCCTGAGGCCCTCCGGCTCATAAACTGAAGTCTACACCTACTTTACACACAACTGAACATGTTGCTCCTTTCTCAATCACTGCTTCCCTTTCATGCTACTCAACTCTTGTAACTGCTGTCTAGGTGATAACTCTGTCTGAGACTGGTTTCTTTTCCATTTGCAACATAGCAAAAATTCAATATTTGCAGTAGCATAGATTTACTAATCATTACTTTCTGAAAAAAGAATAGCCACCATAATGTAACATAATTACTACTCAAATTAAAATTAAGGGGATGGAAGTTGTACCAAATCATTGCCCTACTTCTCAACTCAACTCCGAGTACTACTTTTATTCAACCAAAAAATTAAATCCTCTCTAAATGTTCCCAAATAGGTGACCTATCAGAATATTCACATCACTTTAGAACAACAGTTGTCGGTTAACACTTTCGCTGCGACATCGGTGCATGCGTGCAACTCTCCAGTGCAGCCCGGCAATTGTGAGTGCGGGCTGGTAACGTTCGAGTGCAGGCCGGTAACACTCTGAAACGGCAGGTACTGCTCGGAGCCGATGCTCCTAAGCACACCTCAGCTACAGGCTATGCTCCGAAGCACACCTCGGCTACAGGCTGACGTCAAGACCTTGTAAGATCTGTAGGATCATGTTCTATACTGACTTAATGATGACACCTTAGATGCATTACTTCAAATAAGCTTCAACTGTATTGTGGTCATGTTTTAAAGTCTGTTTGCTATCTGGCACCTGTAGGGGTCACAGGTGTCATTCAAATGGTTGTGATTTGTTGATAATGTAACAAAAAATACAATTTGGATTCCAAAATGCATATTCTTAAGAAAGAAAAAAAAGGAAAAATGAAACTGGATTCATTGAAATTATATTTACTTCAATTGCACATTTTTAAGATTGATTCTGATGGAGGTTGTCAATTTAGTAGCATGTTTGCTCCTGATATGAGAGAATTAGCCGCCTACATTTATCATAGACTCCCAGGAGATGCCCGGATGTGTAGAAATTAGTAAGCAAAACTCTCTTCCTGCTTCTTTTCACATTGGAAGGTCCATTAACCGCCATTACAAACAATATACGTTCGATAACTGACCACTCATAACAAAAGTTTACACGCTTTGATACTAGCTTAGACATTGCAACTAGACTGAGTAATCCGACAGTGAGCGCGGACGCTTATAAGCATCAGCCGCACTGGCTCGTGGCTTGTTGTGATGCTTATAAGCGTCAGCTGCTGCGTAAGTGTTAATCAGCCAAATTACTGTTCTTCTTTCCAGTATTACCACTTTAAGCTTGTAATTCCTCAGAACACAAATAGAAGTTGTCAGATCACCTATAGATCTGATAATGCAGCATTATATGACTTGTACCTCACTAAAATATTGCTGTTTCTGTTAAGCTCTCATTCCCAGCTGCAGTGTCGTGAATTGCACAATATACACTGTACCGAATGTTGCCGAGTTCAAAAATAGATCATTAGTATAGTTACACCACATTTGTTTATATACAGTTATCTTTTTCATTATTCAGTCATGTCTGTCAGCTCCATTATTTTACTTACATTTCTTACCTCTTTAGCTAGTGGAGTATATGAGTGAGTGCATTCTCAAAGAATATCCCTACTGTAGAGACAGGTTCCCTAACCATTAAGACCCCAACTTTATTGATTATTTTATTATTTCATTATTGTTTCATTATCTAATAAATAAACACCCACTCTGCTTATCCAATGCAAAATTGATTCTACTGAAAAACACTCCACAGCAACAGATCCCTATGCTAAGGCAAACTTAACTCTCGTTACTGATTTGACAGAATTATCACTTAGAAAAACTATTATTTTACTGTATTCCATCAAATTGCTTGAGATTCTAGCCTGAAGGGCAATATACATACAAATCTTGCTTATTCTTTCCATACATTACTCCAGGCAACTATGTTTAAAGTTTTATTTCCTTAATGTTAGAAGAGGCTGCATACGACGTACTTCTGTAGTTGGGTAGTTATCTCCATATACTGATTGCAGTGAAAACAAACACTTCTGTTATACCACAATTAATATTAAAACGTAGTATTCAAGATTTTTTTTTTCTTTTTGTAAATTGCCTCTTCAGCTGCACCAAATTATACTAATTTCACACATGAGCTAATTACTTCAGATGTTATAGTTTTCAGATCATCTGCACCTTCTTCACATTTGCTGACACCTTTCATTTTCTGTTTACCTTACCTCTTTGACAGAAGTTCTTTAACCATGCCACCAATTTACTTTCATATTATTTCATAGTATCTCATAGATATTTACCAAATACCACTGCTGTTTTTTAATTTTTTTATATTGCCTTTTCTTCCATCATCTTATGATTCCATTACTTATCAGTAACACAACAGTATATCACTGGAGAAACCTTTTCTATTCCTATACTAAAGTATCCTGCTGTACAAAATCACGTGAAAGTTGAAGATAGAATGTTTCTGATTCACTTATAAACTACAGACAGGATAGGAGAAGAGACTGACTGCCTCATGAAACATGATAAATGAGACAGCTGGGGTAAGCATTATCACCACACAATGAATTCAACACACAATGTTGAACCCCCTACTTGGATGTAAGTCTTACTTTTGGTTCAATGCACACTCCATTCTCCTAACAAAATCAATTTTACCCAAGCTTAGATACATTTTAAACTGTCATGGATCAATATTCAAACATCTAATTGGTAATACATAGGGTTTCAGGACAATAATATTCTTTAATACAAAAATCCTGTTAGTCTTTGTGTAAGCTAATTCATAAGAGTTTTCATGGGTAATGCATACCACTCTGAAAGGACCATGATACACGTGCAAAAATTTCTTTACCTCATCATTTACTTTGTTAGATTTTTCTTTGGTTTTGATGAGGACAAGGTCACCTATTCTGAAACTAGTCAGATTCTCTCCTTTGTCATGCCTTCTCTTCCTTCCTGCTGCTTTCTTTTTCATCATCTCTTTAGCTAATCTGATATTTTTGTCCTGTGCTATTTCACACCCCTGACTGAAATCCACTTCTTCTATGATGATGTTGCTGGGTCTCTTGTTGAACATAAGATCACATGGGGCATATCCTGTCGATTTGTTCCATAAGTTGTTGATAATATTTTCAAAATGTCGAATATGATCCACCCAAGCAGTGTGTTTCTTACTACAATAAGTCGTCCACAGTCTATTAATCTCTTTCATAACCCTTTCACTCATTTTACCTTGTGGTAAATAGGTAGAAATCTTTGTGTGCTTTATCTTGTGTATTGCCATACAGTGTTCAAACATCTCTGAAACAAATTGTGGACCATTGTCAGACAAAAGTGATTTTGGTATCCCTACATTGCAAAAGAAATCAGATGTCAGCTTCTCAATTATAGTATTAGTATGTGTCTTCTTATTCTGATACAGTTTTATGTATTTTGAGAATGTGTCCAAAACAACAAAAATATAGTTAGAACCTCCTGTGGATGGAGGCAACATTCCTATAAGGTCAACTGCTATAAGCTCTTTAGGTTCATTAGGAAGAACAGAATGTGTTAAGCCTTTTGATGGTACACCAATTGTCTTTACTCTCTAATATTTATCACACATTTCTAGTCTCTGCTTAACCCTTCTCCACAAGTTGTTAAATTTTATTGTCTCCTTTATCTTAGCTACTATTTTCCTGGTCCCATAATGTCCATAACTCTCGTGCAGGTAGTCAAAAAATTTATCAACGTGTTGGTCAGGAAAGCACGACTTCAAGTCCTGATCGTTCAAATTTTTCCTCCTAAACAACAACCCTTTATGTTTAGTATAGTACTGTTTTACCTTTGGCATGCCTGAATTATAATACTGCTTAACCAACCTTAAATTTGGATCCTCATTATGCTTCCTTCTCATTTGCTTGCAAATTTTCCTAATAAGCTTCTCATCCTTCACTACCTACAAATTAAACAATGTTACTTGTTCTTCACATTCCTCACTACTGTCAGTATCCTTCTTCCCTGCTATCATCCCAGATAATCAGGGTGTATAAATGGACGAGGAAAAAAAATTCCTTGATTTTTCCCGGATTACCTGGTTAAAAATACGCTTTCTCCTGGATGAAAATACACTTTTTCCGTGTTAAGTAACAGTATAGTTTTCCTCGGAACTTCTAAAACTTATCAATCCGTTCAATGGTTGTGGTTTTATACACTGGCGTAGAATTTCCCGGCACTTTAGGAAACGAAACTCAGGGGAAAAAACATGTTTTGGAAAGATGTCTGATGTGCAGCAAGATGTACACTGCATATTTTCGTATTACGAAAGTATAAATTCGAATTCCACCAAACACCGCATGTTACTTTCTGAAGGATTGAAATCGAGATTGCGATGCGCTTTTGTAAGCCAGTCGTAGCTCATGTCAAGCGATCTCACCAACCGATGACAGCGGATATTCAAAGCATAGGACACGTGATGTAGTCAGCCAATAGCAACATCACTGTTTAGTAGTGCGAACACACAAATAGGAAATGGTAATGGTTTAAATTAATATACATAGTGTTGCTACAAGAAAGAAAAGCTTTCACGTATAATATTGGTCTCTAAGATTAATAAGCTGCAAGAGAAGCTAAGCTTTCACACATAATGTTGATATTTTTTGCGCGTGTTACACTTTAGCATACATCACACAAATGTGACAGGAAAATTTTTAACAACATAAGTGTCTGATCTTCTGGGATCGAAAATATTCTAAATGGTCATCCTCAAAGATTTGATTTTTGAATGAGAGTCAAACACTTTGAGATTTAAGAAATTCATCGGACAGTCACGCATAGAGTTAATCTTGTGTAAAAGGAAATTTACTTTACTTGAAAATAACGCTTTTCAAACAACCATTCGGAATATCTTCCCGCGACCTGTTAGAAATATATTCTTCTCAACAGTTGCACCAGATGACAGGCGTCGCCGCGCTTGCGCAGCAACAATGACGCAGGAAGCCCGTACCTTCGTACATGTAAAACATTCAAAGGTCTTACATTATGTCATAAAAGGAACAAGACATACTCCAAGCGCATGGGAATTTTGTGAACCATACTAACATGCATAATTCGGCTTAAAGTACACGTTTGTATGTCCAGATTCAGATGAAAATTTTCTTGGAGTAGCAGTACCGTATTATCTCGTTTGGTTCTTTATTATGGCATAATACCATATGTGCTAGAAGATGAAAATGTGAACTTGAAATGCAGCGAACAGTTGAAACGAGCCAATTGTGTGGAATTAAATACTTCGTTTCAAATAAACTGGCCTCAGCAGAAAAGATTAATAAAAGTCATTTTCTTTAACAATCTGAGAAAAATAACTTTGTTGTTCTGCAAGGTGATTAACGCTTGACTGTCAGAAAGGTGGAAACAAAATAAAATCTGAAACTAATAATATATTTTAGCCTTCCGTAATTATATGAATGTATTTTAATTCACTTGATAGCTCCCGGCCACAGAAATCCATTTTGTTTTCATTTGACGTGAGAGCAATAAACGAAGAGTAAACAACAAAATCACTTAACGTAAACACGGGTCACGTGGAGACTATCACCTCCCCTCTACAACTCAGACTGCTCTGTGCATCAGGTCTGGATCTACGATATTTCGGGAACCAGGGCAATATTAGATAGTGGCGCCCGTCTCCCTCGAGCGTTTGAGGTAGGACGCCAAAACTTTAAAAAATCGACTTTTCAAAAATATCTTCATTTTGTAGCACACATCTCTCTGAAGAGTCTGATATATAAAACATATATGTTCGAGGGAACGTAAGACATGTTATTTGATCTTAAAGTGTGCTGAAGTGCAGTGCCAAGCCTCTTCACATAGCATTCTTCTATCGCACGTCTCTGTATTTCGCTCTGTGGAATTCAAAGTGTAATATTTTGTAATGAGTGCCATCAAACTATATTCCGGCCAGTGGAAATTAAAATGTCATGTGGTGCCTCTCCTGCTCCCAGTCGGTCGGATTATCTGCAGTATGTGCTCTATTGGAGACACATCCGGTGATCGAGCAGACAAGACAACGAGTCGACATCCTGTACAGATTGTAGGGTTACAACACCGCTATGCGGGTGAGCGTTATTCTGTTTAAAAACACCCCAAGGAATGCTGTTCGTAAATGGTAGCACAACAGGTCGAATCAGCAGATTGGCGTACAAATTTGCAGTCAGGGTTCACGAGCTACCCATGACAGTGCTCCCGCTGTCATAGGAAATCGCATCACAGACCATAGCTCCAGGTGTAGATCCATTGTGTCTATCACATAGACAGGTTGGTTGCAGGCCTCAACTGGACTCCTCCTAAACAACGCACGGCCATCACTGGCACCGAGGCAGAACCAGCTTTTATCAGAAAACACAACCGACCTCCACCCTTGCCGCTAATAAGCTCTCGCTGGAGAACACTGACATTGCAAATGGTGGTTTGGGGCCAGTGGAATGCACACTACATGGCCTCTGGCTCGGAGCTGTCATTGAAGTAACTGATTTGCAACAGTTTGTTGTGTCACTGTGGTGGAAACTGGTACTCACATTGCTGCCGCAGATGCAGTACCAGGCGTCACAACCGTACGCTGAACACGATGGCCTTTCTTCTCAATAGTGCCACGTTGCCGTCCAGAGCCCGGTCTTCTTGCGTCCCTACACTCTCGTGAGCACCACTGCCAGGAATCATGTACGGTGGTTACATTCCTGCCAAGTCATTCTACAGTGTCACAGAAGGAACATCCAGATTCTTGTAGCCGTGTTATAGGACCTCGTTCAAACTCAGTGAGGTGTCGATAATGGCGTCTTTGTCGCCTTAAATGCATTCTTGACTAACATCAACTCACCATGCCCAATATCAAAGGTAACTAACCCTCATGACCGTTACAGCGTGTATTTATGGCAAACCTGATTTATACCCTAATAGTGGCGCTCCTAGTGCCACTCTTATGCGACTGGCTTGAAATACAAATACACTTTATATTTCAGATGTAGAAACCCGCATTTGAACTTCCGTTTACGTGTTTTTTTTCCGTTAGTGTGCTGCGCGGTCTAGGGCATACTGCCACGGTCCGAGCGGCTGCCCCTGTCGGAGGTTCGAGTCCTCCCTTGGGTATGGGTGTGTGTGTTGTCCGTAGCATAAGTTAATTTAAGTTAGGTTAAGTAGTGTGTAGGCTTAGGGACAGATGACCTCAGCAGTTTGGTCCCTTAAGAATTCACACACATTTGAACATTTGGTCGGTTTGACACCCTGCCCCTCTTAAAAAAATCTCGCAATTAATACTGGATGGGATTATTTGTAACCGGCAGAACAAGAACTCTTCAGAAGATTTGCAGTCTTTACTGCCTATTAGCTAATAACTTGCTGTTTTGTGTGTCATAAAATTAAATATAGGATACATAAAACAAGTAAAGACAAGAGACAAGCAAGACAGTACACACTTCTTAAGTCCTAGCTTTTTTGTCTCTCTCATCTTGCCACAGCTTTATATGGCATAATTTCTTTTCTGGGAAAGAATCTATTACCTCATCAAAGTTCGTCAACGTTTTGCTGTATGAAAAAACGAAATGTCGTTGTCTAATACTTTATTTTTTTTTTTTTTTGGTCATCAGTCTACTGACTGGTTTGATGCGGCCTGCCACGAATCCCTTTCCTGTGCTAACCTCTTCATCTCAGAGTAGCACTTGCAACCTACGTCCTCAATTATTTGCTTGACGTATTCCAATCTCTGTCTTCCTCTACAGTTTTTGCCCTCTACAGCTCCCTCTAGTACCATGTCTTAGCAGATGTCCTATCATCCTGTCCCTTCTCCTTATCAGTGTTTTCCACATATTCCTTTCCTCTCCGATTCTACGTAGAACCTCCTCATTCCTTACCTTATCAGTCCACCTAAGTTTCAACATTCGTTTATAGCACCACATCTCAAATGCTTCGATTCTCTTATGTTCCGGTTTTCCCACAGTCCATGTTTCACTACCATACAGTGCTGTACTCCAGACGTACATCCTCAGAAATTTCTTCCCCAAATTAAGGCTGGTATTTGATATTAGTAGACTTCTCTTGGCCAGAAATGCCTTTTTTGCCATAGCGAGTCTGCTTTTGATGTCATCCTTGCTCCATCCGTCATTGGTTATTTTACTTCATTGACTTCATGACCATCAATCCTGATGTTAAGTTTCTCGCGGTTATCATTTCTACTACTTCTCATTACCTCTGTCTTTCTCCGATTTACTCTCAAACCATACTGTGTACTCATTAGACTGTTCATTCCGTGCAGCAGATCATTTAATTCATCACTTTCACTCAGGATAGCAATGTCATCAGCGAATCGTATCATTGATATCCTTTCACCTTAGCCTTGTCTTACACCCTTCTTAATACGAGCACTTCGTTCTTGATCGTCCACTCTTATTATTCCCTCTTGGTTGTTGTACATATTGTATATGACCCGTCTCTCCCTATAGCTTACCCCTACTTTTTTCAGAATCTCGAACAACTTGCACCATTTTATATTGTCGAATGCTTTTTCCAGGTCAACAGATCCTATGAAAGTGTCTTGATTTTTCTTTAGCCTTGCTTCCATTACTAGCCGTAACTTCAGAATTGCCCCTCTCGTCCCTTTACTTTTCCTAAAGCCTAACTGATCGTCATTAGCTCATTCTCAATTTTCTTTTCCATTCTTCTGTAAATTATTCTTGTAAGCAGCTTCGATGCATGAGCTGTGCTGATTGTGCGATAATTCTCGCACTTGTCAGCTCTTGCTGTCTTTGGAATTGTGTGGATGATGCTTTTCTGAAAGTCAGATGGTATATTGCCAGACTCATATATTCTACACACCAACGTGAATAGTCGTTTTGTTGCCACTTCCCCCAATGATTTTAGAAATTCTGATGGAATGTTATCTATCCCTTCTGCCTTATTTGACTGTAAGTCCTCCAAAGCTCTTTTAAATTCCGATTCTAATACTGGATCCCCTATCTCTTCTAAATCGACTCCTGTTTCTTCTTCTATCACATCAGACAAATCTTCACCCTCATAGAGGCTTTCAATGTATTCTTTCCACCTATCTGCTCTCTCCTCTGCATTTAAGAGTGGAATTCCTGTTGCACTTTTAATGTTACCACCGTTGCTTTTTTTAATGTCACCAAAGGTTGTTTTGACTTTCCTGTATGCTGAGTCTGTCCTTCCGACAATCATATCTTTTTCGATGTCTTCACATTTTTCCTGCAGCCATTTTATCTTAGCTTCCCTGCACTTCCTATTTATTTCATTCCTCAGCGACTTGTATTTCTGTATTCCTGATTTTCCCGGAACATGTTTGTACATCCTCCTTTCATCAATCAACTGAAGTATTTCTTTTGTTACCCATGGTTTCTTCGCAGCTACCTTCTTTGTCCCTATGTTTTCCTTCCCAACTTCTGTGATGGCCCTTTTCAGAGATGTCCATTCCTCTTCAACTGTATTGCCTACTGCGCTATTCCTTATTGCTGAATCTATAGCGTTAGAGAACTTCAAATGTATCTCGTCATTCCTTAGTACTTCCGTATCCCACTTCTTTGTGTATTGATTCTTCCTGACTAATGTCTTGAACTTCAGCCTACTCTCCACCACTACTATATTGTGATCTGAGTCTATATCTGCTCCTGGGTATGCCTTACAATCCAGTGTCTGATTTCAGAACCTCTCTCTGACCATGATGTAATCTAATTGAAATCTTCCCGTATTTCCCGGCCTTTTCCAAGTATAGCTCCTCCTCTTGTGATTCTTGAACAGGGTATTCGCTATTACTAGCTGAAACTTGTTACAGAACTCAATTAGTCTTTCTCCTCTTTCATTCCTCGTCCCAAGACCATATTCTCCTGTAACCTTTTCTTCTACTGCTTCCCCTACAGCTGCATTCCAGTCGCCCATAACTATTAGATTTTCGTCCCCCTTTACATACTGCATTACCCTTTCAATATCCTCATACACTTTCTCTATCTGTTCATCTTCAGCTTGCGACGTCAGCATGTATACCTGAACTATTGTTGTCGGTGTTGGTCTGCTGTCGATTCTGATTAGAACAACCCGGTCACTGAACTGTTCACAGTAACACACCCTCTGCCCTACCTTCCTATTCATAACGAATCCTACACCTGTTATACCATTTTCTGCTGCTGTTGATATTACCCGATACTCATCTGATCATAAATCCCTGTCTTCCTTCCACTTCACTTCACTGACCCCTACTATATCTAGATTGAGCCTTTGCATTTCCCTTTTCAGATTTTCTAGTTTCCCTACCACGTTCAAGCCTCTGACATTCCACGCCCCGACTCGTAGAACGTTATCCTTTCGTTGATTATTCAATCTTTTTCTCATGGTAACCTCCCCATTGGCAGTCCCCTCCTGGAGATCCGAATGGGGGACTATTCCGGAATCTTTTGCCAATTGAGAGATCATGACACTTATTCAATTACAGGCCACATGTCCTGTGGATACACGTTACGTGTCTTTAATGCAGTGGTTTCCATTGCCTTCTGCATCCTCATGTCGTTGATCATTGCTGATTCTTCCGCCTTTAGGGGCAATTCTCCCCCCCTCCCAGGACAAGAGAGTGCCCTGAACCTCTATCCGCTCCTCCGCCCTCTTTGACAAGGCCGTTGGCAGAATGAGGCAGACTTCTTATGCCGGAAGTCTTCGGCCGCCAATGCTGATTATTTATCAAAATTTAGGCACTGGTGGGGATCGAACCTGGGACCGAAGACGTTTTTGAGTATGAATCAAAGATGCTACCGCTTTTTTTTTTTTCTTTAAAAAAAATCTCATTTTGTTCGCTTCTGTTCGTTGCATCTGCTCGGGGCGGACGTCGTAAGACATCCTTTTTTATGTTCGTTTTTGGTCGATTGACTCAGTTTTTTTATTACAGAGGGCAGCTAACCCCCTGACCGAACACGCTGAGCTACCCTAGACCACGGGTACAACTGTCTAATATTAGAAAAGCTGTTAATACAAATAGTACCCAAGATTGGTGTGGTTTCTCAATCTGATTACGTGAGTTTTGTCACTCTGCTAGATGAAACAAAATAGGCCTGCCTATTGCAGCAATTTTTACACACACCAAATACACGGGACTGTTTTGACACAAATGGTTATTTTCATAACACGACAGAATATAATTCATGAAGTACCAATATCAAAAACCTATTAGGCCTACTAGAAGCAAGAAGTTTTATGTTAGGAAATAGTTTCGCAATTCATTCATATTCTCTAGCTTCTGAAGCATGAGATCGAAAAGCAGTAGTATGAAATTTTTATATAAATTTGGAATTGTCATATTCTTCCGTAATTTGTGTGAGTCCCCATTTCTCCTCCTTCCTCGTTCTAACAAACAATCTTGTCACCACTAATTCTGTAATTATTCCTGCCAGTATCAACATTTATTCTCTGGTTAACTTCACTAACCCTGCCACAATCGCCGGTTTAGTTATCCCGCATTTATTCTCCGGTTAGGTGTTATTACATGTTCGTACACTGCGTTTTCCATGCTGTTCCCAGAATAGAACTTTAGCGGCTGGTAGCCGGGGATTGTATAACTGGCCCTTAGTAGGGTAGCGGTCTGGCCAGAAATTTTCTGTCAAAATTTCATTTTCTTGGATACGCGGAGAATACAATACATAATCTTTGTTGTCTGTTATTCCTGTTAGTCGTTTATTTCCACTCTGGTAGTCTGAATCTATGGAATTCACTAGTAATTATAACAACACTGATCATTTGCGAACCCAGTCAACCACATAAACAGCGATTGTCATTCACCCTTTCGGCTTTATTCGCTCAGCTCGTGTAGACCCGTCCCTTTTTGTCTGCAGGAGTTTATTTCTAGATGCGACGGGGATTCCCGTGGCAGAGACGTCACGTACACTATGCACGCATTCAAAAATCAACTTACGATTCATTCAGAAATTAACTTAGAATTTGATCAAAAATGTTCAAAAACCAACAGGTACGCGTTCAAAATCATGAGTTATCGATAGAACCTGTAAGAGGTTTCCACCCAGCATATGCATGAAGTATGAAGAAGAGCAGATAGAAGAGGTTGACAGTCTTAAATTCCTGGGATTACAACTTGATAATAAATTCAGTTGGGAGGAGCACACCACAGAACTGCAGAATGCCTTAACAAATCTGTATTTGCAATTCGAGTGTTAGCAGACATAGGCGACATAAAAATGAAAAAGCTTGCATACTTTGCCTACTTTCATTCCATGATGTCATATGGTATGATATTTTGGGGTAACTCTTCAAGTCAAACAAAAGTTTTCAGAGTCCAAAAGCGTGTAATACGTATAATTTGTGGAGTAAATTCACGGACATCATGTAGAAACCTCTTCAAAGAACTGGGAATACAACAACTGCCTCTCAGTATATTTACTCCTTAATGAAATTTGTCCTAAATAATATATCTCTTTTTCCAGCAAACAGCTCAGTTCATACATACAATACCAGGAACAAAAATGATCTGCACAAGGACTTAAAAGCACTTACTTTAGTTCAAAAAGGGGTCCACTACTCAGGAACACTCATCTTCAATCATTTGCCAGCAAACATAAAAAATTTAGTTATAAGTAAAGATCAGTTTAAAAGGAGCCTGAAAGACTTACTAGTGGCCAACTCCTTCTACTACATTGATGAATTTTTTTAATAGAAACAAATGATGTATTGTATATATTCATACTATTAGTATTGTTATTTCAGCTTTTTTTTTTAAAAAAAAAAAAAAAAAAAAAAAAGAAGACATGTTCCACATCCACGAGGATCTCCTCAGCACGGATCTATGGAACGAAAAACTAATCTAACCTAATCTAACGTGCGCTGGATGCTAGGCGCTTTGTGAAACAAGGTCTTTTTCTTCAATAATATGAATTTGCGCCCCCCTCCCCCCCCCCTGAAATTGCTGCCCGGTGCCAGATACCTCGGTTTGCCCCTGCCCCCTAGTTCCGGACCTGTTGCCCATACTGAATCTGGCAGCTTAGGCGCACCAGTAAAATTTTTCCGGATAGCATCCGGCTGCTTGCTGCTATTGCTTATACAGCTAACTGCCACATTTCTGTAGCCAGAAGCGGGAAAAGGTACTATTCATACGCGACTCATCTGCACATGCGCATAAGCTCGCTCGCGGCCGCTCCAACGAATATAATGTAAACAGTTGTGGCATCCGCTCATCGGAGGCAATTTGTTGTTATGAAACATTGCATAGTCTTCCGGAAGCCTTTGACACATTTTGCTATCGGCAGACGCTTGTATGAGCCCTGTGTTTTGTTCTTTTATACGGTGCATTTCCTTTGCAACTTGTTTTATTTTCGTTTTTTTTTTCTCTCGTTCGTGTTTTATTGCTGCAGTATTTTTCTGCAGTATCGAGATACAGTAATATTCTTTGTTAGAGTATTGGTTCTTACCAGTCAAAGTTACCAAAATTTAACTAAAAACCAAAAAATGAAAAATTCCCAGAATTCTAAAAAATTCCCAGGTTTTTCCCGGTTTTCTCCCGGAAGAAAAAATTCCCGGGTTTCTCCCGGATCTCCTGGTTGTCCTGGATTGTATACACCCTGATAATGCATTAGCCACAATATTGTCTTTTCCTTTTACGGACCTTACTTCCAAATCAAATTGTTGCAAATACAAAGCCCACCTAGTGAACCTAGTGTGTTTCAGCCTGCGCTTCTGAAGGTAATTCAAAGCCTTACGATCTGTATACACTGTGGTCTGTCTGAACAAATAGTACTAAACTTCTGAAATCCGAAAATAATTGCCAAAGCCTCCAATTCTGAAATGTAATAGTTCTTTTCATGTGCGTTCTGCTAACAAAAGCAATAGTTTTATATTCAGCCCCCATCTCAGTAGGTACTGTTTGGAAAATATCTGCCTCCAAACCACAAAAACTTGCATCAGTACTCACACAGAAAGGCAGTGAAAAATTTGGATGTCCTACCATCTTACTATTTAGTAATTCTTTTTTCAAACTCTGAAGTGCTCCTTCACACTCCTCTGTCCAATTCCACACCACATTCTTTTTCAACAAATAACTAAGGCAAGGATGGTTAAATGACTGATCTAATACGAACTTTCGGTAGATCCTTCTTGGTCTTGGGCGATGGGAAATCCGCAATAGCAGCAAGCTGTTCTGCATCAGGCTGTATACCTACCTCGTTAGTCCTATGATCCAAAAATGAAATTTACTTCTTTACAAATTCAGATTTACTTAATTTTAGTTCCATAGCTCCTCTATACATAGCTCTCAGTACTTCATTCGGATTCTTACAGTGCTTGAACCATTCTGGACTCGCTACTCGGATATCATCTATGTAGACCATTATTTCATTGGTTAATACCTCACCTAGCACCTTGTCAATAGCTCTGATAAACACACACACAGACAAGTTCAGACCAAATGGCATCACACAGCGTTGGTAACACTTACCTTCATGTAAAAATGCTGTACATTGTCTAGCTTCTGGCCGAACTGATATTCCATTAGCCACAAGCCAAATAAAAAGAAGTCAGAAATTTACATCCATGGAACTTTTACAAAATTTCATCTGTGTTAGCTAGTCTGTCACTCTCCCCTACTACGATTTCATTTAACTTACTGGCATCCAGAACCAACCTGACACCACCATTCTTCTTCTTCTTCTTCTTCTTCTTCTGCTTCACAAGTGGTTTATTATATGTGCTGGTTGACCTTTCAGTAATCCTCCATGAGATCCTCTTTTGAATTTTTTTTTCTCACCACTTCCTTTTTTGAAAATTGAGTAATATAAGGCTTCCTAAAAAATGATTCATGATCCTTAAAATTTAATTTGCACTCAAAATCTTTTACCAAACCTGGCCTGTCTTAAAATGCCTTACAGTTGCACAGGCTAGTACCTTTTAATTCCTCCCTTTGACTATGTGTAATACCTTCAATATCCTCAACTCTCTTTATTGCTTCCAACCTCTTTTTCATCAGTAATCTGCTCAGTGGTCAGAACTCTTAATGGCAAATCTAATTCAGTTTGCACTCACTTGTCCATACCTTCCAAAAATGATTCTTTGTACCTACTTATGTTGTACTTAAAACTAAATTTACCAGTAGCAAAATCAATATGCACAAACAATTTGCACAAGAAAATAGTCCAAAATATTATATCAGTGGTGAGATTTTGAATCACCAAGAAATTGCTCTCCAAATGCTGTCCAGGCAATTTCACAATTAATAGTACCTCTCTTTTCACACTCTTTGATAGTTTACTGGTAGCACCAATAATTTTATTCCAGAAACATGCATCACTACTGACCCTCTGTGTTCTCAATAGATTCAAAAAATGACTGTGAAATGCCATTCAGATCACTACCACTGTCCAGTAAACACTTAACATGTATACCTTGTACACTTGCTGTTAGTACAGGGTGCCACACTTCCTTTTTACTTACCATGTGATCGTCTTCATACAGCAAATCCTTGTTAATCCTTTCCCTTGAAAAATTATCATCCTGCTTACCAAAATAGTTATCAGACACAGTCAAATGACAGATAGCATGGTCCTCTTGCTCATTACCACTCTCAAACCCTAACTCCTCATTAGGCCTAATGTTATCCTCCTTTATTCTTTCTTTACTTAACACATGGCCATCATTATAGATGATAAATTCAAATACCTCATCCTCATCACTACTGGATTTGTCATTGCTGTCATCATTACAACTACTGTCAGAATCAGACCCACTGTCACTTTCATTGTCCTCAAGTAGTTGGCTAATTAGTTGATCTTTGTTTTCAGTATTAGACCTCAAAGCAAAACACCTGAATTCCTTATGTCCTCTTAAAAAATTTACCATCCATTTTGACACTTTAGACGTCACGAACAACAGCAACGCACTCTGTTTCATCACTTAATTTTATTATTATAACTTCTTCCTCTCTTTTTACAGGCTGAACATTGCTGCACCCACCATCATTCAACATCTCACTAGAATTAGAATTTACACTTGACTTACTACAATCATTTACATTACCCTTACCTGTGATTACAGCACATTTATGTACACGTGGCTCTTCTTCACTAACTGCTCTAGTGTGAGTCAAAACTGGAGCATAATCTAGTTTAAATGGTTAGATCCAGAATTAAAATAATCTCCTCCATTTCTGTTACTTGAATTTCTCCTACCATTTCCGTGCCCATTCTGGCTATCCTCCACACAACCATTCATTGAATTTCTTCTATAACTGGCCATTGTTCATCCTATTTACCTGAAATTCTCTCCCTGATTGATTATTGTCATCAAAATTCCTTCTATGATCTTCCACTGAGGACTTCACCCTCTCCACTTTATCAACATAGTTCAAAAAATCACTAATATTACCCCTAGGGACAGGTACAAGCAATTCTCTAACTTTCTGAGGCAACTTGGCTTCTAAACCCATAATTATTGATCCCTACCTAACTCTTTGTCCAAATATTTCATTTTGCTTATCCAAAGCTGACAGAAACCTTTCACTGTTCCCTTCCTAGAGTCAAATCTTTCTCCTCCCCAAAATTCACTCAAAATTCTCTGCTGCTTCTCTT
This sequence comes from Schistocerca piceifrons, assembly GCF_021461385.2. Taxonomy (NCBI): domain Eukaryota; kingdom Metazoa; phylum Arthropoda; class Insecta; order Orthoptera; family Acrididae; genus Schistocerca; species Schistocerca piceifrons. Next base: position 169,818,512 of record NC_060145.1, read on the forward strand.
TGGACCAATATTCATCTACAAATGCTTTCTTAAAGCTATGCCATAAAGTACAACTATCAGCTACCTGTACTGCCCATCCATAAGCATTCCCTTTCAAAAAACCTCTCACAAAAGACATGTTCTCTTTGTCTTTCCATGTTTCAGGCAAATCATTAAATTCCTTAATGAAATCTAGTGGATGCATTTCCCCACATGGTTCAAAATTATTAAATTTCTTACAACTAACAAATGAAGGACTGTTTGGGACACTGCATACTCTATGCTTTAGATTTTGTATCTCTTCCATCTTTTTCTCCATTTCAGTCAATTTTGAATCTACATTTTTATTTACTTTTACCAGTTTTTCCTCTATCACTACTGTACATTTGGTTTCTACCTCCACTTCTAAATCATTTTTAATCTGATCAATTTGGTTCTCAAGTTTAACCCTATTTTCAGCACAAAATTTCGTGGCTGCTTTGACTTCATCTTTACACTGTTTCTTGGAAGCCTCCACCCTCCTACTATAGTCATCACAAAGCTTCTTTCTCTCTTCTACACACTTACTATCCATTTATCTTAATTTCTCATTATTATTATGCACTACTTTCTTTATCTTTTCATCACAATCTTTAACTACCGCCTCAACCTTCTTATTTAATTCTGAAAGATTACAAGTTACCACCTTAATTTCCTTTTTAATTTCTTTCTTCACTTCATCCTTTAAGCTAGTCCTGTCAGTTTTAATGCTGTCAGTTTTATTTTCCTCCCTACTAATGTCTTCTTTCATACTCATACTCTAACTACTCTTAATTTGCCTTAACATCACTTCCAATTTTCTGCCTGCCTCAGTATTTTGCCCTTGCTGACTTTACTACTAGATTCCTCCACCTTAGCCTTAACGATTTCACCTACTTCAGTACTGTTTTCGTCCATTTCGCTCAAATCACTACACAATGTAGATAACACTTTTATCATTTCATTGGCAACAGGACTTTTGTCCCCATCATTCAAAGTTACATTCTTATCTGATTTATAACTACTATTATCTACAGAACCAGTCCCCATTAAGTCTTTCTGTTTATTTAAAAACTTGACTTCTACAGCTTTGTTATCAATCACATCACTCCCCTGTTGTCCATTCTCCCCCATCACATTGTCTTGTTCCTTAAGGCCACTCATTATGTACCACTTAATATAGAACTGCTTTTGCTATGAATTACCTTATTTTTATTCACTCGTCTCCTGCTTCTGCTGTTGTTATCTTGATTCATCATCTGCACAGCTGTTGCAAGTTGTCATTTTCTGAGTGAGGTATGTTGTTTATCCCGGTTGGCTGTGTCCACCTGCGTGCTGATTGGCTGCTCCCATACTCAGTGGCTGCTTCCATAGAACCCTTTTGCTGAATGGCTGCTGTCATACTGTGGCCACGAAACCCTTGCGCTTGTTGGCTGTTGCAACCTCCCTGTTTAATGGCAGATACATCAATTCTGTTATTTCAAAGTAATTGTATTTCACACTCCAATAATATTTTCTGTTCACTGTCCATAACAAAATCCCGATGACACGTGTATCACACACTCACTTTGTTAAAATCACTGTACTGTGAACTGTTCTTGAGTTCACTGTTCAAAGTTTGCGAGTCCTTGTTTACTGTGTCCAAGTAAAATAGTCCTCATCTGAAAGGGCACCATATGTGACATTCACCTGCTTTATTTCTTCGTTGATAAGTCCTCAGTGCTGATGTACTCCATTGTTGTAATGGCTGAAAAATGGTGGGTGGAAGTTCAACACCTGACTACTGCAAATGATGTCTTTACTTTCACTGTTCACAAAACCCCCTCCCCCCCCCCCCCCCCCCCCTCTACCCACCAATATTACACAGTTATATGGCCAGTTAACTATTGGTTATCTTTTGATAAGCCTCATTAATAGTTTGCAGGCAAACATCAGCATACTGTTACAATAGTTTGCTGTTGAGCAATCTATGAGCAGTAAATACCTAAACATATAGTTCATAGTTCTAGAAGAATAATAAGGTACGTGTGACACTATTTCTCAAATACATTGAACTGACACTGTCATTATTTTAACACGTGGCCTATTGGTGTTACACTAATTCCACTGCATTATTTTACTCTAACTTATACAGACTTCCTGTTGAAAAATTGGCCATGGACTGACTGTCTTGGGACCAAAAATCAGCCTTTATGTATCCTCACAATAATAGGCACTGGAACTACACATTGTTCAGTGTTTAATTTACAGAAATTACAATTAAATCATAATTCATTCAGTTAACTGAATCTAGAGAAAATTCTTTCTTTTCAACAGTTTCTTCTAGTACAAGGGTTAGGCCAAATTATTTGTTTAAATAATGAAATTAACAGATAATTAAGCAAACAATGCTTTTGACCAATCTGGTAATTACTTTGGAAAGCATTTAAGCCACAAAACAATTACTGATTTCAATCTATAACAAAAGATATTAACTAGGAATAGTCAAAATAAAGTAGCAAACTGTTTAAAAATGCAAAACTGAACACAAAATCAGGTCTGGTGCTATATTTCTTAAGGCTGAGGGCCAATCTTTCTCTTTTATGGAGATGCAGATTATACTCATGCATGTTACTGGTAATGAGGTTAAAATGAAAATAAAATGAATTTAAGGAGGCAGATGGCAAAACAAGAAAGGAAGAAAAGGGATCCCAGCTTGCTTTGTCACAAAGCCCAAACAGCAACATAATTCTCATATTTCACAGGGCTGGGGAAACTCAGAAATAGCTTCCACTCTGTCTTGAGGTTGTAGGATTTATTGTGCATTGATAAGGTACCATAAAAATTTTTCTTCCATCACTTCAAAGATGTGTTTTTGTGGATTAATCACTAAACCATGTTCTTGTAGTCTAGTGAATAGTTGCCGTAGGTGTATTAGATGCTCTGTCTATTTATTTCACCCATGAAGCACTGGAAAGTCTGGGCAGCACTGTACAGTCTGAATGGAATTCAAACAAATTTGTAGAATCAGTGTTTAATGGGACATCCTCCTCTATCATTACCAATTTTTTTTAATAGAAATAAACGATGCCATTTATACTATAGACTTTTGTATAGGTGAACATTCTCAGCTGTCTAACTGAATGAACTTCATATGATTTTACATATATTGAGTTATGTTTGAGGCTAAAATATATAAAAAGAAATTAATTTGTTACACTCTGTATGTATGGTCAAAAGCGCTCTTCTTTTAAAAATAATTGAAACTATGAAATTTCGGGTATACTCAAAATTCATATTATTAATTGCACAATCTGATGCTAATCATAAAATTTATTTCTGGATTCATTTACAAAATAATGGCATGTTTTAGTGAAGATCCTTCTTTTGTTAAGAAAGTTTGTAACCTCTTTTGCTTTGTAAACTCTTTGGAATATTGTGAATGCTGCAGAACGCTAGTAGTAGTGGAGACACACATATTTTGCTAATCTTGTAAACAACAATGTGAATTAGTGTTCTGAAAAGGAGATTGTAAAGTCGGCGTGATTTAGCAGAATGGGATAAAATAAAAACATATTCATAGCAACAGGCAAATCTTCATCAGTTATCAGGAGCCCACTAAGTCAAAAATTCAGCCACAAGAATGTACTTTTAGACACAAGACTTGGAGCCAACAACAACAAGAAGAGAAAATGAAGATAAGTAAAAAAAATTCTCTTTTGTATGTCTTACCCCTTTTGAAACTAATGAAGACACCGAAAGAAAATTAATGGTGATGTGAGTAAGGGTAAGATTACAAACAGTTTGGTATATTTTCTGGTGCAGTTGGTAAATGACAAAAAGTACAGACAAGATCAGTTGCGGAGAAAACAATGAATCTGCTTAGCAAAGTCGTCCATAACTGGAATGTGATATTGATCAGGTATTGTTCTGATGTTATGCTGATGATAGTTGCCAAACGGTTGCCACCCTTTACTCTTCTTATGAACAATATAGAGTGAAAAGGCTCGTTACTATTTGAAAGTCAACAGATCTCTTGTGCTAATATGAAAGACTGGATGCAGACAACAATGCCGTGCATGAAATGGGCATGGTGATGATGTGATGCACCATTGAGTGTCTTGCCAGTGCTAGAGTAGGCATTGGATACAGACAGACACACATACACAGCACAAAAAATATATATATATATATATATATATATATATATATATATATATATATTTGTGCTGTGTATGTGTGTCTGTCTGTACCCAATGCATATATATATCACACCAAAACACACACACACATACACAGGACATAAACAAAAATAAATAATTAAATACAATAAAATAAAATAAAATAATATGACACCAAAAACACACACACACACACACACACACACACACACAAGCGCACACACAAATGCATACACGAATAGACCACTGATACTTCAATAGTTACACTCATAAGTTTGGCAGTAATATTCGATCTTTGGCAAAAACATTTGACAGTCGGCAACAGAAACCAAAACATTGCATTAAAAAAGCGTTCAGTGCATAGTGCTGTGGAATGCAGAAAAAACAGCAAATTGGCGCTCATAGGAAGAAGAACAAGACCAAAAATGCAACAGGAGTGTAATATGTAAGAAACTGTCTACGCAACCTGTAAGTACAGTTCAAAACATTACTACTTAATAGGAAATACCAACCACCAGAACTGTTTATAACCGATAGGCACAGTGACAAAAAAATGTAAATAAAATAGCTAACATATGTACATATTACAGGCCACTGATGATGCCTTGCAGAAAATAAAGGCGAAACGCGTATGGCACTAAAATTGTGTTTTATTCAGTTGCTGTCAGACGGTCCATAAGTGAAAATCATCAACATACCGTAGTATTACGCGCAACTGAGGAGGACAGGACCCAAAAATTGAAGATTGGATAGGTGATTTGATGGAACTGATGAAGCTGATCACAGTATGGCGAATCACCTGCAATCACTCTGAGCCAGCATGAATGGCATGGCATAGGCGTACATGACTAGACAACTGTGTTGTAGTGCCAAACAAGGTTCGCAAGACCTGGGAGAAGCCTCCAACAATTGGGCACATCACTTCAGCAACAGTGTATATCCACAAAAATTCAAGTTGTAGATTGAAGTTAAGATGTAAGTTTCTGTAACCATAAATCTGTCTGCAATTGGCATGGTATTGTGCCTTGGGAGATGAGAAGAAGGGTAAACTGACAGACCAGTACTTGTATCAGTGAGATATTATAGCTTGGTAATGCTCTGCTATAAACAGTCAACAGCTGTCCAGTTTGAAATCAATAGCCATTGTTACGGATTCCCAGTGGCGTTTCCCTTGTCACAGGGTGGTCAACACTGCCAAGCTGCAATGCCACTTTTTTGTGGTACTGGCAGATATTTTCCTTGTGGGTGAAGACAAGTTTCTGCTGGGATAATGTCACCATCACTACACAGTGCGGAGTTTGGGCTGCCACTTGCTTAGATAGCTCATTTATTAGATCTTGCAGTACTTCCAGAGAAATCTCTTTTCTGGTGGAATGGATGTCATGCCTGCCAAAGGATATGTCTCAACTATTGAGTCTGCAGTTCAAGTGAGTATGTTGAGCTCACCATTGCAAACTATGAGTATTTTCTGTACATCCACACTTAATTGCAAAAGCTACCGTATATATTCTGGAGAATATTGTTGTTATGCACTGCCTGTGAGGTTGCAAAGATGACAAAATAGTTGAGATAGTGTGCAGTAACTGAGTTTTTCAATGTAGAGTAACTTTTCAGGACACTTAGCTTCCTAGTGTGGCAAGAGTATTACAAGCATGTGCTTGATAGAGGTGTATTTGGTTAGTCTTACACTTCCTTAGTCATTTGCACATTAAATATGGCCATCACATTCCTATATTTAGTTTTTTTTGAGGTGATGTGGCCAAGACAAATTGACGGTTGACATGAAAACTTGTATATGATGCATTTTATCATTCCAGTGCATGATACGTAATCTAGCAGTCAACAAATACAATTTCTTTGTTCAACACAACATATGCAGTTAATTACAGCACAAAATTGTAAGACTGCAAGGAGAATCTATATATGTCATTTATTTATAGTTCAGAGGCTACATAAAGTATCAGGGTTTACATTCCACGCATAAAATGTGGCGGATGACTCACTGTCCACAGACAATAGCAGAATCTGAGTAGTATCAGCAGAAAAGTGGGTTTTCACTGATTCAGTGATTTAGAAATAATACCATAATTATCAATACAAGTAGATTACAACTAGTAATTTTTGTTTGTTAGAATACTTTTCAGAAGTAGTGGTCACTATTTCCATCTGTCATACATGTAACATGACTTGTGCCACATACCTGAAGGCTCTTCTTCAGTGGCCGAATTTTGGAAGATGTTGAGAGAATGGATGAATGAAGTAATTGTTTCTAGCTCAAACAGTCCACAGGTGCACTGTCGGTCCATAGTGTCCAACGGGCACAATATTTCAGTGATCAGACATGTCACCATTGTCAGGTGTCCTGACGAACTGGGCTCCTGAGGGTGGGCGGCCATCTTAAATCCCCTCCACTTGCAAGGCATTCTCTCCGCAGTCCACGCCCGCACGTCGGTGGTTGCTGAGATGCTGGCATCTGCGTCTGTGGTTGCATCAGTGTAATTGCCTTGTCTGCCCTAGTCACCCGTTTGTTTCCTTTGCTGAGCATCTTTTTAATTAGACTCAATGCTGGTTCCCACGCCCTGCTGAGGTTGTAGCCACAATCTCGGTTGATGAGTCCTTCCCTGGTACAAATTTTGATAGCCTCTCTAATGATGCTGTTCCAGTATTTAGATGTCTGTGCCAAGATCCTGGTATGTTGGTAGTCCATTTCATGATTTTCAGACAAACAGTGCTCTGCAACCGCCAGCTTGTTGGGGTACCCACTTCAAGTGTGCCTCTGATGTTCTCGGCAATGATCTTTGATAGTGCACACTGTCTGTCCAATATAAGTCTCCCACATTGACATGGAATGTGGTATATGCCAGCATTCCACAAACTGAGATTGTCTTTGACACTTCCCAATAATGCTCGTGTTTTATTTGGTGGGCAAAAGACAGTTCCTACTCGGTGTTTCCTCAATATTTGTCCTATTTTCCCCGATAGTGTGCCAGTACATGGTATATAAGCAGTAGCTATGCCTTTCTCCGTGACTTCTTCCATCTCCACATGCTATACTGTAGAGGTGGGGCAGAGAGCGCTTCTGATCTGCCATTCCAAGTACCTGTTTATCTGGAATGCAGTTTTGAGGTGTTCCAGCTCTTGGGGCAGACTCTCTGCATCAGAGATGGTGCAGGCCCTGTGCACCAGTGTTTTTAGTACCCCATTCCTCTGTGCAGGGTGGTGGCAGCTATCCACATGCAAATACAGGCCAGTGTGCATGTTCTTCCTGTATACCTCATGACCCAGGGTGCCATCCACTCTTCTTTTGACCATGATGTCCAGGAATGGTAATCTTCCTTCTGCTTCGGTCTCCATAGTGAATTTGTTGTCCGGATGTGTGGAGTACAGGTGTGTAAGGAAGTCTAGGATCTTGTCCCTTCCATGGGGCCAGATCATGAATGTGTCATCCACATAACGTAGAAAACAAGTAGGTTTCCATTTGGATGACGAAAAGCTTCCTCCTTATAGTACTCTATATAGAAATTTGTAACCACCGGTGAGAATAGGTTCCCCATTGTGGCTCCTTCTGTTTGTTCATAGTATTCTCCATTAAAGAGAAAATACATGGAGGTCAGAACGTGCTTGAAGAGGTCAGTCATCTTCTCATCAAATTTCTGTGCAATAAGCTCAACTGACTCTTGAAGAGGCACCCTGGTGAATAATGAAACAACATCAAAACTCACCATGATATCAGAGTCTTTCAGCTTGAAGTTGTCGAGACATTTTATGAAATTCACAGAATTACGAATGTGATGAGGGCATTTACCCACATAAAGGCTTAGTAATTCTGCCAGGTATTTGGCCAGCAAATATGTAGGTGCCCTAATGTTGCTGACAATTGGGTGTAAAGGCACCCCTTCTTTGCGGACTTTAGGGAGTCCATAAAGTCTTGGCGATACAGGTCCTTGAGGTGTCAGTTTCTGAGACAGAGCCTTGAGATTGTTGTCTTACTGGCTGACAAAGGCAATGCTACGGTTGCTCTTTCCCATAAGGACTACACTGAGAAGATGCAGAGCCTGCTAAATGATGAATCTTACAGGAAGATCAACAATGACCCCACAAAGAAGGTTTAAAACAAGACTAGAGCTCTTCTCAAGGATGCAGATTTAGCAGAGGGTGTCGCCAGAATGGCAGATCATATGCGTTCTCCGCCCCACCTCTACAGTACAGCATGTTGAGACGGGAGAAGTCATGGAGAAAGAAATAGCTATTGCCTATATACCATATATTGGCACACTATCGAGGAAAATAGGACGAATATTGAGGTAACACTGAGTAGGAACTGTCTTTTGCCCACCAAATAAAACACGAGCATTATTGGGAAGTGTCAAAGATGATCTCGGTTTGCGGAAGGCCGACATATACCAGATTCTGTGTCAATGTGGGAAGGCTTATATTGGACAGACAGTGCACACTATCGAAGATCATTGCTGAGAACATCAGAGGCACAAATGAATTGGGTACCCCAAGAAGTCGGTGGTCGCAGAGCACTGTTTGTCCGAAAATTATGAAATGGACTACCAACATACCAGGGTCTTGGCACAGACATCTAAATACTGGGACAGCATCATTAGAGAGGATATCAAAATTCATACCAGGGATGGACTCATCAACCGAGGTTGCGGCTAAAACCTCAGCAGGGCATGGGAATCAGTATTGAGTCCAATTAAAAAGACACTCAGCAAAGGAAATAAACGGGTGACCAGGGTGGACGAAGCAATTACACCGATGCCACCACAGACGCTGACGCCAGCATCTCAGCAACCACTGACGCGTGGGTGCGGACTGCAGAGAGAACACCTTGCGAGGGGAGGGGATTTAAGAAGGCCACCCTCCCTCAGAAGGCCAGTTCGTCAGGACACCTGACGATGGTGACATGTCTGATGGCTGAAATATTGTGCTTGTTGGACACTGTGGACCGGCAGTACACCCATGGACTGTTCAAGTATGAAGTACCAGAACAATTCCATGAAACATTACCACATTACACATTTCATTGCTCTACTAACAATGACACTGAAGGCAAACATTCGGCAAATAAAATGAAATATTGTGAGAGTTAACTGTATGTGAAACTGTTAATTTATAAGTACAGCAAATAATAAATGAGACTTATTAACTTATCTTCATTGCATTCACTGAACTTGCTAAAGCTTAGATACAAGCAATAAATTTTTAGCTATAGTGGCCTTGTACCGTCTATATGTTTAGGCCTTAATGATTAGAGTCATTGGGGTAGGACTACATGTATAAGGCAGTTCAAGTTATGCTCTCTCTTAAACATATTCTTATTGCACTGTGAGATTAAAGTTTCTATATAACATTGATGGGAGAAAATTCAACAGTGGTGTGGCAGAAGGCAATTATGGGAAGAGTAAGAGGGAGAGGGAAAATCCAAGAATGGAAAGTTGTGTTTCACTCAGTGAACAACCCCTTAAAAATACTGAAACAACATTACAAATTGTAACATCTGCACCTACATGCAACTCGGCAGTTCACACAAACGTGCCAGTGAACCAACTCCAGACTATCTCTCTCTGCCACTCCATTCTCCAACGGTGTCTGGGAAAAATAGGCTTTCCGTGCAAACTCTGATTTCTCTTATTTTGTTACAACGATCATTTCTACTTTTCCAAGTTTACATCAACACATACCATATCCACAACACTCTCTCCCCTCCCCTCCCCTCCCCTCCCCTCCCCTCCCCTCCCCTCTTTTGCAATAATACAAAACGAGCTGTCCTTTGTAGTTCTTCATTGTCCTCCATCAGTTCTATCTGTGCCTTACGAACAACTTTATCTGTGAGATCCTTCCAGCTTAAGTTGTTCTAACAGTATTTTCTTGGTGTTTAGCTGAATTGACAGCCTTTAGATTTGTATGATTTTTTGTGTAGCTCAAATTTAATTGCTTCTCTTTCATACTCACATTTTCTTGTTATTTAGAGTAAATTGTTGTTTTTCTCACTATACAAATATCTTGTCTAAATTATTTTGCAATTGGTGTTGATCTTCTGCTGACTTTGCTAGGCGGTAAATGACAGTGTCATCTGCAAATGATAGAATCTGCTTAGATTATCTTCTAAATCATTTAGACACAAATAGATTACAAACAGCAGAGAGCCTTAACACTTTCTTGGGGAAAGCCAGTTTCACTTTTGTTTTACATGATGACTTCCCATTAGTTACTAAGAAGTGTGAACTTTCTGAGAGGAAATCACAAGTCAAATTGCACAACTGAGGCAATACTCCAAAGGCACACAGTGTGAGTAGAAGCCACTTGTGAGGAACAGTGTCAAAAGGCCTATGGACATAAAGAAATATGGCATCTATTTGATATCCTCTGTTGGTAGCACTAATTACTTCATGTGAATAAGGAGCTAGTTGTGTTTCATGGGCACAATAGTTTTCTAAACCCCTGCTAACTGCAAGTTAGTAGACCATTTTCTTCGAGGTAATACATAATGTTCAATCTAGCCTACATTCCAAAATTTTACTGCAAATCAATGTAAGTAATATGGGTCTATAACTCAGCAGAATACTTCCTTTTCCTTTCTTGAGTATTGGTATAATCTGTGCAATTTTCCAATCTTTGGATACAGATTTTATGTCAAGTGAGAAGTTGTACACGATTGCTTACTATGGAGATATTATATCAGCATACTCTGAAAGGCATCTAATTGGCACACAATAACGGCCAGAAGACTTGGCTTTATTAAGTAATCTAAGCTTCTTTGCTACATTAGGGACTTCTGCTTCTAAGTTATTCTTGTTGGCAGCTGTTCTTTATTTAAATTCTGGAATATTTACTTCTCCTTCTTTCATGAAGGAGTGAACCATGTTTAATAATTCCACTTTAGTGGAACTGTCACCAACAACATTACTGTTGCCACCAAAAAGTGAATGTATTGATTGTATCTTGTGACTGGTGTACTTTTCATATGACTAGAATGTCTTTGAATTTTCTGTCAGATTTTCAGAGACTTTTGTTGTGGAAACTATTAAAAACATCTTGTATTGAAGGCCACAGTGTGTTTCAGGCTTCAGCAAAACACTGACAATTTGGATATGTTGTGTTCTTTAAAATTTGGTATGCTTTATTCCTTGCTTTTACAACAGTGTTCTGACCTGTTTTGTGTACTGTAGGGGATCATTTCCATCTCTTATATGGTATAAATCTATCAGTTGTTATCAATACTATTTCCTTGAATTTAAGCCACATCTGGCATATGCCTACATAATTAGTTTGGTAGGACTGGAGGCTGTCTCTTAGGAAGGTGTCAAGAAAATTTTTATCTGCTTTTTAAAGTAGATACATATTGCATTTATTTTTGGTGGGTTTGGGTGTTGTTATGTTCAGTCTTGCTACCATTGGTTTGTGGTAACTAATACCTGTATCCATTGGGATGCTCTTATTTGCTCAGGTAAAATGCTTAACTCTACTATGAACAAGTAGCAAGCATGCAAGGTCCTCATGAAAAATACTTTAAGAATAAAGCCATACTAATCTGAATCATTAGTAAACAAGAAATAGTTTAAGTGCTAGAAATATGATTTAGCTGTCAGAATAGTTGGATACAACAGCATTTCTCTCTCGCATAAATAAATAATTTTGGGAAGTATAAGAAATTTCATCTTCTGCATATCGGATGCAAAGCAAATCATGAAATTGTCACTAGGATGGCATAAAATGAAACTTATTGAGCTATTAGGAGAACATTGCACAATAATAGATATTACATAATCCTGTCTAAGGTTTTTAATGATACGACCATAAGCAATTTTGAGCTTATAATATGGCTTTCAGTGGAACTTGATTGAAACTGGAAATAAGGTATCATCCAGCCATTATAAGTTTTGTGACGGGAGCTGCTACTTTTCAGTCAAGTAGTTCCTCAATTGGCCTCTCAAAGGCTGAGTGGGCTCCACTTTCCAACATCACTTGGGAAACCTGGACAGTCATCCATCCAAGGGCTAGCCAAGCCCAGCAGCACTTAACTTCAGTGATCTGATGGGAACCGGTGTTAGCAGTGGTACAATGGTCCCTGTAAACAGACTCATTGTAACATCTTGTTTGGTCCACAACACTTACAAACTTCTTTCTCTCATTACAATCAGACAAAGGCTTATTTGCTGTCTTTTAGTGTTTCATGGTGAGGATACTCTTTTTACTTCAAACCACATATTTTTCTCCACTCTTGCCTCAATGGCTGCCTCATGACAAATATATCTCTTTATTAAAGGTCACTGTAGGTAACATTACTTAAGTTTCTTTAGCTCTCATTACTTTAGCCTGAAGGTGATTTATTTTCATGAAACTGACATATTACTACAGCAAAATTGGTTTTAGTTATACATTACATTAAACAAGAAGCTTTAAATTTTGCCTCAACATTTACATAAATGAAACTGGGTTCATTAGAACTCAACAATTTTCATCTACTGCTGCTACAATCCTTAATGCATCCTAAATTTTACAAGCCATACAGCTGGAGATAATTATATAATTATTTACACAAATATCATCATTGCTAAATTCAAATGCAGGTAAGTCATTTTGTAGACATAGTAGTGGAATAACATTGGTATCCATACTCTGACATGCTAATAATATACAGTAATTAACAAAATTTTAATTCTCAAAATAACACTTCTTCAGGTACTCTAGAATTGAAAACAGTAGATGATTACCTTTTCCTTGCAATCTATCAATAGGATAGTTATGGAAAGAAGTGATTCGAGAAAAGAATAACAAAATCATCCAACTGGGAAAGACACTATTTACCAGATAGTGTGTTCAGTGAACTCTTACCTATTCACGAATCCACAGTTTTTTCTGACCCCCTGCTTCTCCATCTAGTTTTGCAACACTGGCTGGAACTCCACATTTACTTTTCAAACATTTGCTAGCCCAATGTAATGCACAACAAAATCTTTGAACGTTCTGCAATCAATAAACAGAAATTCACTAAATACTACATTTACAGTGGAAATTGCTGCTTGTGGATCTACAAAGAAAACTTGTTTTCACATACCAATTTATAGCCAATTAAAAAAATTATATATGCTTTCAGTCTGGCACATTTACCAACAGTCTTGTTTACACTGTCAGATTCCACTTATCCATCCTTTCTTTTCCTATCTTGTGCACATGTCATCATTCCATAACCTGCATTAACATTTACTAACTGGTTTTCATTCACACTGTCATCTCTTTTATCTAGGATATCATTCATTAAATGTATACATTCTAGTTCAACATTATCAAACATACTACTACTTGCACTAATGGTTTTTTGATCTACCCCCAGAATTTCAATATCACCAGTATCTCTTTGCTTTGTGCCAGAGATCAGTTCATTATCTTTATTCAGAACAGACTTAATCTACTTCTGTTACTTTAGTCTGACATGAATTAACAAAATTTACTTCTATCTCCTTATTACAATGATTTTCATTTTTGTTTTCTAATTTAGATTCCAAATTTTCCTCTACATTTTGGGTTTTGGTTTATATAGAAACTTGCATTGATCCTAATACATTGCTTGCTTTGCAGTGAAATGACACTCTCTCTTGAACCACTTCAGTTTTTATGTCAGAAATAGTATTTACAGTTAATAAAATATTCTGGATTGTTATGCCATGGTTTAATGGTTTTCACACTAAAATACAGAATTTTGTTCCCATCTGCAGAGGACATTTTGATGGGGGATCATATCATCTTTGAGTGTCCAATTCACACTCTGCTAGCTACGGACTGCAGCAAAATTCTGTTTACACATCCTCCCGTGCAGTGACATGATGCTACATACTTTGAATAGTTGAGCGCACTTGGCCATTGTCAGTTGCTTTTGTCCACTGTTGCTATCCACTACAGTGGAGGACTGGCACACATCTTCGATACTGGGATCCAGATGTCATTCAATTTCATGCCACCCTCCTTTCTATTGAAATTCCTGGGGTGTTTCATAATCTCGGGGTCTCTCTGTATGTATAGCTTTTGATAGTACCTGTTTGTGGTTTCCAATACATGAGTCCTATCAAAATGAATGTGGTGGTCTCCTGACTGCAATGCGAGTTCCACAACAGCTGATCTGTCAGTCTCCCCCCTTATGCAGTTGCCCTTGTGCTCTTCTACATGTTTTTGATCATTATTTTTTTGTACCCACATTCACCTCCCAACAACTACAAAGAATCTTATAAATTCCTGCATTTTCCTGTTGTTTGTTGGCATCCTTGGCAATTTTTTTCTGTGTGGTCAGTACTATCCTTAATGAAAAGCAGGAAAACTTTTGATTTCACAGGTGCTTGTACATTGCTATGATCTCTGTGGTGCAGTCTTGACACTGTTTTTTCCCTCAGCAGATGAATAACCATTATTGAGCAATGGATTGGTGACATGTTGTAATTTAAGCAGCTCTGGTTCACAGGTGCTCCTTGCTCTGTCTATTAAGATTTTTGTGATGCCTCGCTTTTGTTGTGGGTGGAGGTTCAAAGCCCATTGTAGGTAACGGTCCAAGTGTGTGGGTTTCCAGTATACTGTGTGGCCTGAACTACCGTATTCTTTCTTGAAAACTAGTTAGTTTTGATGTGATGTGATATTGCATTTTACTATGGTTCCACTCAGTGAATTGTTGGAACAGCTTAATTGAATTTTTTTCTCCTGATATTACATAACTATTTCAATATTGCCTCATGGCCAATGAGTTCTATGAACAGATGGGTGGTGTGATTATTGGGAGCCCCTTAAGCATTGTTTCTACATGGAAATATTTGAGGAGTAGACACTGGAAACTGGCAAAACAAAACAAAAACAAAATTACACCAAATATTTGATTCTGCTACATAGGTGATATATTTGTTTTTTGAAGGCTTGGCAGAGAGGAAGTAGGTCATTTTCACAAACATCTCAACAGGATTATTCCACAGATTCAGTTTACCATGGAAGAGGAGGATTTTCTTGATGTGCTAGTTTTCAGGAAAGAAGATGGTAGCTTGGCTACACAGCTTAATGAAAACCCACACACACAGATCATTACCTAGACCGAGATCTGAACCACAACAAATAACAAGAGCAAGACCTGTAAAAACATTGGCAGGTACAACAAGGAATATCTGTAAACCAAAGTTGTTTGATCCAGAATGTAAACATATCACCAGTACATTGCTCAGAAATGGTTATTCATTCACTGAGGTAAAAAGTGGATGAAGACCACCACACAAAAATCTTAGCCATGCACTTGTGCCTGTGAAATTGAAAATTTTCTTGCCTTTCATTAAGGATGTTACTGACCACACAGGAAAAATCTAGAGAGAGCTGAACATTCCAATAATCTGTAAACCCCACCCCAGAACATAAATGATCACCTAAAATTTGCCAAGGGTGCTAGCAAACCACTGGAAAATGTTGGAGTTTATAGGATACTGTCTAGTTGTTGGGAGGTGAATGCATGTGCAACAAAAAAAATTATCAAGAAACATGTAGGAGAACACAAGGGCATCTGTAGAAGGGGGGAGACTGACGGATCAGCTGTTGCGGAACATGCTTTGCAGCCGGTAGACCACCACATTCATCTTGGTAGGACTCAAGTACTGCCAGCCACAAGCAGGTACCATCAAAAACTGTAAAGAGAGGCCACACAGATTGTTAAATACCCCAGGAATTTCAATAGGAAGGTGGAGGGCATGAAATTGAATGAGATCTGGATCCTAGTGCTGAAGAAAATGTATACTGGTCTTCGACAATGGGATGATAGCAACAGCGGATGATGGCAACTGACAACAGCCAGTTGCATTTGGGTGTTCAAAGCATGTGACATGATGCCACTGTGTGGGAGCATGCATAAACAGAATTTTGCTGCAGTCAGTAGTGAGCCAAGATGTAAAATGGACACTCAAACAAGATATGGTTCTCCTTGAAAATGTCCTCTGCAGATGGGGATGAAATGTTAGGGTCCAATGTGAAATCCATTCAACTGCAGCATAACAGCTTGAAGTATTTTAGTCATTATTATCTTTCTGGCCATGAAGGTTTACATTTGACAATATTATTGCTAATATCTGATTCTTACACGCCAAAACTTATTTTGATACTACTATTAATCTCACTACATAATTGTCAATGTCACTTTTTGAAATTGTCTTAAATAGTTTTTCCATTAAATCCACTATCAGTCCCCACTAACTCTCAATAGTCCATTATTGCTGAAGTAAACCCATCCAATATGATTCATACTCCCCATTGCTCAATGAACTGTTTTGCACTTTCTTGTCATCCATCTTATCAATGTCTAATGAACTCTTAATGACAAATACATTTACCCTTAGTTTCTTTTGTACTACTTGCCACCATCATCTCACCAATTGTTGTCTGATCACCAGCCCTTGCAATTCATTAGTGTTTCTTCATCAAACTGGTTCATTTAAGTCTGAACTAACATTCAGTTCCTCATTGGTTGATGCTTAACAAGTATGGTACTGCATTCTTGATATCCTATTGGCAGGAAACACCTTAAAATGCGTCTATTTCCTAATTTTTCCATTTATTGTGTTCCAAATATGCATTTTTACTCACATCTTTCTATGTCATCTGTAGAATGTCCAGTTAACTTTGTCTTTGCTATTAATACTCTGTGAACTGTTATCACAATTATTTCCAGTTTTCTTATGTCTTTTGTAACTACTGTGCCACATGACATTTGATTTATAAACTGTCCACTTTCTCAAATAAGAACAGTTTCTGCTCCTTATCACCTTCAACTGAGTTTCTAGTTTGGTATTTGATTGGCACTGACCCTAAATAGTTCTCAGCAATGTCATTTTAAATAATCTCAGTATTGTGAGTTCTTTTACTGTGCTGTCTTTGCAGTCATCTCCAAAACCATGGGACACCAAATGTAAATCTACTAACTTGTGATCATTGACATGCACTCATTGTCTCATCAGTGAAAATTCATCATATTGCTGTAAACTCGTTTTATGATAGATTCTCAAATAATGGATGCAACACAGCATTTAAATTACTTTCACTGTTTTGCACATTTATTAACATGTGAATCTACATGATGGACATTCTCAGTTTTCAAATAAAATTACAACCGCAGGTAGTTCCCGACAGTAACTGCTGAAACTGTCCGACAGTGGTTCAGTGACTAGCGTGCACTTTCATGTATGATTTCTCACAGTTGAACAATGGAAACTCCAGGTAGGAATATAAATAATTTAAGATAAGATAGATTGCTACTTACCATAAAGATAACACACTAAGTTGCAGATGGGCACAATAAAAGACGCTTATACATACTTATTCTGGCACAAGCTGCTGGAGCTGGAGGTCATGAGTGCGTGATGTGCACTTGCTTGTGTGAATGAATGATGTGCGTGTCTCTTTTTCTGACAAAGGCTGTGGTGAAAAGTGTATGTCTAAGTGTCTTTTATTGTGGCTACCTGTGATTCTAATAGCTGAATATTCCAAAATTGTTACCCAATTACACAACCACTGGACTCAGTAAGTTTCACAATAACTGATGTTACTGTGCAGAAATGTAAGTCATTAATACAGACAAAATAATTTTTAATATACACAGGCAGCAATCTTGAAGCCTTGTACAGTTGGTGGATAGGAATGAAGAGAACTTTTACCAAACAGATTCCCAAAAGATGCTGCATGAAGTTCATACAGAGATTTTAATCATAGTAATGCAGAAGTTTTAGTTGGATGGTAGCAGAACACCGATTTTTTGTATGGGTTGTGGTATTTATAAACTAGCATAAAGGTATTTTGGAAAATATATATTTGTTTGTAGAACTGGTAGGTTGAAATTTACTGGAGTGTATGAGCTATATATTGTGGCAGTAAAGGTAGCTAGTTAATAAAGTAGAAAAGTTTACAGAACTATTTTGTATATCAGTGATGTGAATTACCAATTCACGAGTAAAGTTGCCATATTTTAAATCACACAAATTCCTAATTAGTAACTTAATTAATAAATGAAGGGTGTCGTCCAGTCCAGAAAATTTAGGGCAATGAAAGTATAGTGGTAAACTTGGTAATTAAAGAGGGTTTAATGGCACAAAACGCAACAGCAATTGTGGGTGGATGCAAATTTCAGTACGAATTATCTGATAAGGTAATTAGTTTTAGGAAAATTAAAGCACATTATTATTAAGCTTGCATTCATAGTTTTCCAACGGTATGTGTGTCACAGGCATCTTCTATTTCATTAGTACCAGGGCTACCTGTCAAACCAGCCATGTGATCTACAAACTAAGCTGCAACCACTGTGCTGCTTTCGACGTTGGCGTGACGACTAACAAGCTGTATGATTACATTAATGGCCACTGCCCTACTCAGGCCAAGAGACAGCAGGGCCACTCATTTGATGAACAAGCTGGCCAACATGACATCCTCCACTTCAATGACTGCATCGTAGTCTGCACCATCTGGATACTTCCCAGCAACACCAACTTTTTTGAACTGTGCAGGTGGGAACTCTCCCTGCAACATATCCTTTACTCCGTAGCCTCATCCTTCGGTAGACACTGTCCTCCAGCTATCTGTCCCCTTCCCTGATCTCACTCCAGCACTATGCCTTCTATTCTGACAATGGATCTACAAACTTTTTCCCCTTCTTTGCTACTCTCCTTTTCCATTTCTGCTCTCTCCCCGCCCTCCCCCTCTCCAGCACATGCTCCTGACTGTGCCTTGCAGCCCTATCTTGTCTCCACTGCATCCCCGCATGTACTCTCACAGGCAACACTTCTTATCCCTTAACTACCCAACTATCCCTCTCACTCCCTGCCCTATGCCTCCTCTTTACCCCCAGCACCCACTCCATATTGCTGCTCATGTCAGATACAGAGACAGTCAGGACACAGCAGCTGGAGACAGTGGTCATGTGTGTGTTAGTTGTTCTTATGTGTGTGTTTTCTATTTATGAAGAAGAACCTTTTTGTCCAAAAGCTTAAATGCTTAGTAGTCTTTTCATTGTGCCTATCTGCAGCTCACTGCCCTCCTTGTCTGGAGGGGGGAGGGGGGGGGGGGAGAGTAGTAGTTTATCCTTTTGGTAATACTATTGTACTTTATTTTTAATTGACTTCAAATTATGATGAAGAATAGATAATCCTGAACAAATTTCTGAGGTGTTTGTGCTCTCCAGTGTAATACATCCTATCTTTCATTATCACGTTGAAGAAATCACTAAGCTAGTTGAGATACTTTTCAGGGAGTGGAGCCTGTTGTCAATTCAAAGTGCATTAAGTTGTAGCATACCAGCCCAATGTGGCATTGAATCATGGCGTGACTACAACAATGGGTATTGCAAAAAGTCACTGTAGCTTAAAGAATTATTGACAAACTGTAAATAAACTACTGTTTTTCCTTCATTGTGTTAGCAAATAGCTAATGATAAATACTCTTATCCTCCCATGAACCATGGACCTTGCCGTTGGTGGGGAGGCTTACGTGCCTCAGCGGTACAGATAGCCGTACCGTAGGTGCAACCACAACGGAGGGGTATCCGTCGAGAGGCCAGACAAACGTGTGGTTCCCGAAGAGGGGCAGCAGCCTTTTCAGTAGGTGCAGGGGCAACAGTCTGGATGATTGACTGATATGGCCTTGTAACACTAACCAAAATGGCCTTGCTGTGCTGATACTGCGAACGGCTGAAAGCAAGGGGAAACTACAGCCCTAATTTTTCCCGAGGGTATGCAGCATTACTGTATGGTTAAATGAGGATGGCATCCTCTTGGGTAAAATATTCAGGAGGTAAAACAGGCCCCCATTCGGATCTCCAGGAGGGGACTACTAAGGAGGACATTGTTATCAGGAGAAAGAAAACTGGCATTCCACAGGTTGGAGTGTGGAATGTCAGATCACTTAATTGGGCAGGTAGGTTAGAAAATGTAAGAAGGGAAATGGATAGGTTAAAGTTAGATATAGTGGGAATTAGTGAAGTTTAGTGGCAGGAGGAACAAGAATTCTGGTCAGGTGAATACAGGGTTATAAATACAAAATCAAATAGGGGTAATGCAGGAGTAGGTTTAATAATGAATAAAAAATAGGAGGGTAAGCTACTACAAACAGCATAGTGAATGCATTATTGTGGCCAAGATAGATATGAAGCCCATGTCTACCACCGTAGAAAAAGTTTATATGACAACCAGCTCCACAGATGAAGAAGAGATTGATGAAATATATGATGAGATAAAAGAAATTATTCAGATAGTGAAGGGATACAAAAATTTAATAGTCATGGGTGACTGGAATTTGATAGTAGGAAAAGGAAGAGGAGGAAATGTAGTAGGTGAATATGGAACGGGGTAAGGAATGAAAGAGGAAGCCGCCTGGTAGAATTTTGCACAGAGCGTAACTTAATCATAGCTAACACTTGGTTCAAGACTCATGAAAGAAGGTTGTATACATGGAAAAAGCCTGTAGATACTAGAAGGTATCAGATAAATTATATAATGGTAAGACAGAGATTTAGGTACTAGGTTTCAAATTGTAAGAGATTTCCAGGGGCAGATGTGGACTCTGACCACAATCTATTGGTTATGAACTGTAGATTAAAACTGAAGAAACAGCAAAAAGGTGGGAATTTAAGGAGATGGGACCTGGATAAACTGACAGAACCAGAGGTTGTAGAGAGTTTCAGGGAGAGCATTAGGGAACAATTGACAAGAATGGGGGAAAGAAATACAGTAGAAGAAGAATGGGTAGCTTTGAGGGATGAAATAGTGAAGGCAGCAGAGGATGAAGTAGGTAAAAAGACGAGGGCTAGGAGAATTCCTTGGGTAACAGAAGATATATTGAAATTAATTGATGAAAGGAGAAAATACAAAAATGCAGTCAATGAAGCAGGCAAAAAGGAATACAAATGTCTCAAAAATGAGACCGACAGGAAGTGCAAAATGGCTTTGCAGGGATGGCTAGAGGACAAATGTCAGGATGTAGAGGCGTATATAACTAGGGGTAAGATAGATACTGTCTACAGGAAAATTAAAGAGACCTTTGGAGAAAAGAGAACCATTTGCATGAATATCAAGAGCTCAGATGGAAACCCAGTTCTAAGCAAAGAAGGGAAAGCAGAAAGGTGGAAGGTGTATATAGAGGCTATTTACAATTTGTACAGAAACCAGATGGCAATTATAAGAGTCAAGGGGCATGAAAGGGAAGCAATGGTTGGGAAGGGAGTGAGACAGGGTTGTAGCCTGTCCCTGATGTTATTCAATCTGTATATTGAGTAAGCAGTAAAGGAAACAAAAAGAAAAATTCAGCATAGGTATTAAAATCCATGGAGAAGAAATAAAAGCTTTGAGGTTCGCTGATCACATTGTAATTCTGTCAGAGACAGCAAAGGACCTGGAAGAGCAGCTGAACGGAGTGGACAGTGTCTTGAAAGGAGGATATAAGATGAACATCAACAAAAGCAAAATGAGGATGATGGAATGTAGTCGAATTAAATCGTTTGATGCTGAGGGAATTAGATTAGGAACTGAGACACTTACAGTAGTAAATGAGTTTTGCTATTTGGGGAGCAAAATAACTGATGATGGTTGAAGTAGAGAGGATATAAAATTTAAATTGGCAATGGCAAGGAAAGAAGATTAGATAAGCAGATCACATAACTAATGAGGAAGTATTGAATAGAGGTGGGGAGAAGAGAAATTTGTTGCACAACTTGACTAGCAGAAGGGATCAGTTGGTAGGACATATTCTGAGGCATTAAGGGATCACCAATTTAGTATTAGAGGGTAGTTTGGAGGGTAAAAATCATAGAGGGAGACCAAGAGATGAATACACTAAACAGATTCAGAAGGATGTAGGTTGCAGTTGGTACTGGGAGATGAAGAAGCTTGCACTCGATAGAGTAGCATGGAGAGCTGCATCAAACCAGTCTCTGGACTTAAGACCACAACAACAACAACAACAACAAATACTCTCATATCAAAGTTGTTGCAAATACCCAAAAGAGGCAGAACTAACCCAAGAACAAACAAATACATATATTAGTAGAAACTTAAATTTATGACCATTAAGATATGCAGATAATCAAAGAGCAAAAAGGTGTCAAATATTAAGAGAACTCTACATGAATAAATACATAACTGTATCAGTGGCCAGAAAGAATTAAATTTCAACTGTGAACATGAAACTTTTCACAGTAGCAAAAAAATAGAAATTAGTAATTGGTTTTGTCTTGTTCACATCTTCTGAAATTTTGTAATCTATACAATCTGTCATGTAGTGCTTGCAGTTTCATTGACTGTTACACAATGGCTGGAGAATGTATACTGATGAGCCAAAATATTATCTTCACTGTACATCACAAGAACTACACTTGATGGTGTAGTGGGCACTTGATACAGTAAGCAAAGTCCAAAAATGGAGCAGAGCTGAATTGGGAACCATTCTAGGAAAGGTGCAGTCCACAAATGAGGAAGTCCGTTGCCATAACTGACTTTTACAAAGAGCAGAGCTCAGAACCTAGGAACTTAGAACTGGTGTAGCTGGTGCGACTGTTGTGAACATCTGCTGTGCTAGTGTCAGTCCTAGTTGAGGGAAAGGGAAATTTTATCAAAATTCAATGAAGGTGCGGTTGGGTGATGAAATCTGGGGCCACTGGCAGAGTGTGGTAACAACCAACAGCCAGCGGGCCAAGCAAGGTAAACATGGCACTCACGGGCACGGAGCTGCGACACCAGTATTGCACGTGCAATTTGTTTTGAATGGAGCAACAACGAGGCAGAAAACTGCAGCGTTGCTTTAAGTTATTGCGACGTATGAGGCAGGGCACTAGGCCAGAATCAAGAGTGGTGATTTGTAAGTAGCTGACGTGCGGGAATTTATCCCTGCCACAGTTTCTGTCTCTCTCTGACACTACGTCAGAGGCGAGGGAGAAACCAATATAAATAGAAGGGCAATTTTTGCTTGGGACAGATTGTGCCAGGTCATTTGAATGTCGGGACGAACCTGTGCTGGTCTACGCTTATAGGGGCCAGCCTGGTAGCAATGTTATAAGTATTCTGCATAAACTTGTACTTTGCTTCTGTGTAATTGTTCGGGCTATATTCCGCCTCCAGGGACACAACAGCGGGGCAGGACAGACTGGCAGCCTTGAACTTGGAGATCACATGGTCTGCCTGAAGGAGGGCAGTGACAGAGGTCTGTTGCGGGTCCAAGAGGGGCTCGGTTCCACTCGAGTCTATGGGCCACGTTCGCTTCCCACCTGGATTACCGATGTCCAGGTGGGGCTTACACTGCGGGAAGCACAGCAGCGCTGCAACAGTGCCAGAGATGGTGGCGGGTGTCATCATATGGCAAGCAGCACTAGTGGCAAGTTGTGTCCAGGAGGGCGTGGGTTTGAGTCCGGTCCTGTCCTGGGAGCAGTGGTGGCTCTAGGGCCACAGGTGACTAGTACACCCACCTTTGTCCCATGGTCAGACAGAGCAGGCCAAACAGGGTGGAGGGCGGCGAGGTCCAGGGACTGTAGCAGTCTCCGGCATTGCAGACAGCAGAGTGGCACCAGTCGCAACGCCCCGGCGGGTGGTGACCGGGAGAGCGTGGCCAGCTTCCATCCTTGGGCAACCTTGATGACAGCAGTGGCATCGGCATACCAGGAGTTGGCTGAGCTGGCTGGACTCGTGGGACAACGTGTGGGGACATGCAGGCATTATGCTTCACCCATTGAGTGCTGTAAATTAGATGAATAAATGAATGTTACCGAATACCACTGTATCACTCTGCACTGCCCCTCAACGCTCTTGAACTTGCTCGGCCTCCTGACAAAATGTGCCATGGTGGGTGCCAGCTTCAGCTCTGCCAACTGGAGCCTCATGTTCGGCACACCGACCCCGCAACAGTGGTTCTCAGAAGTGTTGCCGATTACAATGCTGGTATAGGATTTCCATTCCCACATCTTACATCAAGCAAGTAACATTGAGGTGTGCCTGTGTAGAGGGGTAGTTGAGGTGTTTGGTTGTGTTCATGATGGGTGGTCATGCACTTCTTGTTACGTCTTGTCGTTCGGGAGATGTTCATCCATACCAGTATAGGGAGGAAAGCAGAACTTTTCACTTGCACACAAGCATGATGTGGATGGGTGGCTGAGGTTTGATATATTGTTTATGTGTAATTCTTTTGTGTTTTGAAATGTTAAGTATGAATTAGGATAGACTTTTTAAAGGTGTCTTTTGTAAGGGTGGAGGAGCCTGTAGATTTATAGCGCCTAAGCGATGGAATTTTTGTAAACTGTCAGGCCACAGATTACTGTGTACAATGTGGGTGCCAAGGAACTGTTTTATTTGCAAGAGATTTTGATCATTTGGCACGCAATTGTTCAGAATGTAGATGGGCAATGATTTGCCACAAGAACTAAGTTTAAGGAGTAGCAGAGTGAAATTAATGGCAACAGTGGAGCTATAAGCAAGAATGGTGGAAACAGGGCAAGCAGCGGAGGCTGTGGCAGTGACTACAGTGGAAGCTGTAACCACTCTAACTGAGCAAATTCAGGTATTGTCAGAGGCGAGGATAAGTGACAAAGAAAAACATGAAGAATTAGCAGGGAGATTTGAGGCATTGCAAGTAGGGGAAGAAACGTCGGGTGAAAGTAAATTACAGGTCATGGAGTGTCATAGACCATTTGACCTGGCAATTGAGACATTGATGAACCCCTTTTTGGGTAAAGCAACAGAGGTTGTGTTGGTATTCCTTAAAGACATTATCACAATGGCTGAGGTCAACGGGTTGTTTGATGTCATAATGTTGAGAATGGTGAAGCTACGCTTGATAGGGGATGCCACATCATACATTTTGTACCATGAAACATTGAGCAATGTGGGGATGTTTTCAGAGCTTGAGGCTGGATTATGCCAGAGGTATCAAAAACAGAATACTACCAGGTATTTTCATGAAAAATTAAGTACTTTAGTTATGAGGAGAAATGAGACTGTGGAGGTTTTCTCAGACAGGATTCGAAAACTGAATGTACAAATGTTCGAACTGTCACAGAATGGGGAGACTAATAAAGCGCTGTTACAAGAGGCCAAGAACACTGAGTTAGATGTGTTTTTGCGGGGAGTACCACCGGAGATGTCACGTTGGGTGAGAATGGAGAATCCCAGTGATCTTGTGGTGGCTCTAAGAAATTATGTGTTTTGTTTGTGGCCAGGTAGGGCATGTTAGGAGGCAATGTCAGCATCAGTTGCGGTGTTACTCATGTGGGAAAATGGGTCACCAGGCAATGAACTGCAGGAGTAAAAGTAGGGGGAAGCTCAGCGGCAGCAGCTGTTAAATAAGAGTGGGATTGCTTCAACTGTTGGAGAGCAGTCTCAGTCCAATTAGGTAATGCTCTTCTAGGTGCACAGATGGAATGCTTGGTGAATGGAAGGGAACAAAGGTTTCTGGTTGACACGGTGCCACACGTGTCTGTTATTAGTCTAGACCTGTTTAGCAGGAGAAGGCTTGAGCCACCATATTATAGGTTACTTGGGGTGGGAGATAATAAAGTGGAGTCATTGGGTATGACGGTACTGCAATTCGTGACTGCAGGAACTAAGTTTAGTGAGCAGGTAGAGGTGTTACCATGTGTAGGTGAGGGGTATTCGGTGATTCTCGGACTGGACTTCCTTGACAAACATCGAGCAATGATAGATCTTTGGCAACAAACAGTGGAACTCAGTGGAAAACTGTTTTGCATGGGGGAAATGGTTGCAAATGGACGAATGTTGCAAGGCACATTTAACATGGAGGTGATGCCAGCTAAACTGCAAACAAATTCATTAAAGGTCGATCAGCAGGATAACACACTGGCAGGTACAGGGAAGGTAGTTTGGGATTCGATAAATACGGACTTACCAAAGGAGACATTGTACATTGTGGAACCACTCTCGAGTAATGAGGAGTTGGATAATGCGCACTGTTTTGTGCAGAGGAGTTTAGCTCATGCAAGTTATGTGGAAGGGGATTATAGGGTTCCTGTAAGTATATATAACTTTGGCAGAGCGGATTTTAGCTTATCAAAAGGGTTGTTATTGGCCATGTTGGGGGTTTTTGATGAAGATGACCTCAATAGGGAGGATTTTAGAGGTGAGCCATAAGCAAAATTTTGATGCAGTGCAATTAAGGGGAAAATTACACCATTTGCAGGGAGACGACAGGATCACATTGGAGGAATTATTATTGACATTTAGTGATTTATTTAGAATGGAGGGTAGGTTACTGACAACACCAATTACAAAGCATCACATACCAACAGAGGATAATACACCAGTGTTTAGTAAACCATATAGTATAGCACGTCATATGCAACCGCTACTAGAGGAGTTTATAGAACAACAACTACGGGATGGAATCACTGAGCTAGCAATAGTCCATATTCAAGCAATGTAGTTCTCGTACCTAAGAAGTTGCTGGATGGTACAAGGAAATATAGGTTTTGTTGTGATTATAGGTTTATGAATGCGAAAACCATTTCAGAAGCATATCTGATTCTGAATATCATGGTCACATTGGACAATCTGGGACAATGTACGTATTTTACGATGATAGATTTATGGAGTGGATACCATCAGTTGGAAGTAGCGCCAGAGGATAAGCCAAAGACAGCTTTTACTGTTCCTGGGGGACACTATCAATATATATGTATGCTGTTCGGGTTGAAGAATGCACTGGCAACTTTTCAGCAATTATTAGATGGGATTTTAAGGGGACTATTCTTATAGGGGACAGTCTGGCAGCAATGGTATAAGTATTCTGCATAAACTTGTACTTTGTTTCTATGTACTTGCTCTGGCTATATTCCACCTCTGGGGACACAACACCTGGATGAGGCTGGAATGGCAGCCTAGAATTTGGAGATTGCATGTTCTGCCTGAAGGAGGGCAGTGACAGCAGTCTGCAGTGGGTTCGTTCCGCGGGCCACGTTCGCTTCCCACCTGGCGTACCAGGGTCCGGGCGGGGTATATGCTGTGGGAGGTGCAGCAGAGCTGTGTCAGTGCCAGAGACAGCAGTGGGTGTTGCCATCCGGCAAGCATCACTAGTGGCAAGTTGTGGCACAGTGACCAGGAGGGCATGGGTTCGAGTCTGGTCCTATCCTGGGAGCAGCAGCAGCATGAGTGCCACGGGTGACCAGTACACCCACCTTTGTCCCATGCTCAGACAGAGCAGGCCAAATGGGGTGGAGGGTAGCGAGGTCCAGGGAGTGTAGCAGTCTCTGGAATCGCAGGCAGCAGAGTGGCGCCAATTCTAACGCCCGGGCAGGTGGCGATCGGGAGAGCACGCCCGATTTCCATCGGCAGGCAACCTTGATGACAGCATCAGTGGCATCGGCATACCAGGAGTTTACTGAGCTGGCTGGACTCACGGCATAGTGCGCGGCTGCATGCCGACATAATGCTTCACCCTTCGAGTACTATAAATTAGCTGAATAAATGAATGTTACCGAATACCGCTGTATCACTCTGCACTACTCTTCGATGCTCTTGAACTTGCTCGGCCTCCTGACAAAATATGGCGCGGTGGGTCCTGGCTTCAGCTCTACCAACTGGAGTCTCAGGTTCGACACACTGATCCCGCACCACATCTATTGAAATTAGTTGAAGAAATGGTGAAACCTAGAGTAGG
Source organism: Schistocerca piceifrons (assembly GCF_021461385.2). NCBI lineage: Eukaryota > Metazoa > Arthropoda > Insecta > Orthoptera > Acrididae > Schistocerca > Schistocerca piceifrons. The sequence continues at coordinate 169,846,327 of NC_060145.1, forward strand.
TGACACCACCATTCATTGTAGAACTAGGAAGTCGGAGGCCTGCCCAGTACGTAAAGCAGGATTGATTTGATTTGGACAGGGAAGCTAAAACAGCTTTGGTCTATCCTGCCACTGCCCATGCCGAAACCAAGTTTATTGTGCAGTATCACTCCCTGTATATCTAGTAAAGCCAACCAGTGCCCTTAAATAGTGCAAGGAGTCCCTTTACCAGTTTTTTGTTAGACACAGTTTCTTCAGGTCCAGTATCTTTTGCTCTCCAATGCCATTCATTTGAAGATTAGGTGTGATGCAGTTTCTTCACCCTCATCACAGATCCTACATTTAGGGTCTTCTTCCATTACACCCATTGTGTGTAAGTGCTTTTTGAAATTTTCATGGCCGGTCATCAGTCCAGTCATGAGTTTGATCTCTTTCCTGTTCAATCCCAGGATTACAGAGCTTCTTTTAAAACACAGCTTAGGCGCCATTACCTTACCATGTTTTTGTTTATGGACCTTGATCCAATATTCTATGCACTGTTTCCTAAACCAGTTCCGCAGTTATAATTTGATCATTGCCTTGGTGATTGTCAGGACAGGTTCCAGTTCAATAAATGGAGTCATTGCCCCATCCTGGCAAATCTGTCCGCTCGTTCATTGCCACAGATCCCTGAGTGGCCAGGGACCCAGACAAGGTTTGCCCTATTGCTTCGCCCTAGCTCCACCTGAGCCCTGTGGCATTCTGCAACAATCTTAGATCTCATTGCAGGAGCTGCCAGTGATTTTAGGGCTGCCTGGCTGTCTCAATAGATGTAGATGCTACAGTCCTTATAGCACCTATACATATTCTCCTCCACACATGTCCTGATTGCAGTAATTTCACCTTGAAATACCGAGGCCAGTTTTCCTAGAGAAATGATGCCCTCCAGTCTTGGCTGAACCCCGTACACCCCTGTCCCAATGCCTTGCTCTGATTTTGACCCATTGGTGAACCAAACAATTCCCCCGTATGGTGTCGAACTATTTTTTCCCGCTTCTCCCTGCTTCCAATTGTTATATTGTAAGGCTTCCTATATTTACCTCACTCATTATCTTAGTGTGTGATTCTGGGTATCCCAATGAGATCCAGTTTTTACCAGTTATAGGTCTGTGTGCCCCAGCTGCTGTCTCCATCTTGACCCAAAGGGGTAGTAGAGGCATGTCCAGCGTGGCTTCCATCCCGGTGGTTGGTGTGCTGCTAATTCCGCCTGTTATGGCTAAGCAGGCCAGTCTCTGCACCTTAGTTGCAACCCGCTGTTCTACCTTCTTCCACCACACTATTTTTGTGGTGTATATCCAGTGCATACCTCTGGGGCTTAGGCCCCAGTTTTTGCCACAAGCCCTTCTGGTACTCACTAGAGTACCCTTCGCCTTGGAGCAGATGCTCTTAATGTGAGAGGTCCATGTTAGTTTGTCATCTAGGGCTACCCCTAGATATTTCACTATCCCCTTCACAGGTAGAGTTTCATTGAAGACATTTAGATTCCAACTTGAGTGTTGGAAATGCCTCTTCATGAATATCACCACAACAGTCTTCTTAGGATTAATCCTTAGATCCTGTTTCATGCATCAGTCTTGCACAATGTCCAATGCACTTTGTGCCATATTTCTAACTATGTCAGTAAATTTGCCAAGTATTACTATGACAAGGTCATCCGAATATCCTTGGCAAAAGCATTGCCTGGAATTTAGTTCCTCAATGAGTTTGTTCACCTTGTGAGCAACCTCTAGTGGTGTTAATAACCATCTTTTCATTCATCATGGTAGCCTCTACCTTCCTTCCACTAAGCATGGCCCTGGTCCACCTACATGTAGTGGTCCCTAGGTCATGCACCTCTGCTGCCCTTACCATAGAATCGAAGGTTGCGTTACCGAAGGCCCACTTGATGTCCAGGAAGGTGCTAGGGCTATTTCTTGAAAGTGAAGTGCTTTCTCCTCACTCCGAATGAGCTGGTGGAGAGCTGTCTCACATGATTTACCTAGTTGATATGCATATTGATTTGAATGTAGAGGGGCCCTAATTAGCCTCCTCTCCTCAATGTATACATTAAGCAGTTTTTCCAATGTTTTAAGACTAAAGGAGGACAGACTGATTGGTCTCATATACTTGGCCTAGGTATGAACAATTCTCTCTGGCTTTGGAATGAAGACAACTTTCACTGCCCTCCAAGCTTTGGGAATGATTTCTATTGCTAGGCTAATCCTGAATAACCTGCATAGGACTCTTATGAGGTTCTCTCCTACCTTTTGCCGGAGAGCTTGAAAGATTCCATCTGTGCCAGGTGACTTGAATGGCTGGAATGTTCCCACCACCCATTGTATTTTATTGAAATCCACGCACTCCTTGGCTGATTCCCAGTCTTCTGTTTGAGTGCCTGAGAACAATTGTCTCTCTGGGGTCACATTCTGGTCTGTGTTGTCTGGCAGAGCATATTGAGGAAAGGGAGTTTTGAGGAGCAGTTCCAGCATTTCATGTGCTGTCTTTGTATATTCCACATCCTCCTTCGTTGCCATACCTCCTGGATTGGTTGGTACTCTAGTGAAGAATCTGTGAAGTCTAGCTTGAGCAGCTGTGCTCTCCACTTCCTCACAGAATGCTTCCAGGATGCCTCCTTTGATGTCTAACAGCAAGGTTGTAGTTGACAAGGGCCTCACTATATTTTGCCCATTGTACTTTATGTGTCGCAAGGTTAAACAGTCTCCATACTTGTTTTCTTTGCGTTTTCAAGTTATCATTCCAACAAGGCACACTCCTATTTGTGCACTTCTTGGTGATTGTGCAGTTGTCCTTATATGAAGTCACTATGGCAGAGGTAACAGCCTCTGCTACTTCCTCAAACTCTACAGGATTCCTTATCAAGGTTTTAATGTCCAATAAGCTTAAGTCAAGCTCCCTCCTATATGTCTCCCAGTCTGCTTTCCTGGGATTCCTGTAGGTCATGGTCTGTCTGATTCCCAATTCAACCTTGAATTTAATGTACATGTGGTCCAATGAGGATGGCTCTAACACCACAGGCCATTTTTTGACATAGCTGCCCATCATCATGGAACCAAAGGTTATGTCAATTTTTTCTTCCCTTCTGCTATTCCTGAATGTAGGTTCATTGCCCCCTATTCAGGACCTCCAAGTTGTTAACTAAGAGAAATTCAAGAAGGTACTCACCTCTACTGTCGGTGTCCTTGCTGCCCCACACTAGGTTGTGGGCATTGGCATAGCGTCCCACCAGCAGTTAGTCACCTTGCCGATGGCAAGCCTCTAGCAGTCTCCTCACCTCCAAAGGGGGAACAGAGCTGTCTTCTTAAGCAAGGGTATGCTGATGCCAAAACAATTTCCCTCGTGATACCTTCCTCACATGGCTGCATTCTGATGGTCACTAGGTCCCTGGACTAGAAATCCATCATTGGCATGAAGGAAATCCAATTTCTTACATAGATGCATGTTCTGGAGTTTCTTAGATCTCCAGCATAAATCAGCTTACCTCCAGTGCCACTGAGGCCTGATACGCCCCCTTTACATAAGTAGGGTTCTTGTATCAGGGCCACGTCCACTTCCTGCCTCCCCAGGCAGTGGCTCGGGGCAGCAGAGGCCCCTTTACTGTGCTGCAGATTAATCTGCAGCGCCTCCAGGTTCCATCTTGCTGCCATCATTGCCTTTGAGGTCTTTGATAACCCTGACAGTGACCTGCGAGAACCCTAAAAACAATTTCAGGTCTTGCTCTCACATCGCCTTCAGGGACTTCTCTCCAACCTCCACCACCAGGGTTTGTCCTTCTGGTACAACCTACTGGTTGATTACCCTCCAATCCTCTGTCGAGACTTTTGGGTTCTGGACCCCTGTTTTCTTGAGCAGAGTCTTAAGGGAGACATCCTTAAAGATCTTTGGTACCCATATTGATACCTTTGCGGTCTTAAGAAGCTCTGCTGCCGTTTTGACCAGCAGCTTCGCATCCCATGGGAATATCATGGGCAATTTGTCCTTAAGCCATTCCACCATGTGCACCCTCTCACAGACAAAAATGAGGGCACCACAATCTAGATAGACCCTCTTGATCTTGGGTCCTGGACCAGCATCTCCCCCCCCCCCCCCCCCCCCAATCTTTTCTAAGAAGGCCATCTGTACAAGTTCCTCCTGCTGTGAGGTGATGGTTACCCATGGATAGCCTTCCTGGGTAAATTGTATCTAAAAAAAACTGAGACTGCAGTACTGGAAATGAGCATTTGGCGTCATTGGCTGGGAGGCCCCTTATGGGGCAGGTCTGACCGTCTTGGTGCAGGTCTTATTACATTCGACACCACATTGGGCGACCTGTGCACCGGATGAGGATGAAATGATGATGAAGACAACACAACACAACACTCAGTCCCTGAGTGGAGAAAATCCCCTACCCAGCTGTGAATCGAACCTGGGCCCCTTAGGATGGCAGTCCATCACGCTGACCATTCAGCTATCGGGATGGACACTTCAGTACTATAGGTCTGTTTCCCTATTTCTTGCCTTGTTTTTTTCTGGGCTCACTTATCCAGGGAGGAGGGATCTTAGATTCCTCCCTTATCCTCTTGCTGCCTGTCTTTGATGTTGTGGGGTCTGTGTATCCCTTTCAACCTGAGACAGTTTTTTCTTGCGGGTATTAGGCTAAAGACCTTTTAATTTCCTTCACTTGTCTTTGGGAAGCCATTCTTTCCCTTCCTTTTGTCTCTGTTCCCTGAGGAGTTTCCTTATCTGGGCCCCAGGCAAGGCTTTAATCTTGATCTGGTCCAACTTCTCGGTTACAGTTACCACTTCTGGCTCAGGTCTAGATCGTGATTCAGTAGTGGGAATGCATTCCATTGGACCTGACCCCAATGTTTGGGTGTCTGAGGTCTCAATTTGCTCCTCAGTTTGTTTTAATTTATTTTTTTTAGTTGTATCCATCTTGGTCCCATGAGATTTGAGGATCTACGTGGTCCACACCATGAATACCCACACGGTGTAAGGCTACTTTCTCAGGGAGGTTGCCTGGTATCCTTGAGGCTCTGTTTGCGACATGTCTTCCCGTGTGCCATGCACTCCATGTCATGGATCACATCACACCTTGGGTTGGGAAAGGGAATTTGGTAAGGACTAGGAGTGGATAAGGGAGATGGGATGTTGTGAGACACTCTTAGTCTGATCCATCAGCTAAGGCCTTTCCAGCTGTAGGTCCTCTACCTTCAGCATAGCCCTCAGCTTCATGCAGATATGCAAGTCTCTCCACCCACATGGACAATGCTTCATCAAGGTGGTGTCCGCTGGAGAGGATAAAGCAGGATAGGCAGTGATCTCTGACAGATCTGACAACAGAATACAGTGCTAGTGCAGCCAAAAATTTTTTAGAGCCCATCATTCAGTACATATTGTTGAACTTGGGGCCCTGCAGCAGATGACCTCTATGTGTTCCTATGTTGATCCAAAAACATTGTCAGCCATGATCACAGTATGATGGGATCATGAGGATTGGACTGTGTGTCAATGGAAACATATCACGTGGTTGGATTAATCACATTTCTTGTTACATCAGGTAGTAAACAAAGGTACCATAGCAGCTGTGGACCATATAAACATAATTGCAGATCACTTGCACTCTTTGTAGCTTGTTGATTTCCACAACTCCTGAATGTTTTAAGGGAATCCTAAACTTTTGACCCTTCATGCAAGTTCAGCAAAGCACAATCTATTTTGTCAGAATCAAGAAAGTTCCTGGTTCAGGATTTCTGCACTGCTCATTGATTCATTGTGTTCTGCAAACCCCATCTTCTGAGATGTGAATCTTGTTAAGTTATACTTTAATACCATGAAACAACTGCAATTGTTGTTGCTGTCTTGGTCTTCACTCTGTAGACTGGTTTGACACAGCTCTCCACTCTATCTGTCCTGTGAAAATCTCTTCTTTTCTGAATAACTCTGGCAGTCTACATCCTTTTGAACCTGCCTATTATCTATTTCTACATCAGTATTCCACAATCCACCTTACAGCACATGCCAGAGGGTACCCCGTACCACTTCTAGTCATTTCCTTTCCTTTTCCACACACAAATAGAGCAAGGGAAAAATGACTATCTATATGCCTCCATATGAGCCCTAATTTCTTGTACCTTAACTTTGTGGTCCTTAAGCAATGTCTGTTGGAAGCAACAGAATTGTTCTGCAGTCAGCTTAAAATGACAGCTCTCTTAGTTTTCTCTATAGTATTTCTCAAAAAGAATGTTACCTTCCTTCCAGGGGTTCCCAAAGCACCTCTATAACACTTGTCTATTGTTCAAACCTACCAGTAACAAATCTAGCAACCTACCTCTGAATTGCTTCAGTGTCTTTCTTTAATCCAGCACTGTATGGATCCCAATCACTTGAGCACTGTTGGAGAATAGATTTCACTAGCATCCTATATGTAGTATCCTTTACAGTTGAATCATACTTTCCTAGAATTTTCCCAATAAACTGAAGTCGATCATTCACCTTTTCCTGCACAATCTTCACGTGCTTGTTCCTTTTCATATTGCTTTACTATGTTATGCTGAGATATTTAAACAATGTGACTGTGTCAAGCAGGACACTACTAATGCTGTATCTGAACACTATGGGTTTGTTTTTCCTACTCATCTGCATTAACTTACATTTTTATACATTTTGAAACAGGTGCCATTCATCACAACAACTACACATTTTGTCTAAGTCATCTTGTATCCTCCTACAGTCACTCAACTTGGATGCCTTACAATACACCACAGCATCATCAGCAAACAACTGCAGATTTCTGGCCTTCCTGTCTGCCAAATCATTTGTGTATATAGAAGATAATAGCAGTCCTATCACACTTCTGTGGGGCACTGCTGATGATACCCTTGTCTCTGGTGAACACTTGCCAAAGAGGACAACATACTGGGCTCTAAAAATTTAAGAAGTTTTCAAGCCACTCAACCTATTTCATATGCTTATATCTTCTGTAACAGCCTACCATGTCAAACACATTCTGGAAATCTAGATACATGGAATCTGCCTGATATTCATTTCTTGGTCTCCCTCTATATCCCCCCCCCCTCCCTCTGTTCCCCTCACACCCTTCAACACTAAATTGGTGATCGCTTGATGTGTCTCAGAATGTGTCTTATCAACCGATTGCTTCTTTTAGTCAAGTTATGCCACAAATTTTTTTCTTCCTAGTTCTGTTCAGTACCTTCTCATTGCTTGCATGATCTACCAATCTAATCTCCAGCATTCTTCTGTAGCACCACATTTCAAAAGTTCCCATTCTCTTCTTGTCCATGTTTCACTTCCAGACAAGGCTATGCTTCAGACAAATACCTTCAAAAACGACTTCCTAGTACTTAAGTCTATTTATTTGATCAAACAAATTTCTCTTATTCATAAACCTTTTTCTGACATTGCCAGTCTGGATTTTATATCCTCTTTGCTTCAGCCATCAACAGTTATTTTGCTCCTCAAGTACGAAATTCATCTACTGCTTTTAGTGTCTCATTTCCTAATCTAACTGCCTCAGCATCACCTGATTTAATTCTACTACATTCCATTACCATTGTTTACTTTTGTTGATGTTAATCTCATATCCCCGTTTCAAAACACTGTAAATTCCATTGAACTGCCCTTTCAAATCCTGTGCTGCCTCGGACAGAATTACTATGTCATAAGCAAACATAAAAGTTTTTATTTCTTCTTCCTCAACTTTAATTCCTTCTCCAAATCTTTCCTTTAGTACTTTCTCAGCATATAGATGAAGTAACATGAGGGATGGGCTACAACCCTGTCTCAATTTTTTGTCAACTATCACTTCTGTTTCATGCTCTTGACCCTTATAACTATCATCTGCTTTCTGTAGAAGTTGTATATAACCTCCACTCATCCCAATGTATTTTACTCCTACTACCTTCAGAATTTCGAAGAGTGTATTCCAGCTGACATCATTGAAAGAATTCTACAAATCTAAAAAAGCTAAAATGCAGGTTTGACTTTGCTTAACCTATCTTCTAAGATAAGTTGTAGTTATGTGTTCCTGCATTTCCCCAGAAGCCAAACTGATCTTCCCCAATGTTGGCTTCTACCAGTTTTTCCATTCTTCTGTAACTAATTCATATTAGATTTTGCAGCCATGGCTTATTAAACTGATAGTCTGGTAATAATCACACCTTTCAGTACCTGCTTTCTGTGGAATTGGAATTTTCTTCTTGAAGTCTGAGGCTATTTTGCTTTTCTCATACATCAGTTTGCAACTGGGCAGAATAGTTTTGTTATGATTGGCTCTCCCAAAGATATCAATAGGGGCCTTGTTTTGACTTAGGTCTTTAAGGGTTCTGTCAAATTCACCTTGCAGCATCATATCTGCTACCTCATCTTCATCTATGTCCTCTTCCCTTTCTATAATAATGACTTCAAGTTCATTTTCCTTGAGTAGAACCTCTATATACTCCTTCCAGCTTTCAGCTTTCCCTGCTTTGCTTAATACTGGTTTCTCAGCTGAGCCCTTGATATTCATGCAGCTGCTTCTCATTCCTCCAAATATCTCTTTAATTTTCCCAATTAAGGGATCCAACTTTCCATGCTCCTATCCACAGACTGACAGTTTTGTTTTTCTGATGACAACATCCTCCTGAGTAGTCACCACATGGAGATCCAAACTGGGGACTACTTTACCTTCAGAATGTTTTACCCAAGAGGGTGCCTTCATAATTTAACTATTACAATACTTTTTGCCTAGTGATGATGTGCTCCTGAGTAGCCCCTCCCAGAGATTTGAGTGAGAGACTATTTAACCTATGGAGTACATTTCCCAGGAGGATGCCTTCATCATTTAACTAACAATAGAGCCTCAAGGCCTCAGAAAAAATAGCAGCTGTAGTTTCCACTTGCTTTCATCTGGAAAGAGCCATTTGAATTTCGGTGGCGTGTCCAGTCAGCTTCTTCGGATACTGCAAAGTATGCTCGCTGCCTGGACTGCAATCAGGCTGAGAACTATTGTTGATATTGCACCAGAATTAATAGCTGAGTTTTACTCCTGATACTCACATGCCATTTGATGCTCTTTAGTTTTTTATGAGTCCTCACTAACACACTGATATTCCATGAAATGTACAGTCTCTCAGAATTTTCAAGTTCTGCTGGTGGATATTAAGGTCTGCAAGAACTTAATGAATTGAATGCCAAAACCCAACCCTTGCTTAAATTGAAACATATGTTAGCAGCAGACACAATGGCTGTGCTGAAGACTGAGATGGCGTGGAGTTTTACAATTATTTATTGAACTTTCTTTACAATTTCTCCCTCATCATCGTTGCCCAGCCCTGCGGATCCCTCCGCCTGGCTGCTGCTGTGTAGATTCTCCGACAATGCGTGCAACACACGCCGCTGATCACACTCGGAAGCCTCAGGCCACCAGTGCTCCGCTGAACCCAGGATGCCCCGTGGTTGAGATGAACTCGTCTCCACGTGGCACCGCCAGTACGGGCACGACCATGGATCCGCGTTGCTGTGAGGTCAGCTGCCGACGCCTGCTGCACCGTCAGCTGGGAAGCCGTCAGTCGCGATGTCCGCGAGGTCCTGTCCTGGACAGACCACATGCTGTGGGGCAGGGTTGCCATGAAGTCCAAGCATCAGTCCCCGGCAGCGCCTGTGACCAAGACTGGGCTGCGGCCGGTCCTGCTGGAAGTTCTCACTGTAGTTAGTCAGCTATGGTACCAACCGAACTCGGGCCGACCCCCAGAGCTGAAGTTCACCTCTGGTGGCGAACGGATGACTCCTGCGAGCTGGAACAGACTTCCGGAATCGTCACCTATGAAGATTGAACATTTGGACATGGACCACGTCCGTCCTCAGATCCAAACTGCTTCCTACTGGCTTCTGTCTGTTGCTGCCTGCGCTCTACTATTTATATCCAGCAGGAGGACATTTTTTACCCTCGGTGGCAGCTTTTTGTAATTACTCCCACAGTATATTGCAGCGTAACTTAGAGTGCTGGCCTCACTTCCCCTTAATCAGCACTCTTCAGCCTTCGCTCGGCGCTTGGTCTGTGTGCGTCCTTGCACCAGTCTGTTGGTAGACTGCTGCTGTCAGCATGGCTATCTGTGCCTGCTTACTTTGCAACATCTCAATTAATGGCGTGCCTCTGTTTTGCCATTCTCCACTGTGTGAAGCAACGCTTACTACATTTGGCTGCAACACATATGTCACTATTTACTAGGTTTTCTGACATATTCATTTTGATAGACTCATTAATTATGCTGCTGCAAAACTGGAGTTTTGCGCCACAATACTGGTCTCATCTCATTCATTTCATGATTATATTTGAGGTAGTGCTCAGTGTCAGTTCATTTGCCTCTATGTTTTAGTTGGGTGTGTTGCTAATGTTCCTCACATCTCTCCTTAACTGTCCTAACATTCTGCCTTATATAAGACACACCATATTTGCATGGAATGTGGTACATACCTGACATTCAGAGACCTTTATCAACTTTCAAGTTACAAAGAAAATTTTGTTTTATGTTTGTTGATGAGAGTAAAATACAGTGGATGCTGTTTTCATAGGAGTCTTTCAATCTTTATTCCTCTCTGCCATTTCCTTGCTGTAACTACATTAGTTTGATTTTTATAACTGGTATTTGGCTAGTAGTTGCAGGAGAGGTGGTGGCATACAGTTTCTGACCAAATAACTTTGTGCCACTATCCTGGATTAAACTCCAAACATCTTCACAGTGTTACATGGAGTGAGAGCATGTAACACCGTTGATGGTGAAATGTGTTTTATTCATCTCATAATGTAGACAATTTCAAAACATGTGTCTGATGTACAGGAGACATGTCAAGGTTACAAATTGCTTATTTAAAATTTTGTCACACTTACAATAATACTTTGTGGAGAATTTACTTACTTAAAATTAGTCAAACTTAAAATATTTACATCTGCTATAACTATCATAAATTTTCATTCCCTTTGTCCTTCATGAAATCTTCCACAGAGTAGCAACATCATTCAATTAGAAAATCATGTAACTTGTTTTTTAAAATATTTATCTTCATATTCATTATGTCACACCCTTTTTTGTGTTGTGAATTTTCATGGCTCTATACTGAGGAGTCTGAGAGCACAGTTTTAAGTGATGAGAGGTAAGCATAAAGTTTTCTTTATGTCTTGTATCATATGAGTGTTCAAAATGATTTTTTTTAATAGCTTTTTAAGCACCTTACAATACTGTTTGTAATGGGCTATTGCATTTAGATTGTGACTGTTTCTAACGTTTTGATATAATTGCCACTTTGTTCTACAAGATATTCTTATACCTTTAGTCAGCCACCCAGGCTGCCTGTTTGTGCTAGTACCCTGTTTTGAACGTACTAACGGAAAGCAACTTTCAAAGAGCACGAGAAAAGTCTTGAGGAAAGCATTATATTTATCGTCTACTGTATCAGCACTATAAACATCTTGACACTCTTGTTCCTTGATAAGGTTTACAAAAGTCTCTACAGCAACTGGATCAGCTTTCCTAAAAAGTTGGTAACTATATTTAACATGTGTTGCAGCACAAAAATCTTTTAGACTTAAAATTTGTGCATCATGATCTGAAAGGCCATTCAGCATTTTGCTAACAGAATGCCCTTCTAGTAATGACAAATGAACAAAAATATTGTCTATGGTTGTTCTACTGTTCCCTTGCACTCTCGTTGGAAAGAATACGGTTTGCATAAGATTATATGAATTAAGGAGGTCTACCAGCATCCTTTTCCTTGCACAATCACTAATACAATTTATATTGAAGCTACCACATATAACTAACTTTTTGTATTTCCTATAAAGTGAACCAAGAACCTCTTTGATATGCTGAAAAAAGTATCAATGGAAAGTATTGATGGAAAAAATATCAACATTCAGGCCTATAAAAATATTGACTACACATCATAAATATACTGTCAGTTTTGGAGCTGTATATTAAAGTATTGATTTAGTATTAGGTATGCTGTACATCAACAAGCTAGCAGCCTGCCTACCATTTTAAAGCAAGAATTGAAAGGAAAATGATGCACTTTCATGTTTGGCAATAATCACTTTGCTAACAATGGTAGATGCATGTAAGTGGCACAATAAAAGTTGTCTGGTGGGTCCTTTATTCAGTTTCATCCCATATTGGATTTTTCCAGAACATTTCATGCTGCACTTTCATGTTTGGCAATAATCACTTTGCTAACAATGGTAGATGCATGTAAGTGGCACAATAAAAGTTGTCTGGTGGGTCCTTTATTCAGTTTCATCCCATATTGGATTTTTCCAGAACATTTCATGCTGCACTTTCATGTTTGGCAATAATCACTTTGCTAACAATGGTAGATGCATGTAAGTGGCACAATAAAAGTTGTCTGGTGGGTCCTTTATTCGGTTTCATCCCATATTGGATTTTTCCAGAACATTTCATGTTGCCTTCCATGTTTTTTCATTTCTGCCAGTGCCAATGACCTAGCAGTTTTAGTGTCAAAATTGTGTGCTGAAGTTAAACGATGCAGTTTCTGTTGGTAGTGCAAAGCACCAATTATGTCGGCATTTCCCATCACATGTCTTTGCTCACCATGAAGACCAATCTTGTCATTTAGATTTTTGTTCATAGTTTTCAGCAACTGTTTTTGAATTAAAAATTGTTTTTAATGTAACTGGAGTGCTATTTCTTCACATCAGAAATCTTGTTATTCTGCTCACACTGTCACCCACCAGTGCAATCGGACTTCTTCTTAGTACCATCAGTACTTGTTTCACACAGTCAAAGAGAAAGACTGGATGCACTGAAAGTGCAAAAAGTAGTAAGACTCCTTCACAAGTGAAAGTAAAATTATGTTCTACAGCAGTTTCAAAAGAACAATTTCAAATATTTACTGATAATTGAGAAAAAATGTAATATAAAATAAAAATACTGGCACATGATATTGCCATTTCAGTATCTATATATTGATATAAGGGGGAAGAATATCGCCGATATAGACATTTCTTGAAAAAAAAAAAAAAAAAAAGAAAAAAAAATATTTCGATGTTTTTTCAACAGCCCTATTAGCAACCACTTGTATACATACTGGAAGGCAGGATATAATGTAGTATGGGATGACAATTTAAACACCCTAGAATACAGGAACAAAATTTACATATTACATGCTTCCTTCAGTCCAGGCAAACTGAGCAAATCAGTTTATTCTGTTGCATTAGGTGTGGTCTAGAGTGGAACTTAGGTGGCTTATAGAAATGAAATTTGTTCATGGGTGGTTCCTGAGAAACCCCCCCCCCCCCCCCCCAAAAAAAAACATTATTTTTGGATATGAAAAGTGCCAATTGTGGGATGGCCACTTCTATCATTTCTATTCATGGCAGATCGTTGACATGTTTGCCATATGTTCTTAAGCTGATGTTCCCGGAGAACTTTGAAACTTACTGTAGTTATGCCGAAAACCACAAAAGCCAGTTTTCAGCCATTTTGCACTGTAGGCTGCAATTATCGAAATAACTAACCATATTAAGTGGCTTAAATTTTAATTGTACATTCTTTACACATTCATCTAGAAATGCCATTCTCCCATTTTTGAAAAGCTGTGTGTGTTATAAAATACACCTGAAAAACCATGATTTTTGGGTTCCAAAAGTACCAATTGTGGGGATGGCCATTTCTATAATTTCCATCCATGGAAAATCATCAGAAGTTTTACCATATGTTCATAAGATTATGTTCTCAGGGAACTTTGGAACATTTTTCAATATCGTTATCCGTTATCAAGATCCAGAGGTTAAAAGTTAATGTGCTCATGATATATAATTTTATGCACATAATATCCAGTCTCAGGTGTAAATGTAGTTTTAACTGATGTAGTGAACACATGACAAGGATTCTAGGGTAATTGCTAAGGCTCTGAGATCATCAAATTATGGTTTTAGTCAATATATTTTCACGAATAGAACTTTATGACATGCTGTCTCTGTGTATTGGGCATTTCACACCAATACAAATATGCCCAGACTGGTACTGCAGTGACAAGTAATGAGCCTTAAAAGAGTTTATGTAAAGCTGAATGACTGCAAATTCAGTAAAATATTTATCAACATATTTAGTTTTTTAAGGTGAAAATCATAAGCTGGGTATTTTCAATGAATTGCAATTGATAAGTGAAGTATCCAAAAATGTGAGCAAAACAGTTTTTTGTTCAACTTACGTTTATGCACATTTATTTGTTGTTTGTATGTGCCAAGGTATGTAAATGTTTGGAAATTATCAAATAAATCTTCAAAACTTTACTGGCCTGTAGAATTTGCTGCATATAAGC